>NC_030680.2:42639360-42976860 GCF_000004195.4 Xenopus tropicalis
TATGTTTGTATCAATCAGATACAACGATGTCTACCTACTTCTGTCAGTCTTACCACTAAATGCTGCAACTGAATTCTATACAAGACAAAATACTAGACAGTAAGCCAGCAGTTAAACAAAGGTAAATTTAGAGATGTTTAACCTGTAGCTTTCCACAAGCAAACATACTGACACTAGGGACAAGCAAAATTTTTTGGCAGGCATGGATTCCCCCGCATGCCAAAAAAATATGTTGCATGCGTCAAAAAAGTAATTTTTTGATGCATGTCATATTTCACATTTTGTGAATTTTTTACCGTTTTGCAAATCTTTTCGGCGCTTCGCAAATTTTTTGGTGGAGCAAAATGGACAGATTTGCTCATCAGTACCTGACATGAGATGCTAGGAGTTGCAGAGGGAGAGCCGCAGGATGATGTTCCTTACTGCATACATTAGTTAAGTCCCGTCTCATAATTGCACAAAGGTTAGATGGGCTGTAGTAGTGTTTCTGTATTGCTCCCGTAGTGCAGCTCCCTTTCTATCATGTGGTCAATGATATGAGTAAAGCCACAGTCCTCATCAAAGGGACATTTACTTCTCAGTGGGTAGAGCAGCAAGGCTTAAAAACTTTGGGTCTCTGTCAAATTGAGCCTGGACAGTCCTAATAGTTACAAAATGACTATCTTCTCCTGTTTGGTAAGAAAGTGTCAGCTGCTCCAAGCTTTAGCTATTCTTCATAGAAACACATTAGAAACACACTACCTTACATCACAAGAAAAAAAAAAAAACATTTTTAACTATTATGGTCATTCATACCTTTTGGTTTAATACACTCTAATAGACCAATTCACTTTGCTTCTCTTTGAAGTAGCAGATTTTCCCAGTCTCCCTTTCTCCTGCCTGTGGATCTCAGGACTATTTCAAACGTTTTTCAGTGTAGGTGGCTTGCATTGTGCTTAGTCTTAGAGGTGCCTTATGATTGTGGTGTCAATGATAGTATTGGGCACAATAACCCTTTTATTGACAGCATGAATAGTCACATATTGGCAGAATGTGTACTTTCCAAAATATAGCTTTCTGGGCTATACACACTTTTTCATGGCTTCAACCTATGTTGATTTTACAACAGCTAAACTGACAGAAATGATAAATGATATGAGCTGTTTTCATTTTGGGCCACTACATGCCACATACTTTGCTAAACCTATGCACATTGGGCAACAAACCTATTTAGTAGACACTTGGCTATCATATTTAGGATGTTTTAGTTTTATCTTGGTACCTAATGAGAGAAGATGCTACAAAGTAAAGGATTTGAAGTGGTTTTTAAAAAATACAGAAATTGTTATAAAGACCACTAACTTTAGAAGAGGATTGCAGTTGGATAGCTTGAAGTAGAAAGACATATTTTTTGCATTCATCTGAATATACTTTAAAAAATGTAGGGGTGAACCTAGTCTTAGTAGATTTTTGGCCTTGAAGTCTAGAAAATGCTGATTTCTGGAGTCATTCTTTAAAATGTGGAACTTTGCTGCTGTCAGAAGTCGGAAACTTCTATAAAATTGACATGTTCGGGAAATATGGGACTTTCCGAATCAGAATTTTTTTTTTCAAATCTATGGGGGAGATTCACTAAGACACGAACGCTCGGAGCGTTCATACGAATACTCCAAGCGCATTCTCAACGATTTTTCCGTGCTCACGCGACTTCACAAAAAAATCGGAAAGGCTCTGCCGCTGTTTACAATGGTCAGTACGAAAATTTTGTGACTTTCGGATCGCCAATACGATATTATTGTGAGTAATACGATTTTTTTGTAAGCATTTTCGGGATATTTGCAATCTTCAGAAATTTTTGTTTCCAATCCGAATTTTTCCCATTCGTGATTCGAATTTGTGGATTAGTAAATCTGCCCCTATGTGTTTATATTATAAAAAAATATGACTTTTTACATCTGTAAATCTCTCACTTGAGCTTTAGTCAAGATAGAAGTCATCTTAAGGGCCAATTTAAATAAATTAATAAAATACATTAATTAATAAAAATAAAACAAATAACAATTAAAAATAAAAAAAATAAATAAATAACTTTAAATAAAAGCTCACCACAGAAAAATTCACTATTTATCTCTATGGGATTTTTTGAAGCATATTTATCAATGTGTGCAAGTTCGAGTTCACAATTTGATTAATACACTTCTAACAATCCCATAGGAAAGAATAGAGAGTGGGTTAATGTTTCTGTGGTGAGATCTAATTTTATACTTTGATAAATGCCAAGAAGCTTGCAGAATTCTTGCCAAAATTTGGAAGTAAACTGAGTACCTCTACAGAAATGGTTGAATCAGGAATGCCATGAAGCCTGAACATTTTTATGTAAGATAACCTCTGCTTTTTCAGCGGCAGATGGTGTGAAGATATAAAATGGCAGTTATAAAGGGACAGGCTCGAGTCAAAGATGACAAGGCTTGCATAAAACCTAGGGTTGGAAAAACTTTACATCTAAAAAAGCTGAACAAGACCAGACAAAACCAAGAACTTAATTACTTAACTAAGGCCACCAAAAGAATCAAGGTTCACAGTTTTAAAAATTCCTAGATGTCCAACAGAAATGGAGCAATGAACCAAAACTAATTGCAGAACCTCTTTCTGTAATTCCCAAGGAACAAAAATCTGTCCACCATTGAAACAGAATTTGTTCAAGGGACTAGGATCCTAGGATTTTGCTAGAACAATCATACGCCTATCTCTCTTCCCAACCGGTAGCTCATGCAGTATGATGAGGGTTATTTATAGCTTCACCTCCGAGCTGATTATTACTCTTGGAAGGATTATTTGGCTACATTTGCCATACAATTGGCCATAGAACATCCTCCCGTGAAAATACTCTCTTGCAAATGAACACAAACACACATTATAACCACATTACAATCTGACTGCCATTTGTCTGAGAGAAAATTCAGCCTTCCGAGTTTTCCAATTATGTTTTAAGGGTGTAGACTGTTCCAGAACTGTAAAATAATGTATTTATCGCAGTCACAGGCCAAACAAGCATAACAGTGCAAATTGCCCATCTGTTGTGTGTGTAGCTGATTGTATTAACTTAAAATTCATTAATTCATGTCAGAAAGGCTGTACATTTCTATTAAATTTGGAATAGAAGAGGAAAAAGGTAGAATTTTTGAATAAACATATACTTTACAAATTGGAAAAGCTGTTCTAGCTTCTATTGTGTCTTAGCTGCATGATCTTAAAATAAACATTTGGCCACGCATCATTACTCAAATGCATAAAAATTGTTATTCATTTCTGGCACAGTGCTAAAGATTCATCAAGTAAATGCACACACATCTCATCATAATAAATAAAGGAAATAGCATATTTTTCTGTCATTCATAAAATATATAGACTGTTCATTTTCACAGTATTCTTTGGTTGCTGTCAAACTGTTGATTTACTGAATGTAAATTTTATAATTGTGCATTCACATATTTTAACATTAAATTGAATGATTGACTACAGAATTTGAGCAACTTACAGGTGGGGGTCAGTTATCATGTGAATAATCACTGCCTCAAGAATGATTATAGCATGTTCTCTGGACTGTGACACAGTTTTATCTCTATGCATTTCAATGAAGTCAGTTTGGTACATAAAAGGTTATCACCAAGGAAACATATTTTCCTAAGCACAAGTCAAACATGCAAGGCAGATCAACAGAGATATTCAATTTACCCACTCAACCCTAACCCTATTAATAATTGAATAAATCCATTGAGGATATTTTTTTTCTTTGATCCCATTTGATTTGGGCAGTGTGGAAAATAGGGAAGAAAAATTAGAAACAAAATAGCGAAGCATAAAGAATGAGGTTATGTATTAAGTGGACTATTTAATGTTTCTGGCATTTCGTAGCCCTAAGGGAAGACTGAATGGATTTAACAATCAGGATCTCTGCTCCCTTAGCCACAAAAGTTTGCAGAACATAAACTAATCTATATTTCCAAGCTTTACAAATCTATCCTGACTCTACTTTATTTTCTTTGGGTTTTTAAAATCAGCATTTATCATCTTGAAATTATGTTTAAGGGGTTGGATTTTCATATTGAGTTACAGCAGAAAATGGCATGAATTTAGCAAGCTGCACCTTTACCGCTGTATTTTAACTCTTTCACTGCCAGACTTTTTTTTTAACATTTTGTGCTCTTTCACTTTAGGGGCCTTTCCAAGGTGGTACTTTTAGTTTACCTGGGAAAACAATACAACAACCTACGCTTTTAAAATATACTAGAATTTTTGTGTAATTCCACTTCTGTAACAAGATATAGGCTTCTAAATGTCTAAAAAATGAAGAATAATATTTTCCATAATATTAACACATATATCAGAAACATGAATTATTTTGTGCATGACAAAATAATGGATTTGGTAAGTCCAATGTCTCTTGAACTTGCCAATACCAAATATGTATAGTTTTATGATTTCTCACTTGAATGAGACTATGGGGCTGATTTACTAATCCACTATGGGGCTGATTTACTAATCCACGAATCCACCTTCTCCCCAGCAGTACTGTGAATACACACACACTGTGTAAAAAAAAAATATCCCATGTGCCGTTGCCCTAAAGGGTTTACTGAGTGCAAGTGCAGTGTGCAAGGTGCAATTCTGCATAATTCCAGGATCATTGAAGCCAAGAGGGGGTGAGTATTTGTATCTTAGCTTAAATAAATGATAGGCAAGTTAAAAGGAACCTAATACATAATAAATTGTTTATTTATTATGTGGGGAAAACAGTATTTAAGTGGGTGGGGGAAAGAGTACTTAAGTGCATAATGAGCAATACACACTAATGTTCATCTGAAGTGCGGTCTATGTATGTAATATGTATCCTTTAAGATATAATATAAGAAATTATGAGAGCTGCAAAGTGGACTGCCCTGAGATGATGTGGGTTCAGCAGTCCCTTAGGCCCTTCTTCAAATTTTATTATGCAATACAATGTGGATAACTGTTTTTTATTAAAATTTTAATTTTCATCATTTGTCTATCTCTCTGTGTTTCTGTTTTAATTCCAAAAACTCAGGCTAATGACACGTCATACTGCTTCCCCACCTGGAAAGAAGGTAGAAAAAAAAACGATCTGCTCCTTTTTGTATGTGAAGTGCACAAATGGGTAGACAGTTGGACTGTGTGCACACACATGCACACTTTTGTGATTCTGTGCCAAAATTAGCTTTGTGTCCATACAAACCGACTCCTGTCAATGCTGTTTTTGGACAGTGCACTTACCACAAGGAATGGGTGAGAGTGGATATACTTGGATTGACTTTTTCTCCACCTGCATTTCTACACTGGTGCAAAAACAGCGTGGTGTGCTATTAACCTTATGGCTAAAGAAAAACAAACTAAAATTCACTGGAAGGTGCCAATGTGCATCCTTCATCGAAGGATCAGCCAGGGTGCTACTCCTGCTGCAGACTGCTGCCCCAGTGATCCTTTTCAGGTGTCCTTGACATGCCCAGTAGAGTAAAGATTGTGAGATCTCTGGGGCAACAGGACCTGCTGACACTGCACGCTGCACTTCACACTAATTCTTGGAGCTTGTTAATTAGTTAGTGTGTAGTTTTGGTTCTGGTTTTTTTATTTGTATAAATATTCCCCAAATATAAGCTTTGCGTGCTACCCACAATGTCGGGCTATTAATTATTGTACAGCGCTGCGGAATATGTTGGCGCTTTATAAATAAATGTTAATAAATGTTAATAATAATAATATCTGGGGTACTGTTAGAGGAAATATAGGAGTCAATTTCTGCATCTATTCCTTTCTTGTGAGTTTGATAAGAGGGAATCGTCTAAACGCTATCTGTAGCTTAATGGTTTGTATTCTTAATTGGAGAGGATTAAGGTGATTATGGAATGGTCTGATGAGGGACAGGACTGTATCTTTGCCTGTGAAATATTGGAAGAAATTTGCTCATGTATTAGGAACATGTCTCCTATAGACTGAAAGTTGTGTGGTGGGGAGAAGTATGTGTAATCTTTTTTGAACAGATGTTGTTCCCTCCATGCACCCACTAGAGAATTTTTTTCTCAAAATTTAGGAAAGTAATGTCTACTCTTCCTTGTATACAGAGGGAGATTGTTTGTTTGATTGCCTAGCTACATGTGTGTTGGCTACTTCATTGAAGTTGACCGCTAATATGAGAGGGCCTCTACTCCATTCCATTGCAAAAAATAAGTGTAGTATGATTTATGAATCAGTGTAGTATGTTTTGTGATATGGGTGGAAAAATTCGGCGTAGCAAAATTTGTCGCACAACAAAAAAAGTTAAGCACATCAAAAAGAATGACGCACATAAAAAAACAATGATGCACGTCAAAATTACTTTTATTTTTTGGTGTTACTGTTCCATTAAAGAATTGTAACGTGTCAAACACAGTAAGGATACCATCCTGCTAGCACACTGGAATCACACGCTCCTGTCATGCAGTGCATTGGGAGTAACATCATCCTACCAGGCAAAGAATAATAAATCCATTCTAACAGGCAGCACACAGGGAATAAGAGAGGCAGTGAGCACATATCAACAATTTACAATTTTTGCACTTAGAAACACAATACAATTGCATTTCAAGTCCAGTGTTAAAGCTGCCATACTGCTTTCCTGCACCTGTTCTGCTTAACATTATTTATTTTTCTTTCACTGTCACTGGAAGATGGTGAGACCCTTTAACATACCCCAATCTGAGCCGTAATCTGGTGTTACAGCATGCTCACATTACCTTGGTACCAGATAAATCCTTGCAGACTACTACTATGTATAAGTAAAAGCAGGGCTAAAACTGTCTAATAAATAATTATTGCAGAAAAGAGCCCCATTGTTACATGTATTTTCCTATTGAGGTGGTTATTGGACAGGTTCAATTGCACACCAGTTTTAAGAACCTTAACAAGTTAAAAATGCAGGGTAGAAAGATCCTTGCATTACAAGTGATCACATAACTGCTTTGTCCATAAGACACAAACTTTAAGAGCCATGTGCTGACAAATTCATAGTAAGTTTATGATTAGCCCTACAAAATCTAAAAGCCATTTAATTAAGAGTATACAAAGTGCTAGCCATCCCATAAATTAACCAGATAGAACAGCTTGAGTTATCTTGAGGAATCTCATTGCAATGTAATAGAGGAAAAACCTTTTAGACTGCAGTTCTGTTTTCAGACAGCAGGTGGCATCTGGAAAATAATGTGGACACACTGACTTCTGTTTGACACTGCTTCTGCTGCCTTAGGTGTGATTTAAATGATAACAGTAAATAAGAAACTACTCTGTTTTATGTTGTATGTAAAATCTAAAGGAAGAATTGGGGAAATTCTGGGAGTTTTTTGTTTGTCGGCAGACACGATTTGTGAGGATGGGGCCTGTTCTAATGTGTTAAAGGAACAGTAACACCAAAAAATGAAAGTGTATAAAAGTAACTAAAATATAATGTGCTGCTGCCCTGCACTGGTAAAAGTTGTGTGTTTACTTCAGAAAGTCTATGTAGTCATAGTAGCCATGGAGGCAGCCATTCAAAGGAGAAAAGGCACAGGCACATAGCAGATAACATATTAAACACTATTGTTCTCTACAAAACTTATCTGTTATCTGCTATGTAACCTGTGCCTTTTCTCCTTTTTTCCAGCTTGAATGGCTGCCCCCATGGCTACACAGCAGCTTATTATATAAATTATAGTAGTGTTAGTGTAGCAAACACACCAGTTTTACCAGTGCAGGGCAACAGTGCATTATATTTTTATTACTTTAAAGCTCTTTCATTTTTTTGGTGTTACTGTTCCTTTAAAAGTGTCTTCTGAAAAAAGTAATCTTGTCTGTTATATATTAAAATATGCATACACAAAAGCAAATGTGTGCACAAAGAAAAAAAATAATTCGACAGATCACAATGTGCTTGATAGGGATTGTTTGGGCAAAATGTGGAACTTGGTGGTCTTTTTTATTTTGAACTATAATATAAATATATACTGTATATAGATATAATATAGTCTTCGGGCATATGAAATACAGTAACCCATATGGAGAAACTTTTCCCCTACTTCTCACATGTATACAATAAACTGACCAGATTCTGAGAATGAAATCCGGGGATAGCTGAGGGGGTGCAAAGTACGCAGCCTGGCACACAAAATTGCTATGGGACCACGTTCACTTTTATGGCCACACCCACTCAAGGACATGCCACATATTTCCTCCTCTGTATATTTTCCCAGTGTAGCGGCATTATAAATGTATTATTTAGAAAACTTTTTTAATGACCCAATAATACACATAACAGCCCTGGCTGCTGGCTAAAAATAACAATAAAGGAACAGAGTGCCGCACACAAGTCTCCACTTTTCATGGCTTCCTTGTAGCTTAACGTCATTGTAGCCACTATCAGGGATAATTTGGGCTTACCTGCATTTGCCGGTAAGTCTATTTGCCGTGTTCCCGAAATCCTTTGTCAAATCTCCATTTGACAAAGGATTTCGGGAACACGGCAAATAGACTTACCGTTCACTACATCCTTTCATTTGACGTAGTGAACGTGTGGTAGTAATTAGTAACTTTATTCATTACTTTATCCATGTATACACATGGTTAATGGATTTGGCATTCTTTATTATGGCATGGGATGGTTTGTAAGCTGCGCCCGCAGTGGTGCAAGTAAGTAGCACCCACAGTGGTGCAAGTAAATAGTGCCCGCAGTGGTGCAAGTAAATAGAGCCCGTAGTGGTGCAAGTAAATAGCACCCGCAGTGGTGCAAGTAAATAGTGCCCGCAGTGGTACAAGTAAATAGTGCCCATAGTGGTGCAAGTAAATAATGCCCACAGTGGTGCAAGTAAATAGTGCCCACAGTGGTGCAAATATGTAGCGCCCGCAGTGGTGCACAATTGGTTCAGTCTGTATTTGAGCCAACATTATATGGCGCTGTTTTTGGGACTACCTTGTCCCTGAGTACTAAATTGATTTACCACTGCCCTTGATGTGTTTTTCTACACACCTCTATTTGATTCACAATATAATATGCATTGCTTATTAAACCCCCATTGCCTGCTAGCTTACCTTAATTTTAGGATTTATCTATGTGTGGCATGTATTTGACTGTGCCAGGGTATTGCAGACCTAGCCACCCTGCAGGTCCTTTTTATTTCGCATTCTCTGTATTAGATGCGCTTTCCCCACCACTCGGTTCCGCTTCGGCGGTTGGCATGGCAACAGCAACGCTTTTGGCTCCTCATGATGATGTCCTCATTTACCGGTATGGTGGGCTTGGGGCGGTAATACCTTTTCTCTACAGCAGCGATCGGATATGCTTTTCCCTGCATGTTGGTAAGCCTTTCCCTGCATGTTGGACATAGTCTTTTGGTTTGACCCTGAGGAAGAGCACATTTAGTGATCGAAACGTCGGATCTTTTAAAATAAACACGTTTTGCTTTTTCCTAAGTCCCCGTGTGTGGGGACATTCATTTATGTATATATATATATATATATATATATATATATATATATAGTTTTCACATTTAGTGCCTCTATAAAAATGTAACAGTAAAAAAGTGCCAACTTGATGTCAAATGCTCCAAAATATATATAGCTCTGTATATGCAGTGCCAATATCATTGTGAAATGAATAGTATTATTCTACTTCCCTTGACTTGACACAGCCCTTTACAGTTTGTAATTTGCAGACTTACATAAAAAAAAATGTTCCCCATTAGTGATGAGTGAATCTGTCCTGTTTCGCAGCGAAACTGTCAAAAAATTTGCGAAATGGTGAAAAATGTGTGAAATGTGGCAAATGATGTCACGTCACATCAAAGAAAATTATTGCATGCATAACAAAAAATGATATGCACATTAAAAAAATTACATACCTCATTTAGAGCAAGCCTTTGATTCAGTCCTTCTAAACTCCCGGTGGGCCCAGGGGTTAGTGGGCCCTCCTGCTCCTAACCATTTGCCTACTTCATGGTCATTCCTTATTTCTGAAGGGGAACAAAGAGGAGAAATAGATGGAAGGATAGATGCTAGCATGTAATTAAAAGAGACTTGGAAAATAAAGTGGCCCATGGTCTAGGGTTTTCTGGTGGGACCCTGGGGTCCCAGTCTGACACTTAACACACCCTCTATGGTGCAACAATAAAAAGATGTAAGGATAGAAGGAGGAAAACTGGCTTTCTTTAGTTTACATAAAAAGTATAGGCATTCATTTGCTTTCTTAATAATTAAAGCACTATTTAATTTCCATCCCACAACATACACAACTAAATATTGAGAGCCATTATAGATCTTATCAATGCAGTATATCAAAACATGGGTTAAGACTCGGAAATATCTCAGTGATATTACTTATACCCCATGCTGTAGCGGAATTTAGGGAAATTAATGTGTTGCATAAGCTGACCATACATGGCAGATTTTGTCACCACCCTGTGAACAATCTTATTGGCTAACTGATCATTTTAATAAACAATTTATTCATCAATGGCTGGGGAATTTTGTAGTATCTTTGTTGTGTTTGCTGCAAGATCATACATATATTCAATCATACATATATTAGCTATCTGTTCCTTTGTTTACTTTTGCATTTGAGCCAGCCCTTCAAAATACAGGCATGGGCAGTGAATGTTTGTTTAACAATGATAATCTGATCATTCCATCCACTGAGTGATTTCATTGTGTCAACAAAAATGTTTAAACCTGTCAGATCCACTGTTGGGACAATGTAGTCGGAACAATTATAACATTTTATGATTGTCTGTACTCGATCAGTGTAAACGATAACTACACAAATTCATTGGATTGCACTAAAATCAACGAAATCTGCCACTTCAGGTAGTGGTACATGGGGAGATTAGTCACCGGTGGGATGGCATACGCGTTGCTACGATTTCCTTTCCTTGAGAGGCAACTTCGGGCGACTTCGGGAAATTGTAGCGATGCGTATGCCATCCCAGCGGCGATTTATATTCTTGCCGGTGGGATGGCATTGCGGGGAGATTAGTCGCCCGCGGTAATGAAGATTTGTCGCAGGGTGACTAATCTCTCCGTGTGCCACTGCTCTAAGAGACTGGTGGAGGAGAAATTTGTGTATCTGGAGAACTGGGCTGCTTTTCCATCTGCTACAGGCTTTTTGCCAGGGATGGGCTGTGTCTTCTCCCTCATTAAATCTGATCAGGTACCTTACACAGGCTTTGCAGGAAACTCACAGGAGCATGTGGGTGAGACAGTAAATCAGAGCACAAGCACACACAGGAACTGGACGTGTAGAGAATAAATTTTACTAAGGGATAACACAACAACATTTAACATCATACTGCAAAGTGGTGGCCTGGGTTGGAAGAGGCATGTAGGTGTCTCCTCTTGCATTTCCTGTAACCATCCCCTAATTTGTGCCTCATTTAAACATGCTAGTTAGCTGCATTATTCTGATAAGCCACTGGAAGCTTCCTGTTTATAGCCCTTCTATGCAGTTATCTCCTCCTACTTTGTTAACATCATGTGTCAGCAATCTAACAATTACGGGCTTATATAAGTCTGCCTCATGGAAGTTTTAGTTGCTTGATCTTTAAGCTCCTCCTTTGCTAAATCCAGCCTGCTGTGTTAATGAAATTCCTGTGGTTTCCTGTTCCTGAGTCCCAACCCTGTTCATGTGTTTTAGTACCTGTCCCTTTACCATTTATGTGGATCTCCTGCTTTTGACTTTTGACTGGTTTCCTATACTCTGCTTGTCTGCTGCCTGCCCACACCTTGGCCAGTTACATAGTTACATTGGGTCGAAAAAAGACTACAGTTAATCAAGTCCAACCCTTCCAAATGAACCCAGCACACATAAACCTATACTTACCTATCTATACACTCACATACATAACCTATACATAACCTATACATACGAACATCAATACTAACTGCAGATATTAGTATCACAATATCCTTGGATATTATGCTTATTCAAGAAATCTTTCAAGCCCCAGTATCACTCGGAGGGCATTCCCCAACCTCACTGCCCTCACCGTGAAAAACCACCTACACTGCTTCAAATTAAAGTTCTGTTCCTCTAATCTAAAGGGGTGGCCTCTGGTGCGCTAATCCTTTTTATGAGAAAAAAGAGCATCCCCTATCTGTCTATAACCCCCTCTAATGCACTTGTAAAGAGTAATCATGTCCCCTTGCAAGCACCTTTTTTCCAAAGAAAACAATCCCAACTTTGACAGTCTAACCTCATAGTTTAAATCTTCCATTCCCTTTACCAGTTTAGTTGCACGTCTCTGCAGCTCATTAATATCTTTCTTAAGGTCTGGAGCCCAAAACTGCACCGCATACTCAAGGTGAGGCCTCACTAGAGACCTATAAAGAGGCAAAATGATATTCCTTGAGTCAAACTCTTTTTTATGCCAGACAGCACTTTATTTGCTTAAGTAGCCACTGAATGACATTGCCTGGAATAAGACAACTTGTTATCTACAAAAAAAATCCCAGATCCTTCTCAATTAAGGATCCCCCCAAACACTACACTATTATGTCTACCAAAGTGCATAACTTTGCACTTTTCGACATTAAACCTCATTTTCCATTTTGCTGCCCAGTTTTCCAACTTTTTTTGCTCTGCAAAGTGGCAGCATCCTGCATGAAACTTATACTTTTGCACAATTTAGTATCGTCAGCAACAATAGAAACAGTACTTTTGATGCCACCTCCAATTCATTAATAAACAAGTTAAAAAGCAAAGGACCAAGGACTGACCCTCTCTCATACTTCACTAACCACACTGGCCCAATTAGAACATTTTCCATTAACCGCCAATCTTGGAAATATATCCATCAGCCAGTTCTCTATCCAAGGACAAATATTATGTTCTAGGCCAATATTGCTCAATGTAATCATTAACTTTCTGTGCGGTACTGTATCAAACGCTTTAGCGAAGTCCAAATAGACGATATCCACTGCCATTCCAGCGTCAGGGTTCCTGCTCACCTCCTCATAAAAGGCAAATAAATTAGTCTGGCAAGATCTGTTATGCATAAAATAATGCTATCACAAACTTTCAGTATTGTGATTTAAAATGTATTTAAGTATCCTATCCCTTATAACCGCTTCCAAAATCTTTCCTACCACTGATGTCCGATAAAGCTGGCCATATATGCACCAATATTATTGTACGAAACAAGGTTTCATACAATATTCAGTGCATGTATGGTGGACTGACAAGCCGACCAATATCACAAAATCCTTGGATATCAGTTGTCTCGTCGATCGGGAGGGATAAGAAAAGGCGCCTGAGCAAAGGCTGCGTTTAGGTATGAATCGTCAGATAGGATATAGAATTCCTGTTGTTTCTACCTCCATATCTGACGATTCAACCCTGAATATTAGTGGAGGCTACAAACAATCTTATAAGAAGATTGTAATTGTAACAGGCCAATAGTTTTCAGGCTGAAAATGGGATCCCTTTTTGAATAACAGTGCAACAGTAGCAATTTGTCAGTCCCTCAGCACCATGCCAGACCTCAATGAATATCTTGCCATATCAGCAGACTGTGTAAGGCCTTGCCTAAACCCAGCTGATCAGTCCTGACTGCTCCACTCTTGCTCCCCTTAATGGTCTTGCATTTTGGCCTAGGATCTAGGTATATGACCCCCAGTACCTTTTACTTGAGCTTATCTATGCTGCATAAAACCCCTTATAAGAAAACCCCACATCCCAAGCATTTCACACAATAGATCCCATACCAAATTTATTAAAGATTGCAACAGATCTCAACAATTAAATAATGTTATTCATCTGTCTTCAGCCTGACCTTGGCCTGTTTACCACACTTACCCTGCTCGCTGCCAATCCTGATCCTTTGCCTTTTTTACGGATCTGTGATTCTTGGCTGCCTGCCCCTGACCACTGGCCTGGTATAAGGACTCTTGTATTTTCTCTTAATCTTAGTGTCTTCTTTGTTATTATTAAATCTTCTTCATACAACATGACTTCTGCCTTTTATCAAGCTCTGTTTGTGTATTACCTGCATTACAAAGCACACAAGCTCTCCTACCTGCAAGCTACTCACCAGTGGCCCAGCCTGACAATAGTTTTCCTGTGTTGCAAAGGTCAGTCCCCCTTCCTTTGGTGATCTAACTTGTCACTAACCTTGTTCATACTGTCGTTGTGTATGTGCAACAAAATGCATCTACAATTATTTTTGAAGTTTCAACTTTTTTTTTGTTGTTGTTGCACCTAACATCATTAATGAGAGTTTAAGGCTAATGCCACATGCAGCATATTCTCGGCAAGCTGAAAAACGCTTGTCGAGAATACGCTCCTTTCGCTTAAAAGTGCTCCTACCTGTGGCTACACCCGAATGAACTGAATACGCTCAGGTGCAGGCACATGTAGCCCGTCTCAGCCACGAAAAGCAAGACTTTGCATTTTCGGAGGATATCGGCTGCCTGTGCCTGCACCTGAGCGTATTCAATGCATTCTGGCGCAGGCAGGTAGGAGCAGTTTTAATGGATGGAGCGTATTCTCGGCAAGCAGTTTTCATATTGCAGGATTGTTAAAGACTAATTATGTAGATTTTGAAACTGATGAAATGTAAAATCCATTTTTCTCATTTAGGGCAGTCACTACTGCTTATTGCATTCTAGTTTTAATACACCAGGTACAGAGAAACATTTCAAGAAATAAATAAAATGTATTAGCTCTGAATACCAGTATTCAATTCATGTGATTTGCATCATGTAACAAGGATTCAGGTGAGTGATGCTGAGCAGCTCTGTGCACTTCCACCCCAACAAGTAAAAAAGCAGCAGAACACATTCATGTAAACCGACTCATACATCAGATGTGAGAAAAATGTGTAAGCTAATTATAAATGTTCCTGTTAGTAAAACTGAATAGTTTTTATATTCTTGAAACCCTTTATACATACCAGGATCAGCACTGCTGACAATCTCTTTTCTCAGCTCTCAGTAGGGGATTTCCCAGACCAGGACTTGGCAGACAGGTGCATAAGGAAAAAATCATACTAAACTGGTTCTGCAATGCCTTACATCTCTTGCTTTATTTGCACATTTGCACATTCAGCCAATTAGATCAATGCAATGTTAATGAAGCAGAATAGGGAAGGCACGCACAGTAACCAGTTCAATGTCATCTCCCTTAACTTCCTGTTTTGGGCAGAATGCAAGTTGGAATTGAGGATCCCTTCAGAAGATAGAGGAGAGAGCAGAGGGAGAGAGAGCTATAGCAGCACTTATCCTGGCCTGTGGTTTCAAAGCTAAACATTTTAAACAATAATGATGAATTACAAAAAACTTTTTTTCTGATAGGTGCTCTTCAGACTTCAGAATTGTCTGAAGGTGAACATCCCCTTTAAACAAACAGCTGTTTTTGACTGCCTTGACATTTCTATATAATTAGACAATATCTTGACTTAAAAGCCACCATGCCTAAACTGCATTTCCTGCTGCAGGTATCCACAAAATTATTGCTGATCAATATGATTTAATTTTCATGGGCTATTTGCCTACCTCTTACCATTCTTAATGTTAAATAATAGAAAGTTCCCTGGCTGAAGCAGATTAGTGACGAGCAAACCTCTGCATAAAAATAATTATTACTACTATTTATTATAACTATTTTGTGCCCATACACAGAAATTTTGTCCAAGATGATGGCTGTGGTTTTCCACTGGATAGTAAAATGTCAATATTGCGATGGAAGATTTTAATAATACCATAGCTTGGACAACTTGTTGACAATACCCAAGACTATAGTGGTCTCAAGATCTGCAAATAGTTTAGTATGGGTGCTTGTATTACTTATGTATGTTAGTTTAGGTATAGGTATGTGTATTTTTATTTGAGTATATCAGTAGGTCTGTAGAGGTATGTATGTACATAATGCAATTATAGAGATGTTGGCAGATAGTAATACATATGTTCCATTAACCACTGATTCACTTAGTATTCAAAAAACAATAAAATTTATCCTTAGGGAGGCTGTTGATAAAGGTTATAGAAATGAAGTTGGCAACAGGGTCGGACTGGAGGGTGCAGGACCCACTGGGGCTTCTGCCTTAGGGGCCCCTACACCCCCAATGATCCCCGCCACCTTCACACCCACCCCCCCCTAAGGCCCCCACCCCCAACACCCTCCGACCTCCTCCCCCGGCCGCTCCTAAAAGAAACTTGCTGGATTGGATCTGGGCCACCGGGGCCCACCGGGTTTTTTCCCGGTATCTCGGCGGCCCAGTCCGACGCTGGTTGGCAATCTAGAACGATTAAATCTGGTTACTTCAGTACTGTACACCTTGCCTAAAATTAATAGAAATATTGAACATCCTCCAGAGCATCCAGTTGTAGCAGGTGTACAGTCTATTTAATCCAATTGCAGTTTTTCTTGATAAAGTGCTTGCTGTGACCTAGTGCCTGAGGCGAGTTTCTCAATTTGCCTCATAGCAGCAGCACCCCTGCTGTTGTATATGCCATAAAATGCCCATGCGGACCCATGTATGTGGGCCAAACCATTAGGCAGATATTAGAAGGAACATGAGACAAAGTCCAGTCGCTAGTCATTTTTTGGATGCGGGCACACAGTGGCACAATTAAGATTTCAAGTGTTAAAGCAGATTCTAAAATCAAGAAGAGGTGGAGACAGATCTAAACAATTACTGAAATGTGAGGCAGCTTTGATAAGGTGATTAGAGACCTCAATGCCCGGGGGTCTGAATAAAGAATACAAATTAGGTCAGTTGATGTAGGAATGGCTCAGTGTATTTTAATTTATTTTATTTGATGTACTACTCATTAAGACTTATGTAAATATATTTACTGTGGATGGGGTATAAACCTGGATATGTATATATAAAATACATATAATATAATGTGCAAAATGTGTAATAGCCACTAGAGGGCATTGTTATACAGATATTTAAAGAAGCTGTGCATTTTAAATGATACTTTGTTAGCTTGAGAAAGGGCCAGCAAGGTCTGAAATGTCGCTTTTCTGTGAAATCAAGGCCGTCATTGGGGGGAGAGGGGATACTGGTATGCTGTGCCTGGTGAATTCTGCTTCTGAATGGGGCCCACCTACGTCATAAAAGTTGCAAATTACGTAAGTTACATGTAAAGTAATGGCAAACGCATGCAATTTACATAACTTCTTTACAAAAACTTAACGTAATCTACCTAGAAACTGGAAACTGGAAACTTACATATCAAGCAAAATACAATGCAGAAAAGCTTGACAGGGGCAGGAAGGGGAGCAAACTCCACTGACCACCAATGAATTAAAAACTTAAGGTAAATTCCACGGCCCTCAATGAACTGACTGACTTATTAGAACATTATTTATCTATTTTATTAACTATTTATTCAAATAGACTTCTTATTATAGAGTAACGTTCAACATGCATTCTGCTCTTAACGTGTTATTTGACATGTTCTAGGTACTGAAAACACCCAGGGCATTTTCTAATATCTATCTATCTATCTATCTATTTATCTATCTATATGAAATTTTTTTCTCCTGTTCCTCTATACACTATAGTGCTTTTCTCTTAAAAGCTGCTCCTAGTAACTTCAAGATTTTTAAATCAGAATTTCACCTCTTCTAGCTGCAATTCAACAAAGTGGAGAAGCATTAGGGACCAACATACCCTAGGTTGCCTCACGGGGCACTAGGTGCCAAAACTCCCCTGCGTACATATTAATGTTGTTTGCAGTCATACAACAGTGTTACCAAAGGCACCCAATGATTAGGCAAGGTCTTGGCCTTTGACAAGCTAATTTCTAATGTATTACATGAGTTGTTGCCATGTAAAGACCCCTGTCACCTAAGTATATGAATTCCATAAATCTAGTCAAATAACAAAGTCATGTTTTCCAAATAATTTGAAGTTAAGCACTGGATTTTCTAGCAAGTTATATTGACTAATTGCACAGGTTAATTGTCCTTCAGTGGGTTGTTATTTCTGAATATTTTAGAAAAAAAATGAAACATAGAGGTCACACTGATAAGGCTGAAAATATCATAATCCACAAAGGCCTGTTAATTCAGCAGAAGAGGAAAAGTTTAAACAGAACAGAATTTTCTTCAGATTAGTTATCAGTTTATCGGAATCATATGTCAGAATAGGTGGGCCTGATAGTCTTTTATATGCACTTATGTTTCAGTTCTTCTGAAATGTATCCTACTTAATGGATCTGAAAAAAAATACACATTCAGCTCTTTACTCATATAACTCAATTCTTGTTTTTATATAAGTAACACTAGTGTACTGTCCAAAGTAACTGATTAATAAAAGTAATAGGCTTATATAATAATGGCAAATATGACTTTAATATAAACATGACATTTAAATTCCACTTAGTTTAGAGATATGAATAATATGAAGCAATAAGTGGTATACCCATGGGTGCATATTTTCCCTGCAGCCTGCATTCTTAGGCATTCAACTTTTTCAAAGCACTTTTTTCAGAGGAGCGAAATTGTGAAGACATCTGTTATGTTATTAATTTCACATAAATCTTAAGCTCCTCAAGGCTCAAAATGAGGCTTCACTCGAGCTGAATTAATGAAACATGATTGTTAGTCCCATGCATGCTAATGCTGTCATAAAGTATTGAGTTGCTTATAATCACATTGTAATCTCACAGGCTGCTAGGGAAAAGCTACTTTCAATCTTTCCACAAAGCAATATCTTCTGTATCTGAACACTAACGATATCCTAAAAGATTAATAACAGATGAATATTTCTCTGAAATAAATCACTCTTTCTGTGTAAAGGATTTTCTTGTATGATACAAAATGAAGTTTTGTTGCAGTTATTGTGTGTGCATGATTACTCCATCAGAATATATAGTTATGACTAAATTCAAATTAATTATGGTACTCCATACTCATAAAGGAATGTATCTAACTATGCATTCATATTATGTAAAAAAAAAAATCCCCCCCCCCTGTTTGCCCACAATGCCTTATTAAGTGTGACCCTCTGTTTTGCTGCCTTCTGCTAGGTTTGAACATAGGACTTAGTATTCTACCAAACTCTGTATTGACCTCTGCTATAAAGCAGACTGCAGATATCACAATTCTTTGCATTGAAGTCTAATATGCTCTATCTATCTATCCCAGGTAATCTATATTAATTCACAGTTGCAGTTCATTCCCAGGTACCTTTCAGCAGAGGTTACCTATATACAGGTATGGGATCCCTTATCCGGAAACCCATTATCCAGAAAGCTCCGAATTACGGAAAGCCTGTCTCCATTTTAATCAAATAATTCAGAATTTTAAAACTGATTTCATTTTTCTCTGTAATACTACAACAGTACCTTGTAATTGATCCCAACTAAGATATAAATGTGTAGTAAGGTTAATTATTCCCAAACAGTGGGAACTGCAGAGGACCTGGGTGTTCTGGGCAAAAAAGAGGGATAAGTGCCAGAACATTGTCATTTTGGTAGATGCATCAATTGAATTGTTGTAAGAGAATTCAGCTGTAGAGAGAAACTGTCCTGCAAAAAAATTTAAAAACCGGCACAAAAAATGTTCCAAGGTTTGATTTGTGCATTCCATCTTACTGTTGGGCTGATGATGGAATGCAGATGAAAATGAGGTCTGAATGCCAAGGGACTTACAAACTCCCTGCTAAAATTTGGAGGTAAATTGCATACCTCGGTCAGATACTCTACTGTCAGGGTAACCATAAAGTTGAAACACTTTACAAATGATAAGATCCACTGTTGTAGTTACTGATTGAAGTCCATAAGTTGGAATGAAATGGGGCATTTTAGTGAAATGGTCCACTACCATGAATATTGTATTAAATCCTTGTGACAGAAGAAGGTTCACAAGAAACTCAAGTGAAATGGAGCTCTACGGTAGGGGCTGTAACAACCCCATCAGTGCTGTGTTACCTTGCAACAAACATACATACTACAAGAGCATACAAAGTCAGTCACATCTTAGTGGATAGAAGGACACCAAAAATATCTTAAACAGTGATTTAAGGTCTTGGAAATACCCAGATGACCAGCCATCTGTGTGTCAACAAAAGTGCCAATTTCCTTAATGATACAGGAACAAAGACTTCTGCATCATTAAAACAGAAATCATCCAGAATAATCTGTATCTCCCTTGCAGCAGGAAGAGTGGGGAGATCAGGGTCAACAGTATAAGAGATTTTTATGTTTCCCCAAAAGTAAGTATGCGGTAATAAATGGAAGAAGTGTTTTTTTATCTAGGATTGGAATTCTAGATTTTGGAAATGCAGTTTGTAATGGTGGTGGTCTAGATAAAGTATCAGCTTTCCCAGCTTTCAATAACTCCTTATTTCTAATGTCATAGTTCCCAGGAGGGCTAAGTCTCAATTGTTTACTGTATGTGACTTATTAGATCCACGGTCAAATACCATCCTCTCATTCTAGGCGATACAAGAGAATCAACCACAGATAAACATTAAACTGTTCAAATACCTCCAAGTCCTCCATTTTTCAGATCCATACATCTCCTATGCCAAATCAAACCCTCCTACAGCATTTGAAACTTTGTGTCAGGATCTGTGGGGAGGGCTTGGTCAGTTGCCCTGATCTGCCTGCTTCCCTCTTGTCTCCATTGCTGGTCTAGTAATTTGCGCCATCCTGATTCTGATATTCGTCATCCTGTGATTCTGTAATTCCTGGTTCCCTAGCTCCCTACCTGGTTCCTTGCTTCCATTCTACTGTCCCCACCTGGTACTCCTTTTCTGTGGGTTCCCTGGTTTGACCTTCGGCCTTTTACTCGACCTTGTTTTGCCTGCTGCCTGCCACTGACCTCGGCCTGCCTTACGGACCTTGCCAATCTTCTGCCAGCCCTGACCATCTTGCTTGTTAATGGACTATGTTTTATCTTTGCCTCATCACAGGCCTGTATATTGTCTCTTATTTTTGTTCTGCTTTTGTTCTGTTTGTTTTCTATTAAATCTGTTTGCTTCACCCCACTTGGCCTTGCTCACTAACCAGCCATTAATGGGTGTTTCTGGGGTTACTTGGCACATAGGCTCCAGCCTGCTGGTTACTCACCAGTGACCATTCCTGACACTTTGGCACTCAAAGGTCTACCCCAAAAATTGATTATATCAAAAATCTACAACATACTTACCTACACCTCAGACAGATTACATAAACTTTTCCCACAGCATACCCCTTTATGCTGGAGAAATTGTTGAGCACTATGCACACTTCCATACATCTTCTGGGAATGTTTGAGTATTGAATCTTTATAGACTGAAGTGGCAGAATTACTAAGCCAACTGCTGATGTGACAAATCCCACCTGACATGCCCATTTTTCTTTTAGGTTAGCCAGTACCAAAAGTGTCTAAAATCGGTCAGGCTCTGGTCAATCAAGTCCTGACTGCCACCCATCTGGCCATTGCAGCTAAATGGAAAAATCCCATGCCAATCGATTTTTTGAGTCTGAAATTGCAACCATTTAAAACACCACAGCCCACTATTTGGATGATAAAATCTGACCCACAAAATTGATCAAAATTTCCTGTATAGTGTAGCCCTGATATGGAAATATATCCACTTTTTGACATGATCTCTTTCTGCTGCAGTACTTTGTACATTTGGACTCATGAATACAGGACTTTTCTGATGTCCCAGTGGCAGAACAAGGCTTCTACTTTTGCCTCAACTTTTTTTTTTTACTTAGAACAACTTGGAGGATTTTTTGCACATTCTGTACCCCCAGAAAAATCTTTAACACTGCCAGAAAATTAAATGTATATTTGCTGAGTGCTGTCACTAATCAAAATAAATCATAGCATAATCAAGAGACATGAAATGCCTGAATGTGTCAGTAGGTGGAACTATATGTACACGAATAAGGGACTGTACTGCTTACCAACTTGACCACCAAATACAAAGCAGAAATGTGCTGTTTAAAGAAATTAAAAAAAGAAAATATAAATAAAAGTCTTTAGGGATAGGCCACACTCCGCCTCCACTGGTTCCACATGTTTAACACACTAGGTCAACACCCTGGGCTTTAGAGATATTTGGTATTGGAAAATCCAGCTCTACCATGCTTTTCAGGCACAATTTAGAGCCCTCTCACTCGTAATGACCACAGTGAGTGAGAGGACTCTTTATTTCACTTCACCAGTTAAACTACTCTCTAAACATCTACAGAGATATAACTGAAACCATCAAATCACCCTTTGACTGACACTATCATCTCTGGACGCAGACCATCTCTGACTTTAATCAAGAACAATGGGAAGAAGTTACATAAGGTGAAGCCTACACATTCTTAATTTCATAAAACAAAGGCTCATATAATACAAATTTTTCCACCAGGTCTGTATTACTCCTGTCAAACTTAAATGATCTGGCAAAAGGCAGGATGACCTATGTCCACATTATAAATTTCCAGGAGCAGACTTTATACATATGGCCTGGACTTGTCCACCCAAATAACATTACAGAGACCCTGGCTAACTAACTGGGTACCAAGATAATTCCCTTTGCAAATGTGCACCGATATCTAATATTTCCAATGCTTGTAGAATGTCTTGTCACCAATCTAATGCTACTGAGAACTGATTTTACTTATTGTTTATATTATTTTATTGTTTCATTTTTGTTGCAAAGCCATGCCTGGCAAAAAAATGTGCTCATCATTATATATATGTTTATTTCCTGGTATGTATATAGCATTAACACTTTTCTGCAGCTCTTTACAGAGATTATACATCATTTACATTAGTTCCTGTCCCAGTGAAGCTTACAATCTAAGATCCCTATTACATTCAAACATGCAGTTGGGTAAATAATATTATCAGGAGCCAATAAACCTTCCAGTTTGTTTTTGAATTGTGAGAGGAAACCAGAGTACCCAAAGTACCTGGAAGAAACCCACACAAACAGCATGCAAATAGATAGTTTGAACTCACAACCCCAAACACTGTTGCATAGACAGATTTTCAATAAGGCTAGGGGAGGCTAAGCCTCCCCAAACCTGCTTGGCACATTTAAAAAAAAAAAACCTCACTCCATTTCTGCACTGTCCTGGAAATCTTCTGTTCCCGCAAGCTCCGGTTCTGCTGTGCTTTGCTGCAGTTTTCATCCCACTCCCACAATGTTGTTTTTTGCACTTACTATTTTTTTTTATTTTTGTCATTGTTTTGTTAATTTCTAGTTAGTTACAGTGGGGCCAATGTTGTGTATCCGTGCCAGTGTTATAGTGCCAGGGCCTGAATATCTGCTATCAGTACCCACTGCTTCTCACTGCATATAATGTGCTGGTTTTGTAAATACACACTGCTTCTCACTGTATAGAATGTGCTGGTTTTTTAAATACAGACTGCATCTCACTGTATATAATGTGCTGGTTTTGTAAATACAGACTGCATCTCACTGTATATAATGTGCTGGTTTTGTAAATACAGACTGCATCTCACTGTATATAGTCTGCCTGGGGTGTCAGTACCCACTGCCTTTCTTGCATTAAAACATGAACACATCTAAAAGGGTGGTTCACTTTTAAGTTAACTTTTAATATGTTATAAAATGGCCTATTCCTAGCAACTTTGCAATTGGTCTTCCTAAATAATTTTTTTTATAGTTCTTGAATAATTTGCCTTTCTCTTCTGCCTCTTTCCAGATTTCAAATGGGGGCCAACAACTATTATTAATCCCCTCTCTTGTTTAAACCACTACCTGGTTGCTAGGGTAAATAAGACCCTAGCAACCAGATAGCTGCTAAATTACCAAATGGAGAGCTGCTGAACAAAAAGCTAAATAACTGAAAAACCATTAAAAATAAAAGTGAATTCAAAGGCTGATCACAAACACAAATGTTTGCAGATCCCCTCACAGAAGTGCATGTATGAATACATTTACATCCTAAGCATTTTATGGTAAAAAAAAAAAAAGCTTTCCCATCCACACTTTTGTACAGAATCCTTGGAAGTCAGTGGGAGTGGCAAGAGGTAGTTGGGAGGTTAATTTTTTACACCAGCAGTGAATCCACTAAGTCTCACATTAGCTTTAGGTCAGTCTATGTCTGGCCCATCTTTAGCCTCCCCAAACAAAAAAGTCACCCTCCGCCTATGGGTATGGGCACCCTCCTGGGCAATCGTAGACAAGAATAAGCACTGGCATTCAAAGCAGGTACAAGCAGGGCAAGTCCTTGCAAATTGTGGCAGATTTGTAGATAGAAAATAATAGGGCCAGCTTTGTGTATAATAGCGCAGAACACATGGCAATGTAAACAGGATCCCAATTCAATAAAGGATACCCCAGAACAAAGGTATACTTAGGCTTATCAATAGTGATGAGCGAAATTATTTGGCAGGCATGGATTTATGTTGAATTTTCGAATTTTGCCATTGGCGGATTTATTCACAAAATGAGTGCAAACGTTGCCCGTGACACTTTTTTTATGCGTGTCATTTTCGCTGTTAATTTTTCGCAAATCTTTAAAGAGAGTGTAGGACTGCCCAGACCAGGGATGACTTTTACATAGTTAACTAACTTAAATATATTGCAATATATGGACAATCAGTGTGTCTTTGCCCTAAAGGGTAGGGCATTTTTTAGTAGCTCAATGATCAAATGTACCTTAAAATTATCTTTTAGTATGATGTAGACAATGATATTTAGAGACAATTTGCAATTGGTTTTCATTTTTTTTTTTTTAGTTATTTAGCTTTTTAGCTTCAGTAGAATAGCAGTGCCTTATGTAATTCAGGAGATGAAACAGGAGCACAAAAATATGGAGTAAATGCAGGGGGGAATGTTTGGGACCTCACTGAATGAAAGGAGTTGGGATGGTATTTTAAAGCTTCTGATATGGTTCTTATACGAGGAAACCTGAGCTAACCTTGTTAAGTGCTGCCACTGATTTGTCTAGGGAAATTCCAAATTTAAATTTCTAGACTGCTAAGATGTCACTGATTTGACACACAAAAACCTATTTAACCATTCTTGAATTGGATAGGCTAGAGGGAGGGTTCAATTTATTACTCAAGCCTATCAGATGAGTATACTTGAATTTGAGAATAGAATAAGCTGTATTCAAAGCTGTGGGCCTGATAGACGATGCCAGAACTGTGGTCCAAGTCTTTTTTATGCAGAAAATGTGGCAGATTTGTAGATGGTGGGGGAGGAAAATACTAGACTGAAGCAGCTAAAAGGAGACAAAGGTACAAATTAATATATTGTTTTGAAAGCAGAAAAAGAAGACAAGAATGGTGACCAGAATAAAAAAGGGAAACTTAAAAAAATAATGTGATAATGAAAATGTATTAGTGGGATCATAAGACAGGGCTAGAGAAAAAAAAAATTGCTTTGCTTGGTAGTATGCACTGCCCCTCATAATATATATGGTACTTGTGGAGGTCGTAACCACAGGCTTTAACTGTATATAATATTCCACTGCCTCTCACTTTATGACAAGAGTGCAGGGCTGGAATCAAGTGCCCTCAGTTTAATGTTCTTGCCATATACCAGTACCCCCTGCTTCTCATTATACTGTATAATGTGCTTTAGGTGTTACTATTTACAGCCTCTCCCTATATAATAATATTAGGTTGCCAGTGCCAGGCCCAGAAAGCTATCTAGATTTATTATGAAATAGCTGAGAAACTGTTGTAAGCTGCAACAATCCTTTCTTTTAGTTTTGGCCTGTTGTTGGGGGCCTTGGTGTTTTGTTACATATTTTATTGAATTTTTATATAGTAAAATAAATAAACAGAAAATTACAGATAGAAAGAAGAATGCTTATGTGCATCACATATAAGGCACAATAAAATGAAATAGCAGTGTACATTAATTAAAGGTAGGTTCTAATGGGATGGGTGGGATGATTTAGGATGTTTCTCACCCATGCTGGCTATAATAGTGTAAGAAAAAAAGCAGAAAAAACTAACAGATATGAGTAACAAGAAAATGGAAGAGAGAATTTAACATTTCTTCTAATTGTCCATTACTGATGATAATAGGCAATCCCATGATTGACTTATATAAATGTCTGCAGAACTAGGCACCAATTGTTTTAGCCATCAAGAGGTTTTGCCAGAAGCTGACAAGGGGTCCACACAGCCAGTAACCTGTGTACTTTCTTTTGAATATAGGCTATATAACTATCAAAAGACATTTTATTAGTAAGTCTTTTTTGAACCTCTGCTATGTGTGAACTTTCATATGTTCTCCATTTTGCAGCTATTATTATACATGCTGTTATACATGTTATACATGGATGACTAGATTTTGTGAAGGAGTTTAAAGTTCCTCTAATGGTTTTCTGGGACTTAGGAAGAGTGAGTGGGTCTTTTAGCACATCTTTTAGCATATCTAGCCAACATTCATGATTACTTGATTGACAAAAGGGGGTTATATGGGGGCAAGTCCAGAACAGATGATATAAGGAGTCCAGATCAGGGCATCCTTTCCAACATGAGTTAGGGACTGTAAAGAATATTTTACTCAGCTTTACAGGAGTTATATACCATAACATCATTACTTTATATACATTTTCTGTTTGACACAGGTGACCATTTTCTTGGCATTAAGCTATACTTAATGAAGGTGTTCCCTGAGTCTTGCTCCCATTGTAGCATATATTTCTGCTTTGGGAAACTAGGAATAGGTAGGGATTTAAGTATTTTATATATATTAGATAGCAAAGCTTTTTGGGGCCAACCATTTTCATTAAGTTTCAAAACATGATAAAGCCCTTGGAATGGAATAGAATAGAATAAGAAAATGCCCCACTTGTAGGTATTCATATAGTTTTATAGATAACCCAGTGTTTCTTGCCAGTAACTCTTCAGACTGAAGTTGGAGCATATATCTTAAAGAGACCTTTTAACCTTTTTGTTAAAAGGGGTGTTGTACCCCTGGTGTGAATATGGGATTGTTAAATATTGGCTTAGGTAGCCTGATCTTTTTTTAATCCCAGTTCACACATGGCCCAGCATGGGATATGCTGGGATGACTATATAATACTTTATTTAATAATACCATGTGGCTTAATTAAATGAAGTTAAAAGGTAATTTTTTTTTACGCAACCGCAACATTTTTTTCTCACTCTGCAAATTTTTGTTGCAGTTTCACAGAAAAAAAAATTGCCACTGGCAAAATGTGGAAATTTGTGGCTAATCCATAACTGGTGAAAAGCAAGTTCTAGAGGCCCTACTCCCTTGCTCCTTTGGTGTCTGGTTCCACAGCAATGGCCAAGGAACCTCACATTCTGCCACCTCCATGCTACAACAGGGATCCTTAGGCCTGTAGGGGTTTGTGAACCAGTGGCATATGTCATCTTAATACTGGAGGGCAAAGCTCTGGAATTGGCATCTCCTCTCTGGAAAATAAATTCTCCCCTTATTAACAATGCCAAAGCCTTACTTCAGACCTTCTGGACTGTCTTTGATGCTCCTGGCCGTGTAGCTGCTGCCTCCTCGCATCTCATGCAGATTCACAGAGGGAATAGCATGGCACTCTCTGATGGTACTCTGCTCTGGCTCTCAGCAGGACTTTGCAAGGAAGATACTAGATTTTGCAGTAAGGCGTTTATCCGAGTTGGTTTCCCTTCCACCTCAACCAAAGTGTCAGTGGTGAGCAGAACCTCAAACAGGGTATAAGAGAGTGTTCATAGGTGACTTGACTGGTACCAGAATACCTTGCTGTAAAAAGAAATTAATTTGTGATCTTTATTCCATTAATCTGCTTTTTAAGATCACTTATCCGGTTGTCAGAAACAGATACTTGCATGCTATTGTATACAAGGATAGGCATTAGATAATTAGTGCAAAACCTACACCATAATTATAGTGCATACAAAGTTGACAGCACAAAACTGTAAATCCCTTGCAGTCTGGAGAGACACTCTTTTGCAAATCTTTTGCCTGAAAAAATCACGTCAGTGATTCCTTTCTGTCCAAATTCTTTACTAATTCAAAACAGATTAAAACATTGTGAATCACTGGAATGTTCTAACCACAAACAAAAGCACATGATAAACCTTTTAAAGTAAAAACTTTGTTCTCTATTAAAACAAAGTAAAACCAATATATATATATATATATATAGATACATACACACGGGATTGGTGCCAACCTAAATATATAACATTTTTTTCAGTCCTTTTTTTCTAACTGAGGCAGAAGTTAGACACCCAAGTTGAGACAAAGCTGAGTGCTGCAAACACATTGTGGAATATCCACACCCCTTTTGGCACTTCTGATAATGTAGCGCTTACCTGATGTCATGGTACGAAACTGAATCACTCTGCAGTAGAGTGCAGAATCACTCTGCAGGGAGAGACTGGGTACCTGGTACCTGGATCCAGGAATGGACCTGAGGCGCAAACTCACTAATTAACTAAGTAGAATTCTTTTGCACAGTCCAAAAATACAAAAAATCTCCCCAAAAATCTTGGGGAGATTAGTTGCCTGCAATATCGGAGATTTATAGTGGGCGACTAATCTCCCTGCGTGCCACTGCCCTTTTACTGAACTTTCAGGCGAGTCCAGTATACAGACATGCATTCCGCTACCAGAAGGCCTTAATATTCTCAGGCCTAGTCCCTTGCGTTTTTTCGGGGGTGCCAGAGTGCTCCTCGTGCCACAGGTCTTCTCTTCACAAATATCCACTTGACATGAAAAGGATGTCACATATCCATCATTAAAGCTTTCATTCAATGCTCACAGTCACAGTTGCGGGAAGTATGACCATACCAACCACAAGTGTAACATTTAATCTGACTATGTCTCTTACAATATTTCATTTGCGGTAGCTTCCTTACATTACATCCAGATTAAGTAACTTCTGCTTCAAGTCATTTCAGACAGTCTGAGGATATATGGCCCAACCGGCCACAAAGGAAATGCTTTGATGGTCCACTGCAAGTACCACCTACATTAGGAGAGGGAGCAAGTCAGTTGGCCCCTTGCTCCCTGAGCTGTGCAACATGCTTTTCCAACTCAGTAATCTCTTCCGCCTTTTGTGAATCACAGAAAGTCTTTTTTAAAACTCAGATTTTTCTTCTCTCCTCTCAGAACATTGACTTCCACCCCTCGGATCTTTCGGATTAGCTCCTGATAAGTTGGGGGTAGAGACGGGACATTGAAAGCTTATGAGGGAGACAGCAAAGTATAAAGTGCTCAGCGCTATAAATGGTCCTTTATTAGCGATGTCTCACATATGTGGAAGTACTGCGTGAGGTGCGCCTAGGCGTGGGTATAAGAATGATTCTCTGTTAGCGATCCCATACTCTGTTTACTCTTGAAGAAACGTGACGAATATCACGCGGAACACGTCAACCTGTATTTGTATGTGACTGATGATTGAGCTGTACCTTGATATGACTGCTAAAACATTGTGCACTTGTAAGTAGCCTACTTTGTACAGGATTTTTATCTTTAATAAACA
This sequence comes from Xenopus tropicalis, assembly GCF_000004195.4. Taxonomy (NCBI): domain Eukaryota; kingdom Metazoa; phylum Chordata; class Amphibia; order Anura; family Pipidae; genus Xenopus; species Xenopus tropicalis. Next base: position 42,668,800 of record NC_030680.2, read on the forward strand.
GTGTTACACTATCTGTATCCTCTTTTCTCTTTCTCTGCATTTTCCCTGGCAAGGAGATGTTCACTTATTCCATCGGATTTTGGCCATAAAGCAATTGATCTTTTGGCATTTCTATTTCTGGGTCTGGTGAGTGTGCACGCTTACCAAACCGCATAGGTGTTCACCAGCACTTTAAACTTTATATTTATTACATATTGCACTTTACACTGTGGGTGTATTATTATTGTCTTTACCTAATACACATAGGGGCTGATTTACTAATCCACGAATCCGAATCCCGAAAGGGAGAAATCGGATTGGAAACGAAAATTTTGCGACTTTTTCGTCGCCGTCACGACTTGCTTGGAAATTGTCGCAACTTTTTTATATTGAGCGCTCGTAAAAGGCGGGCAAACCTTTGCGACTTTGCATGATTTTGGAAGCCTCCCATAGGACTCAATGGCACTCTGCAGCTCCAACCTGGCCCAAGGAAAGTCACGATACTGAAGCTTGAATGAATCCGAAACTTTCGTACTCTGCGCGACGGCTACGAAAAAGTTGCAACAATTTACGAGCAAGTTGTAATGGCTACGAAAAAGTTGCGACAATTTACGAAAAAAACGCAAAATATCGATCACTATCGTGGATTAGTAAATGTGCCCCCTACTGTCATGATTTTTATGGTATACTTTTTATTTCTAAATTTCACTTTTTACATAGCAAATAATTCAGTCTACCATTTAAAGGTGAAGGAAAGGCTAAGTCACTTGGGGGTGCCAAAATGTTAAGCACCCCCAAGTGACTTAGATCGCTTACCTTGTACCCTGGGCTGGTGCCCCTGTTAGGAGAAAAAAGCACCAGCCAAGGGTACCTGTAGGAAGCGCTTCCTTCTTCCTCTCTCTTCTCCCGGCAAAATCCGTCGGCCGGCGCATGCGCAGTAGAGTAAAAAGCCGACTTTGTTTTTTAAGTTTGGCTATTCACTCTACTGCGCATGCGCACGCGGTGCTACAGGAAGGAGGAAGCGATCGCTGCTACCCCGGGCTGGTGCTGTTCTCTCCGTACAGGGGCACCAGCCCGGGGTATGAGGTGAGCGATCTAAGTCACTTGGGGGTGCCTAACATTTTGGCACCCCCAAGTGACTTAGCCTTTCCTTCTCCTTTAAAATGTTATTCTTGAACCAACAAACATATTTTCTTTTATTTGTAACATCGGTCTGTAGGCAGCCATCTTAGTGCATTGTGCCTGAGTCTGAGCTTTCAGAAAGAGCCAGCACTACACATTAGAACTGCTTTCAGGTAACCTCTTATTTCTCCTACTCCCATGTAACTGGAGGAGTACCAAGCCGGACTTGGATTTCTTACTATTGAGTGCTATTCTGATATCTACTGGGAGTTGCTATCTTGCTACCTTCCCACTGTTCTGCTCATCGACTACTGGGGGGGGGGGGGGTTTAATATCAATTTGACTTGCAGCTCAGCAGTAAAGTGTGACTGAAGTTTATCAGAGCACAGGTCACATGGTTGTGGCACCCTGGAAAATAAAGAATATGGCTAGGCCCATGTGAAATTTCAAAATTAATTCTTTAAAAATCTGTTTGTATTTTTGAAAAATAAATTTCAGTGCAGGATTCTACTGGAAAATCTCTATTACCTGATGCATTTTGAAACAAAAAAAGTTTTCCCAAAACAGTTTTCCTTTAACGTCTCAGAACCATATTGTGAGCAAACCTCTCTGTGTAGCTCAATAAGGTCCAATGCAGGCCCTTGCAAACTCTTGGATCTTGTGATACAAAGCAGGGCCAGACCCAGGATAGTCAGTAATAGCAATCAAAGCAGCATCTCTAAAGGCCTTAAAAGTCTCTTTACCTGGGGGAGTAGGTTCCACACCTGAAAATATTTTCAGTCTCTTATAATTTCCATTGTATGCCAGCTGTCTCAAATTATTTCCAACTTGAGCAAGGACTTTCACAAGCTGGGCTGCATCAACAACATCACTAAGAAGTCGGCTCCTCCCACAAAGCAGTGTATTTCAACTTGGTTCCAGGTGTTCCAGTCTTTAAATCTCTGTGCTGTGCCCAGCAGCAGGTAACTGTGGAGTGCCAGTGCAAAGGGGTTTCTGATCCTCCAGATCACCTCCCACTTCATCCTCACTAAGTTCCTTCTTCTCTGGGACATGCTGCAAGTGCACAATGTTTTAGCAGTCATATCAAGGTACAGCTCAATCAGCAGTCACATACAAATACAGGTTGACGTGTTCCATGTGATATTCGTCACGTTTCTTCAAGAGTCAACAGAGTATGGGATCGCTAACAGAGAATCATTCTTATACCCACGCCTAGGTCTTCTGCCTCAACACCACACTCACATGTCTCTCTGTTAATCTTGACAGAACTATCCACAAGCACATTTAATAGGCCACTTTATGGCTCTTATTGCAAAGCTACCACTCAATAAATAAATCCATCAGTGGATAACATCTTGTAAATAAATTACTATTTTCTTCTTGGTGTCATCGGGCCCACTATAGCAGTCATTTTCGGGTTTAGGAAATTCTTACACCATCTTGTTTCACTTTCTCTGTGACTGGGTCCCAGCTGTATCTCAGCAGTACCTCCAAAATGTAACCCTATCCACACCCTTTCTGGCACTTTGTTACACTACACGTGTGGTGCTTACCTGATGACTGGGACAAACCTATTTTCTCCATAGTGATAGTGTGTGAGACTGAGAACCTAATACTTGTAAGCACTAATACTTGTAAGCACTAGCTAACTAACTAACTCAGTACAGTTCTTAAGCACAGTCCCAAAATATACAGTTTCTATAAATCTTCGGGTGCTCCTTTTGTACTGTCACTTTAAATATAGATACTCACTCCAAAATCTCTTTGGAAGCTTTACACTGAACCTTCAGGCGAGTGCGACTACAGCTCCCTTAGATACTCAGATGGGGATTCCCCTGTGGTTAGTTGTTCCTTCAGTCAGGATCTCTGCAGGTACAGTATCTGCCTGCTCTATACCAGCCTCTTCCACAAGACAGATTCTTGTGGGGCATTCCAGCTTTCAGGCCCGGATTTGTGGTGAGGCCCAGGCCTAGGGCGGCACAAATTTAGGGGCGGCATGCCGCCCCGCTGCAACAAAATCACTACATCAGTCACACGTGAGCTGCACACAGTATAGGGATACCCAACCTATAAATATAACTAAATTCTATATATCAACCGATACACAAACTGATACAAAAAGATCAATACATAGAAAGGAAAAATTGTGCCTGTGAAAACCTCAGAGCTGTAATAGATAGGAGAGGAAGAACAGAGACATTATACGCCTGAAGAAAGAGCCCATAGTGGAAAAAGTTATACATCCGTAGAAAGTATCTTTCTGTGGTTGGTATGGCAATGCCAAAGAGCAAAGCGAAATCATGTGCCAGTTTTTAGGTAGAAAAGGAACTTGTATACCAGTAACCCCCCGCTAAGTCTATCAGGTTTAAAGCATAGTTGAGAGAGCATCTCCAACACAGTCTCTCAGTATGTAGAACTGCTACCTTACAGTCATAGGCGGAGGGTGACTTTTTTGTTTGGGGAGGCTAAAGATGGGCCAGACATAGACTGACCTAAAGCTAATGTGAGACTTAGTGGATTCACTGCTGGTGTAAAAAATTAACCTCCCAACTACCTCTTGCCACTCCCACTGACTTCCAAGGATTCTGTACAAAAGTGTGGATGGGAGTGCTTTTTTTTTTTTTACCATAAAATGCTTAGGATGTAAATGTATTCATACATGCACTTCTGTGAGGGGATCTGCAAACATTTGTGTTTGTGATCAGTTAGCTTAAAGGGGTAGTTGGCCTTTGAATTCACTTTTATTTTTAATGGTTTTTCAGTTATTTAGCTTTTTGTTCAGCAGCTCTCCATTTGGTAATTTAGCAGCTATCTGGTTGCTAGGGTCTTATTTACCCTAGCAACCAGGTAGTGGTTTAAACAAGAGAGGGGATTAATAATAGTTTTTGGCCCCCATTTGAAATCTGGAAAGAGGCAGAAGAGAAAGGCAAATTATTCAAGAACTATAAAAAAATTATTTAGGAAGACCAATTGCAAAGTTGCTAGGAATAGGCCATTTTATAACATATTAAAAGTTAACTTAAAAGTGAACCACCCTTTTAGATGTGTTCATGTTTTAAAGCAAGAAAGGCAGTGGGTACTGACACCCCAGGCAGACTATATACAGTGAGACGCAGTCTGTATTTACAAAACCAGCACATTATATACAGTGAGATGCAGTCTGTATTTACAAAACCAGCACATTATATACAGTGAGATGCAGTCTGTATTTAAAAAACCAGCACATTCTATACAGTGAGAAGCAGTGTGTATTTACAAAACCAGCACATTATATGCAGTGAGAAGCAGTGGGTACTGATAGCAGATATTCAGGCCCTGGCACTATAACACTGGCACGGATACACAACATTGGCCCCACTGTAACTAACTAGAAATTAACAAAACAATGACAAAAATAAAAAAAAATAGTAAGTGCAAAAAACAACATTGTGGGAGTGGGATTAAAACTGCAGCAAAGCACAGCAGAACCGGAGCTTGCGGGAACAGAAGATTTCCAGGACAGTGCAGAAATGGAGTGAGGTTTTTTTTTTTTTAATGTGCCAAGCAGGTTTGGGGAGGCTTAGCCTCCCCTAGCCTTATTGAAAATCCGCCTATGCCCATACCTCCAGCATTTGTGCACCAAGCTTCTCTTCACTGGAGTGCCAGGGTGTGCGGGTAAGACCTTCTCTTTCTTGAATGAATTCATGTGCCATTTGACTGTGAAACAAATTTTTGAGTATACAGCTGTATTTAGCCTCCCCAAACAAAAAAAATCATGCCTGCACCACTAGCAGGACTTCAGCACCACCACTCTATGAGGAATCTCCTCCAAATAATTTGGCGCTTATTCTCCCTATTGCAAATATGTCCCTCTTTTGCTAGTGTCACATGTGGCTTCTCAGCCTCCACCTATAACGTTCAAGTTAGGTAGGAACCAGTGTGCGACCGCTGAATGCAAAGTCTGACTCTTACGGTATAGCCGGAACTCCCAGCCCTTCCCGGTCTTCACCGACGCCCTTTTGGGGCCCCGGAACTTTCTGCTGCGGTCCAAGCTGGGGTCCTGCAAACTTTCAGAGTTCAGACGAAAATACGAGGTACCGGCAAGGCAAAGGCAGAATCGTAGTCGGGGTACAGGCAAAGGTCGAGGCAGGTAGCAAGAATCGTAGTCGAGGTACAGGCAAAGGTCGAGGCAGGTAGCAGAAATCGTAGTCAGGGTACAGGCAAAGGTCAAAACCGGAAACAACAATCAAAACGCTTGAGCAGGTACTGTTAAATAACCAGAAGCCAGCTTGGGCAAGGAGAGAATGAGAAATCAGTTTAAATAGCCAGGTTTTGGCACCAAAAACAGCAAGGAAATGAGGTAATAGAAACAAACAGAAAACCTTTACCAAGATGGCGTCAACCAGCTTCATGTGCGCAACCACGCATGCGCAGTTGCGCGTTGGCCCGAACCCGGAAGGACAGACAGCCGAAAGCGAGGAGGGTGAGTAACGTGCGTCAGCCGGCCGGCGCGGTCCAGGTCAGGGGATCGGCCCGGACCGGCAGAGCGCCTCACACCACCCACTTGCTCATGTCTTTGCACTAAGTACTGTAATGCCCTGGGTACAGAAACACAGAGCAGATTTTAGCATAAAAATGTATGTTTTCACAGTGCCTGTTAGTGTAGAGACACAAGCTAGTGGATACCAGCAGCTGTTTTTTACTAGCTACAGTGTAAATTCAAGTGTATGAGTAAGACAAACTGTCAGTGTTAATGACTATTGCATCTGATGGACTGACTGACCCGCTAATATGTGTGTGCCCAAGGCATGGATTTGCCTTATTTCCTCTTTCTTTTGCCCATAACCATTTCAGATGTAGAGATGTAGCGTACCTCACAAAAAAAACTTCCGCCAAAAAGTGCGAACTTTTGCGAACTTTGAGAACCCCATAGACTTCAATGAGAAGGCGAACTTTAAAACCTAGAAAAGCCATTTCTGGCCAGAAAACTGATTTTAAAGTTGTTTAAAGGGTGCCACGACCTGGACAGTGGCATGCAGGAGGAGGATCAAGTGCAAAAATTTCTCTGAAAAATACATTGTTGACACAGCGTTGCGTTTAAAGGGCAGAAATCACACTACATTTCTAAACTTGTGTAATAAACTGCTTTAAAACGTCCGGCATCTACATGCCAATAAAAAAAAATATTTGAATGTGTGGTTGGTGCTGGTGCACTACTATGTCTATCTCCAACACACACAGACTGAGCTGCAGTACACAATGAAAAGAAGAGTAACAGTAATCAGAAAATAAAAGCAGTCCTTACAAGGACTATTGGGTTACAGCAGATGAGATCAGCAGGACAGCTGCCCACAGCAGCTACATACAGAGCAGTAGAAAGTAGATTACTAGTCAGCAAAGCTACCTAAACTGTCCCTCAAATCCCTGCACAGCTCTCTCCCTATGCTAACTCTTCAAGCACACACAGACAGAATGTAAAATGGCTGCTGGGCTTCGGTTTATATATGGAAGGGAGTGGTCCAGGGGGGGTGGTCCAGGAGGGAGAGCTGCCTGATTGGCTGCCATGTATCTGCTGGTTCTGGGGTGAGAGGTCAAAATTTGGCTCCAGCTAAGGCGAACCCAAAATTGCGAACATCGCTAAAAGTTTGCGAACTTGCGAACACCCGATGTTCTCGTGAATTAGTTCGCCGGCAAACAGTTCGCTACATCTCTATTCAGATGTCCCATACTTTTCTCTTTCAAGTGTGTTAACTCTTCCATTCTGCAGATTTGTATCTTTGCCAACAAAATATCTGTAGAATTATTACTACTTAGTACTTTTACCTACTTGCCTATGCCCAATGGTTCTGATGTGGGAGCCTTCTTTTTCTATAAAGAAGACCTTTTCAAATATGCTCAAATATGCACCTTAAGTGGACACCTTAACTTAAAGCTACGGTTAGTATTTTTTTTGGTATATATGGTTTATGTATGTGAGTGTAAAGATAGGTCAGTATAGGTTTGTGTGCTGGGTTCACTTCACCCCATGTAACTAACCTATTGAGTCCAATTCATTTGGCAAATTTTTGTCTAAATTTCACTCATTTGCTTGCTTAGAATAAACAACCAAAATAAATGTTTTTTTTTCTTTAACTGCAGTAATTCTGGATTGTGGTTATTTGCTTGGCTTAGTTAGTAGCTAAACTGAATCTGTTTTGTTATGTTCTGGATACACTGACAGTTAAAAGCTGAATCTGCCACATTCATCTCCAATCCTCAGTTAGCTCATTGCTGTTGAGAGATTTCTATACAGTGGTCACTTTGTCTTTGTGCCCCGCTCTAGTAGTGACCTGCTGTGCCCTCAAGTCTCAGTTCCTAGCATATACAGCATGTTCTGTTCAACCATTGCATGAACTCCCTCCTGGCATGTCTACCCTGCCCCTTTTAACTCTCATTGATATTCTTTTGAAAGAGTATAAAGAGTAAGAGAATGAAGAAAGGAGTATAAAAAAGGAAGAACTTCAAACAGTTACTACTACACACATTCCCTTAACAACTATAATGGAGTTAACATGCTTGTTTTTTCCCCTCTTCCTGACAGCATAGTTGGTAGCCACTCCCCTTTCCCCTTCTTAAGTTTCCCCATGCCACTACTTCTTTATTTCTGTTGCCTGATGAGGGAGTGGAATCCCCCACCCACCCTGCCTGTTTATTTTTCTGGTTATCCACTGTATATGTCTGTTTTAGGTTGTAAATAAACATAATATTAAACAAAGTATCTGAGCCAAATAGTATATATATATATATATATATATATATATATATATAGTGGCTTTAAAATTTACACATTTGTTCTTGGTTTGCCACAGTGGGTGGCAGGTGGTGGTGCTTGCCATGTATTTTTGGGTGGCAGTGGCAAACATTTGTATATGTATTACAGTCGTTATCACTGGTTGATGTGTACTGAGGTTATATTAATAAGTACAGTTGTAGTTACATCAAGTAAAAAGATGGAGAGGACTGCAATGGTGGTTAAAATTAAGGTGTGGACAACCTTAAGGCTACACAGGCCGATAAACAACCATTCCGTTCTGATGCTTCTGTGTCTCAACTGACAGGCACTGTGTCGGCCTGCATGCAGACATATGGAGCAGATTTTAGGCATGGAACCACGTGAGTATGTATTTTTGAGCCAGAATTGCTCTGTCTACGCACAGCCTGGTGCAGTGCCTGTCGAGACACAGAAGCAAGTGGAGAGAAGTGGAACTTCTTGTTGTTTCTGACTTTAGTCATAGAGAGGATGGAACTCCACAGTCTGTATATATGAGTGATAGGGACCTTACATTGCAAGCTCTACTGCAATGATGCAAATTCTGTATAATACCTGAAAAAAGCTGCAGAAAATATCAGCACTATATAATTAAAAGGATACTAATAAAGGAGAAGAACAAAATGGAGGAGATACAAAAAATGAACTATGAGAATAAAAAGCACAAGAGAATAAGTTGATGAGTGTGAGCTGGGAAAGGCAGAGTATGAGAGGGGGGAGTAAAGAGGGGGAAAGAGTGAGGGAAATGTGGGTCAGGAAGAAGAGGTAGAAAAGAGGGAATACAGAATGTTTATATATTGTTTTCATTCTTTAAAAACATCATGGTCAGGGGTGTGGAGGGTCAATGTTGAGCATCTAAAAGAAATTTGAGCCCCAAAAACCCCCAAAATTTGAATTGTCTGCATTAATTCTGAGGCCTAGCAATAGTCATGGTGAGAAACCGCAACTATACATATGTTTATTCACAATTTTTGTGGTCCTGGGACTAGATAGGAAACATTTAAAACTGAGGGTATCCATCACTTGGCATTACAGTGCCTCAAGGATACATTATGCTTACTTATTAACCAGCAGTAAATCTGTATACCCTACATATGGCATTAGCGAGGACAGTAGCTCTAGGGTCAGGCAGTTTTTCTTTTTAGAAGGCAATTGGTTTTTTTGTGCTGTGGATAGAGGATCTAATACTTTTTGATTCAGTTAATGTGTTAGTTAAGAAGCAAGTCATGAATAGCATGTACAATTTAACAATTGCAAATACAAATGTCTCACATTTTTACACTTCCTGAGCAATGCCAATTTTCAACAGTTGTTTTCATGTTTTATCAGCATGAGCCAGTCCACCTTTAGCAGGACTGAAATGATACTGTGATTTTGCTATACTTGCAGAGAATAATTTCTTCTCAGACAAAGAGAAAGAATCAGAAGCTGAACTTTTACCATATTGGCTTCTTTTCTGAATTTCCTAGGGGCTATTGATTGCACTCGCAATGTTTAGCTAACATCACTTAAGCACCATTACTGTCCAGGCAGTGTAGTATTTTGAGTTTCATGTGGATCATGAGTTCCATGCACCAATCAACCCTTTACAACCTCTTCAGTTGAAGACATATGCCAAGAGTTCATACAAACAGGGGGTGCAAAGGTTATACATTACTACTAGAAAACAACAGAATATCATAAAATAACTTAAATATATAAATATATATATATATGGATATATGCCTTCTTGTGTATTAGAGTATCTTCAAATGTAAATGATAAACCACCCTAAAAAAGTATAAAATAGGTGATATATAAAAGTTCTTAAAAAGATCCCATTAAAAGGTCCATATAAAAGTCCTTGTTAAAGTCACACCAGGTTGCTGCCTCCTCTAAAGGTGATTAGTCTTCAACCATAGAGCATCAGAAATCAAAAGGCTCATCACAACACTTCCTAGGTCTTGATGTTGATTTAACCCCGAGGTACAGGTGTGGAGATATGTACTCGCAATTGGTGAGTTGTAATTTTACTATGCAGTGTCACTGGGATATAGTTGATGAGATGTAGTCCCACAGTGCAGTCTTATGTGGGTATTTGCAGTTAGTGAGATGTAATTCCACAATGCACTCTCCCTTGGGTATAGTTAGCGAAATATAGTTTTAGAATTCAATCTTCCTGAGGCATCTGGGGTGATGTCTGGTTAAAGTTACTAGTGAGTTTCATTGAAATTTCACTCCAACTTCATTCCATTGTGAGTACATACTGTACCCCCACACCTGTACCTTGGGAGACAATCAACATCGGAACCTGGGAAGTTGTGATAAGCCTTTTGACTTTTGATACTCTTGATATGATTGATACTTTTTGATATGATTGAAGAATGATCCTCTTTGGAAGCTGGTGTGACTTAAGAAGGTCTTTAATTTGGACCTTTTAACTGGATCTTTTCTATAACACCTCTTTTATTCTTTTTTTGGGGTGGTTTACACTTTTACATATACCCAAGGGTTGACTTGTAAGCAAAGTACACTTTTTCACTTGTTTTAAGGGGACCTGTCACCCTAAGAAATAATTCGAATTTCTTTTTTATAATGTTTGTTAAGCAAAATTAATTTCACATACTATATAAATCTTGGGAATACACAATCACAGCCAGCAGGCAGCTGCTATTTTGTGGCCACTGTTATTAAGGCAAGCTTTATGGCTGCTCAATGGTCTGGTTTAGTGAGTATGGCTGAATAGTTTTAATCACTAAAGTGTAACTCTATGGTCTGGTCCAGTGAGTGTAGCTCAGTCTTCTGGGATGGTGAGTACAGGTCAGTGGTCTTGTTCATTGAGTATACCTCAATAATCTGAGTGTAAGTCAATGACCTGTTGTATGGAGTGTAGCTCAGTGGTTTATTAAGGGTAGCTCAGTAGTCTGGTTTATTGAATGTAGCTAGTGGTGTGGTTTAGTCTAGTTCACTGAGTGTAGCATAGTAGTAAAGCGCAATTAGTATAGCTCAGTAGTATGGTTCAGTGAGTGTAGGTCAATTATCTGGTTCAGTGGTCTTGTTCCAGTAGTGTCAAAGTAAAGAAGTCAAAGGTCTGCTGTATAGAGTATAGCTCGGTTGTCTGGTTTAATGAGTTTAGGTCAGTAGTCTAGTTTAGTAATTGTAGTTCAATAGTCTGCTTTAGTGAGCGTAGCTCAATTTTTGGTTCAGAAAGTGTATATAAAAGTTTGTTGTAGTGAGTGTAGCTCATTGGTCAGATTCTTGGAGTATAGATCATTAGTGTGGTTCAGTAACAGTAGGTCCATAGTTTTGTTCATTGAGAATAGCTTAATAGTCTTACTCATTGAGGGTAGCTCAGTAGTATGGTTCAGTGAGTTTAGCCAGTGGTGTGATTCAGTTCACTCAGTCAATAGTCTGGTTATCACCCAAAATCTTGTGTATGCCCTTGCCCATGCACTGGCTACACAATTAGATGGTGAGAAAGTAGGGAGAATATGAGTGCTGAATGAAGAGTTTAAGTAATTGTCTGCCCTGCCTCTATGCCTAAGGCATTTGGGCGGGACAGGCAGTATGTGATTGACAGCTGGGATTTTTAAATCCTTTTATAATGGGTTTGAATGTGTTAATATTAAAATTAATTTTGGTTTTATGTTTAATTTGAAAAGGACTTTAATTATACAGATTTTCATGTCACACACATTTATATTTCTGTGATGCAGAACCTGAAGTTGGCCTGTACTAAAGTAATAGGCAAGCTGTTTAGATAACTGATGTCTAATTCTAGTTTACAAAGGGTGAAAAGATGATTTTCATGCCCTGCTTCAGAGTCACAGCAGGCAATCTTTTGTTATATAAACTAAGACGTGTGCAAACGTGTGGATCAAAAGATAAAAAAATCTTAACAAGAACTTTTAAAATCACTTTGACTTTTAACACTTCTTTTAATCCTTTTTTGAAGTGCAGCTTTCAGCATTGTATTTTAAAGGTATACTGTCATAGGAAAACATGTTCTCCAGCAGAATCCTGCATTGAAATCCGTTTTTTTAAGCACAAACAATTTTTTTTTCATTATTTAATTTTTACATTTTTGGGGGCTAGCCATGATCTTCATTTTCCAGGGTGCCATTGCCATGTAACTTGTGCTCTGATAAACCTCAGTCACCCTTTACCTCCCCCCCCCCCAGCTGCCAATCAGCAGAAATGGGCAGGAAACAAGATAGCAGTGAGGGGCAGAAGTAGTGGCACCCAAAATACATTGAATACAGAGAGAGACAGAGAGAGACAGAGGGCAGTGGCACCACAAATACATTTAATATAGTGAGAAGCAATGGGAACTTCAGCCCCAAATACATTAAATACAATGAGAGAAAGCAGGTTCCCTGAAGGCTGGTGAAGATTTCAGCATTATAGAGGTAAAAAAAAAGAAAAATGGTGCACACATCTAGTGGTAGATATGCTATTATGCAACTTGGGTCCTATTGAAAGTATACTGAGTAGAAGAAACAGTAGCTTATCTGAAAGCAATTCCATTGTGTAGTGCTGGCTCCTTCTGAAAACTAAGGGGGACATTTACTAATCCACGAACGTCCGCAAAGCGTCCGAATGCGTTTTTTTGTGATGATCTGTATTTTTGCGATTTTTTTCAACGCCATTGCGACTTTTTCGCGAACTGTTGTGACTTTTTCGTTGCCGTTGCAAATTAATCATACTGTCGCGCCAAGTACAAAAGTTTCGGATTCATTCAAGCTTCAGTATCGTGACTTTCCTTGGGCCAGGTTGGAGCTGCAGAGTGCCACTGAGTCCTATGGGAGGCTTCCAAAATCATGCAAATTTGGAAAGGTTTGCCCGCCGTTTACGAGCGCTCAATACGAAAAAGACGCGACAATTCGCAAAGAAGTCGCGACGGCGACGAAAAAATTGCAAAAAATACGAAAAAGTCACAAAATGTTAGTTTCATTCAGCTTCGTTATATGATCAAGTACAAGGTACTGTTTTATTTATAACCACTGTTATTAGTTATTACTGTTGTTGTGGAATGTGCATTCCAAGCAGGCTAATGATGTGTTTGCATTTAATTAAAATTATTTGCTTTTCATTAATTAGTTTTTGACTATAGTACCTACCAAGATGACATATAGGTGTGTGCTGTTCTTGATACTGATAACAAGCATACTTAATATGTGGTAAATGTTGTAAACTTGCAGGATCCACAACAGACACGTTCTTCATTTAACACATAAAGTTTATTTAACACAGGGGTGGCCAATTCAGCATACAAAACACAAATCATAAATATAAATACTGCCCTCTGGGCACTACCTTCACACATTTGATGAGTTCCCTCACTAAACTGGGCCCCTTGTGGACTACCAGCGAAAAACACACCAATGGTTGGGGTCACCCCTGTTCTCCCAATAATTCTTGGGGGAATTTCTGAGCCTCCTGGCTTTCTCTGTACCTCAGTAATTGTTACTCACTTGTTAAGGCTCCCTTTGCTCCTTGCTGTGGCAGGCAGCACCACCAGCCCTTCTGGGAGGTCTTTACACAGGCAGGTAGCCTTCATGCTCTGTGCCCTGCTCTGAGAGAGTTTCCTAGCATTCTCCATACCATTACATACCTTTCCACAGCCTTCCTGTGGAAAGTGAGCTCAAATATGTGAGCTGGACTACTGGAATTTCTTTAAAACCTTTAACCCTTTAAGTGCCAGCAGAATTTCACATTTTGGTTCCCCTCAGTGCCAGACTTTTTGTAAACATTCTGCGCTCTTTCATTTTAGGGGAATTTACTGGGGGGGATGTTTAGTTTAGCTAGGAAAACTATATAGAGTTTTTTTTCAGGAGAACTTGAGCTTTCCAAATCTGGCTGAGATTTTGTGTATTTCCACTTCTGGAACAAGAGTTAGAGCTCTAAATACAAAAAAAAAATATATAAAAAATTATATTTTTCATTATATAGGGATTTATACAAGAAACATATTTTATTTTATGGATAACTGATTCAAAAAGCCTCATGTCTCCCAACCATGCCAATACCTGATGTATAGTTTATGGAGATTTCTGACTATAGATCAAAAACTCCCAGCAGTAAATTACTAAATTTTCATAGCACTACAGCAGAATACGTCATACTTCAGATTCTAAAGCCAAAAATCCTGGAACATTAGGTATACCCCAAGAAACCAAATATTTTTGAAAAGTACACATTCTGCCGAATCCGAAACAGGTAACCATGTCTTTTAACTCCTAAGTACCAAACAGCAATGCTTTTCTGAATTAGGCAGTTTCTATAAGAAATTACGAAAATTCTAAAAAATCGCCTCAAAGCTTCCACTTTCAAGTACCATATCTCCCACATAATATTAGGTACCAAGAAAAAACATCCTAAATATGAAAGCCAAGGGTCCATTGAACAGTTTGATGCCCATTGTGCATAGGATTACCAAAGTATCTGGTATTAAGAGACCCCAAAAAGAAGTTAGTGCATACAAATTGCCCTGAAGATCACTTTAGAAAATTCAACACGTTTTCTGTGGAGTAAAAACAAAAAAAAATACATTTACCCCCAAAACCATATATTTTTGGAAAGCACACGTTCAGATGAATATTATGAAAGCCAGGGGTCCAATGAACAGTTTGATGCCCATTATACATAGGATCAACAAAGTATCTGGCATTTTGAGACCCCAAAAGAAAGTTAATGCATACATATTTCATGGAATATAAATCAGGTGGTGTATTTTTTGGTTGTAGAAATATATGTGGAAAGTGGGAAATAAGTAAGTTTACCCAGAAAACCTCATATTCAGAAAATGTTCTGCTGAATGTAAAATGGGTAAATATGTCTTTGTATGGCAACGCAGCAAACAGCAAAGCTAAATGTAGTAATCTTTATGTAATTTCTGAAAATTGTCTCAAAGCTTGCATTTTACCATCTTCTATATCCCACATTTTGTAACGTAACAACATAAAACACTCTAAATATGAACACCACAGGCCTACTGGACAGTTTGATGCCCAGTATGCATACATTTACCAAACTATGTTACGTATAGAGGCACCCAAATAAAAATAGTGCATTTTCACGTCTGATGCTCTGGATGCTGCATTATAACCCCTAACATTACAGAAATCCTAAAAACCAAATATTTTCTGAAGGAACACATTCTGACAAAACAATGAGTAAATACTGCAAACTACTGCAAACTACTACTACTACTTTCTACTGCAAACTACCGAACTACAAAGCAATGCTAATGACATTTCTGAAAAGTGTCACAAAGCTTGCATTTTACCCCATTATGTACCCCACATTTAACATATCAACAAAAAAACATTCTAAATATGAACGTCAGGGGTCTACTGAACAATTTGATGCCTAATATGCATAGATTTACCAAACTATGTGGTGTACAAAGGCACCCAAATACATATATATCGGACAAAATATTCATGGGCAAAGACAAGCAACAAAGAACAATGCAAAATGCAATAAAATCACTAAAATCCAAAAAAAACACTAAAATCAATGGGGTTTTTTTTGCCTAGTGAAATCTGCAGTCAGAATCACAGTTTGAGTATTTTGGGTTGGTCAAATTAGTTTTACGGACAAAATCAAGCAAACATCACCTATGATCTGAAAATGCAATAAAATGGCTAAAAATGCAATAAAACTACCAAAAATGCACCAAAATCACCATGTAATATAAGCACCAAAATAATGTACAAAAGGTATTGTGCAGTGTGGTTTCTATCTGCAATGGCAATAAAAAAACTTTTCAGGCAAAAAAAGAAAGATAACTATAAGAGTGTATTAGTGTAAAAAGTGTGTGTGTGTATGTGACACTAACCTGGGGACAAGCATCTGGAGGAGGAGGCAGAAGAGACCCAGGAACCAGAAGAGGCCCTCTTCTTTTTTATCCAGTGAGTGGTCGTGCTGGGAGGGAGGCAGGGACTAAGACACGTCATGTTCATAGTAACCATGTACCTGTCGTTTCCTATGGGGCCATCAGGCACATAGTAACCACATGCCTGTCATTTCCTATGGGGTCCCTGGGTGATCGTGCCTCAGGGGCCACTTGTTCCCTGCCTCTGCTCGTTGCCTAGGGGCTGATGAATGAGCGGGGAGTGAAGGACCGGCTTTAAAAGCCACTGCTCTGCTCCCAAACCCAGAAGTGCTGCAGAACGTAGAATCTACAATCTGTGGCACTTGGGTCATTTTATCCACAGAATGTAGTTCTATGTTCTGTGGCATTTAGAGGGTTAAACAGAGAAAACATTTTCTGTTTAGCAACATCTCCCTTAAAACTTACAATGCCCACTATGGAGAACTTAAAAGGAAACACACATTTTTGGTCAGTCTACCACTATGTACATAGCTAATGATGTTTGATTACTTTGTTTTACTAATCAAACTCTTCTTATATGTTATTAATGCTAACATGTTATAATTTTTTTATTAATCAATAGAGAGTGTAAATGTGCGGTGGCAGAATGCCAACAACAGTGAATATATATGTACAGATATGGGACCTATTACCAGAATGCTCGGGACCTGGAGTTTTCCGGATAAGGTATTCTGGATCTTCATACCTTAAGTCTGCTAAAAAAATCATTTAAATGTTGAATAAACCCGATAGGATTGTTTTGCCTTCAGTAAGGATTGATTATATTGTAGTTGGGATTACAGAGAAAAAGGAAATCATTTTCAAAAATTAGAATTATTTGCTTAGAATGGAGTCTATTGGTGGCAGCCTTTCTGTAATTTGGAACTTTCTGAATAACGTGTTTCCGGATAACGGATCCCAAACCTGTACAACATATTTAAGTTAATATTTGTGCCAAATAATCTACTGAATTATATGTTACATCGCTGATAATATATATGTCCATAATGCATTTTGAGTATGTTATGAGTATAGCATTGTGCTGTGTTATGGTGGTTTACCAGAATTGTACATCTTATGTTGGTCTGGTGCATTACTGATTGTTTTCCTATGCTGGGATAAAGAGAGACACAGACAGTCTTTACATATTGGGATAGAGAAAAATATAAAGCCTACTTTTGCTGTTTTGGAATGTCATGGATGGTTATCACATGCTAGAATAGTCAGAAACAGATGTACTTTTTATGCTGCTTTTAATTGTTACAAATGTTCTTCTTATGTTTAGATGTACTGATTTTGCTGTTTACAGGGTCATTTAGGTACATTTCCATTGTTCTGTATATGCTTCATTGTATGTTTTCTATATGACGCTTTATTAACTAGTGCAGGTATGTAATTGCAGCATCTCAGTTACCTATAGCAACTAATTACAGCAATTCTATTATTTTTCAACCCAACATACTGTTCTTCTACTAGAGCTTATTCTTCCAATTTTTGCTTCTTATTATTCTTAGCGCCCCCCATTTTCTAAATGCTACTCCTCCTACAGTTTTACAGTCTTTACCCTATAGTGGAGCAGGTTGCTTGTGCTTGTGTCTTTTTGTGGTGTCACTCCGAACCCCCCAAATTTCCCATTGACTTTGACAAGGAAAGTTTTCAAACTGCTGCTACTCTTACAGTTTTGAAGCTACACCTGATTTTTTCTGACCCACAATCATGGGGGTCACCCCGAATGAAACAACAACATTTGTTGGATGACTTTAATGGGGAAATTGAAACTGCTGCCAATTTTACAGCTTTGAGACTACACTCCCCAAACTTGAATCACGTAGTCATGGGTTCAGCCTGAATGAAAATATGATGATTGCTGACTTGGTGGAAATTCAACCTGCTGCCATTCTCACAGTAATAACGCCAGGGTCCCCAAACTTTGCAGAGTTACACACCAGGTAACTCGGATCAAGGATAGTTAAAAGTGGGCGGAGTCACCAACATCCAATCAGATTTTACCTATTGACTTCCAATGGGGAAATTCAACCTGCTGCCATTCTCACAGTAATAACACCAGGGTTCCCAAACTTTTCACAGTTGGTCACTAGGGGACTGCAGTTTTAGTTTTGAAAAGTGGGTGGAGATTTCACCTATTGAATTTTATTGGTTTGATGCCAGGGTTCCCAAACACTACACAGTCAGTCACTGGGTGACTACGTACTCCAATCACATTTCTTTCATTGTTTTCAGTGGGGAAATTTTAACTGCTGCCATTCTCACGTTAATGTCAGGGTCCCCAAACTTTGCACAGTTTGTCCCTGGGTGACTACATTCCAACAACAGCCAATCAGATTTCACCTGTAGACTTCATACTTTAGATTTAAACTGCTGCCATTCTATAAATAATAATACTAAGGTGCCCAAACTTTGCAGAGCTAGTCACCTGGTAACTGTGGTTCAGAGTTAAAAAAAAGTGGGTGCAGCCACCAACAGCCAATCAGATTTTACCTATTGATTTTCAATGGGGAAATTCAACCTGCTGCCATTCTCCCTAGTATTAACACCAGGGTCACTAGGGGACTGCATTTTTAGACTTCACATATTGATTTTTAAAAAATTAAAAAGTGCTGCCTTTCTCACACTATTTATGTCAGGGTTCCCAGTCACTGGTTGACCACGTATTCAGGGTTAGAAAAAGTGAGTGGAGCCACCAACAGCGAATCCATTTCCACCCATTAAACTTCATTGGTTTATTTAAACTGATGCCACTATTTAAGTATTAATTCCAGGGTTGTTAAACTTTCCAAAGTTAGTCACTGGGTATTTGCGGTTCAAAGTTAGAAAAAGTGAGCGGAGCCATTAACAGCCAATCACATTTCAGCTATTGTGAAGTGCACAATGCTGTCAGTTCCACAATTTTTATGCCTGAGTCCCCAAACTTTGCAGAGTTAGTCACTGGGGGACTGCAGTTCAAAAATAGGAAAAGTGGGTTGGGCCACTAACAGCCAATCAGATTTCATTCATTGAATTTTATTGGTTTAAATTTAAAATGCTGTCATTCTCACACTATTTATGCCAGGGTGCCCACTGTTTGTCACTGGGTGACTTTAATTCAAGGTTAGAAAAAGTGGGCACACTCACCAACCACCAATTACATTTTACCTAATAACTTTTAATAGTTTAAATTTAAACTGCTGCCTTTCTTTAACTATTAATCCCAGGGTCCTTAGTCACTGGGTAACTGCAGTTCCAGGGTAGAAAAAGTGGGAGGCGCCACCAACCGCCAATCAGATGTCACTTGTTGACTTTCAGTGGGGAAATTTAAATTGCTGCCATTCAGACACTATTAAAACCAGGGTCCCCAAACTTTGCACATTGGTTTTTACTATATGACTGTGGTCCAAAGTTAGAAAAAGTGACTCTCAGTGACTTCACATTTTTCAAACCAACATGAAGTTTGTTCTTGTGTTTGTGTGCGGATAAAAATTGTGCATTTATTGCTAAGAATGTGCTCTTATCAGCTCAAGTAAATTCATTGCTGCATATTTCTGATTTACATTTATATTTTACCTAATATGTGATATAGCATTTGGCAACTAATGGCTGAGTGGGTCTTCAAAACAACTTTTGATACATTGTTAGAGTGATACACATAGAGTTAGTCTGGTATTGAGAAGCAAGGTGGGGGAAATTTACTGCGACACATGAATTTCTTAAAAAAGAAATATAATTGCTTTATAGACTAAAAAGTTATTTTGTTTTTTAATACACAACTGGTGATTTCTTTTTTTTTTTTTTTTTACTTCTGTATTGACAATCCCTTTGTATTAGAGTTTGTCAGAAAAAATGGACCACTTTCTTTTAAAGTTCCTCCTCCTCTAAAAAAGATTAAAAAGTCATTGTAACTGGGGTCATAAAGGCCATGTGGTGGGTGCATGGGTGCTACTAGGAACTATTATGCTTTGTAATAAATATTAAAGCCATTTACTCCACTTCATTTGTCAGAGGCTACTTAAAAGGCAGCTGTAACCTCTTCCCCTTGCTTCAAATAACTACATTTTAAAGGGTATGCGCTTTACAGTGTTTTGTCAAAGAGCCTTTCTTTCCATACACTTCCAAAGCCATAAAACCCATGTGGTATATGCTACTATGCACTCTAATATGTCTTATGTAAAATATTAGTCATTGTTATGCCTCAAGTTAAGTTGGAAGGGTATTTACTTTTTCCCATTTGTCAGAAGCTGTTTAATAGGGCAGGTCTCCCCCTACTTATTTTTGCTATGTATTGTTATGCCTGCTGCTAACTTTATAAGCGACCGTATACTGCCTTGTTCACCACAAGTTCAATAACTAGGACTAGTTGAATTTACTTTTTCTTATTGTTTTCATCATAATAAATCTGCTTTGTGTTACTTTTTTGAGTTAAATACATAAAAAAAGAAAATTAAAACTAATCCACGTTTGGTCCATGGAAGGCAGATAATTAGATTAGTATACAGCCTCCTTTCTTAATCTGTGCACTGGTAGTCTTTTACCTTTCCGTTCTGCTCCAGGCCCAGGTAACAATTTAGCATTTAACTGCTAATAAGCAATACCATATGAAATGGATTGCAATCATTCCTAATTATGACAAAGTGCAAAAGTGCAACTATTGCGAAAATTAAAATATAACTTTCATCTCACTAATATATTCAACTGAACATTACATCCTGAAGTAATTAAATTACTCCTCAGTATCCCCCTCTCAGTTTATTTCTCTTTATTCACTCTTTATGCAGGATTGCAGGTATTTGAGGTTTAGGAAGCAAATACCATCATTAAAGAACAAGGAAAATTAAAATCACTTTTGGAAGTCAAATGATAATGATATCTGATACCACTGGGGCCAGTGCTCCTGTTTGCTTAAAACTCTACCTGCCCTGGGGTATTTTTGTACAAGCACCACATCACAAATCTACTACTTCTTCATTTCTCAGCGGCCCTTGTCCAGCGCATATGCAGTAGAGTGAAAAAGCTGGCTTAAAGATTTGCTTAAAGTTTAACTTTTACTCTACTGCACATGTGCAACTAAGAATGCAGAAAGAAATAGCTAAAATCGTACACAAGGACCATCCGGAGTCAATTAAAAATTCAATTTAATTTGTTTATTTAAAAGAACAAGGCCTAACGCCTTTCGTGCATGAGCGCACTTAATCATAGGCATAAGTAACAAACTTTAGCAACTTTATATAACACATGCAATTAGTGACATCATAAAGAAAAAAAAATATGCAACCAACACAAGGAAGTAAGAAGCTGAATAGATTGAGACACGCTGCTTTACAAAACAATCTGAACAGGTGCAGTTTTCAGCTAACAGGGGCACTACCCTGGAGGTGAGCATTTATAATTACTTATAATCACTGTATAGGTACACTAGATTCCCCCCCCCCTTTTCTATACATGTGTATTTGAGATTTTGTATTGTGAATGCGCAAGTAAGATGTTCTGCAAAGCAGTGTTATTGCATATCTCTAGTAGCTGGCAGAGTTACGCATATGTGGGAACAAACAAAATTCAATCCCCTCTTTTCAGTACAGGGGAAACTTCAGGAGCATGGGAAGACTGTACTGTCCAAGTCTGACCCGCACGAAAAAAAAACACAAATACATAAGTATTGTAGAAATGATACCTATATTGGCTAACAAAAAAAAATACATTGCAAACTTTTGGAGCTTTAAGGCCCATTCATCAGACAAAATAAAAATTAAAGCTTGAATGACACAACATATATACTGTTAAACAGGGTGTCGGACTGGGGATGCAGGGCCCACCAGGGCTTCTGACTCAGGGGCCCCTGCACCCCCCAATGGCCCCCGTCGCGACCCTCACACACCTCCCCGCAGGGGCCCTCTAGCGCGTATGGGGTGGGAGACCGGAGGATTGGTGGAGCGTCCTGTAGGGCCCACCGGGTTTTTTCCTGGTGTCCCGGTGGCCCAGTCCGACCCTGCTGTTAGATCAGAGATAAGTGTTCATGAGCAATAAATTAGGAAGTTACAGATAGACAGAGATAACTTTTGAATATAGTAAAAGTAAATAGTTTATTAGGATGGGTTATAAATAGTCCAGGTGTCTGGATTCAGTCAGGTCCCATAGTGTGACATGAAACCTGACCCCAAATTAAGGCCCTGTCTTAATGTGTTAATTAACTCCATACATTTGAATTCTTAAATCTTTCTTTCTCATTCAGTTTTAAATTTCCCTTTTAGAAATAACACCTTCATGTCCTGAAGCCTATGGTTTTAAAGGAACAGTAACACCAAAAAATTCAAGTGTTTTAAATTAATTGAAATATAACATTATTGAGTTAGAGAGGGTCCAGAGAAGGGCAACTAAGCTGGTAAAGGGTATGGAAAGTCTCAGTTATGAAGAAAGACTGGCCAAGTTGGGTCTGTTTACACTGGAGAAGAGGCGCTTAAGAGGTGACATGATAACTATGTATAAATATATAAAGGGATCATATAATAACCTTTCTAATGTTTTATTTACCAGTAGGTCCTTCCAATGGACACGAGGGCACCCACTCCGTTTAGAATCTCTTTGGGTAGAAATTTCAGTAGGGCTGAAGGTCACAAAGAAAATGATCATTGGTGTATGCTATAAACCACCCCGTATAGATGAGGGGGATGAGGCCCAGCTATTGTTGCAAATGGAGGAGGCTTCAAAACTGGGTCAAGTTGTTGTTATGGGGGACTTTAATTATCCGGACATTGACTGGAGTAATGGGGTGGCTAAGTCAGAAAAAGCTAGTAGGTTTGTAAATATGCTAAATGACAACTTTTTATTTCAGGCGGTTCAAGAACCCACTAGGAATGACGCTATTTTGGACCTGGTGATTTCTAATAATAATGAACTCATCTCTAACATTTGTGTGGGTGAGCATTTGGGGAACAGTGATCACAACATGGTCTCCTTTGAGATAATTCTGCAGAGACAGCGCTATAAGGGAGTAACTAATACGCTTAATTTTAGATGTGCAGACTTTGCCAGTATAAGGGCATCTCTGCAATGTGTCAACTGGGAAAGGCTTTTCATGGGGTTAGACACAGAAGGAAAATTGAACATCTTTAAAACATTGCTTTGTAGGTATACACAACAGTATATCCCCCTTGTAAGCAAGGAGAGGCATCGCAAAGCAAAACCTTTATGGCTGAATAAAAGTGTTATTGTAGAGGTTGGTAAGAAAAAACGTGCTTTTAGGGCATTCAAGTTAGCTGGGACAGCAGAAACTTTCATCAGGTACAAGGAAGCAAATAAAGCATGCAAAAAAGCTATCAAGCAAGCTAAAATAGAAATGGAAAGGGATATTGCTGCTAGGAGTAAAAAGAATCCTAAATTATTTTTTAATTATGTGAATAGTAAAAAAATGAAGCAAGAAGGGGTGGGAACTTTATTATCACGGGGGGGGTAAGTTGGTTGATGAGAACAGGGAAAAAGCTGAAATTTTGAACTCTTATTTTTCATCTGTCTATACATCTGAGGAGCCAGATAATGAAGGCTTCCCTTGTAATATGCCCAGTTCTAGTAATTTAGCTACGGGCGCATGGGTCACTCGGGAGGAAATTCAAAAGAGACTTGAACATGTAAAGGTAAACAAAGGTCCAGGGCCGGATGGGATTCATCCCAGGGTATTATATGAGCTGAGCGCTGTGATTGCCAAACCTCTTCACATCATTTTTCAGGATTCATTGAGGTCTGGCATGGTGCCAAGAGACTGGCGGATTGCTAATGTGGTGCCGTTATTTAAAAAGGGATCCCGTTCTCAGCCTGAAAACTATAGGCCTGTTAGTCTGACATCAGTAGTAGGAAAACTTTTGGAAGGGGTAATAAGGGATAGGGTACTTGAATACATTGCAGTTCACAATACTATTAGTTTGTGCCAGCATGGTTTTATGCGTAACAGATCTTGCCAGACTAATTTAGTTGCCTTTTATGAGGAGGTGAGCAGGAACCTTGATGCTGGAATGGCAGTTGATGTCATCTACTTGGACTTTGCTAAAGCGTTTGATACAGTACCTCACAGAAGGTTAATGATCAAATTAAGGAATATTGGCCTAGAACATAATATTTGTAATTGGATAGAGAACTTGCTGAAGGATAGAGTACAAAGAGTGGTTGTAAATGGAACATTTTCTAATTGGACCAGTGTGGTTAGTGGAGTACCGCAGGGGTCAGTCCTTGGGCCTTTGCTTTTTAACTTGTTTATTAATGACCTGGAGGTGGGCATAGACAGTACTGTTTCTATTTTTGCTGATGACACTAAATTGTGCAAAACTATAAGTTCCATGCAGGATGCTGCTGCTTTGCAGAGCGATTTGACAAAATTAGATAACTGGGCAGCAAACTGGAAAATGAGGTTCAATGTTGATAAGTGCAAAGTTATGCACTTTGGTAGAAATAATATAAACGCAAACTATCTACTGAATGGTAGTGTGTTGGGGGTTTCCTTAATGGAGAAGGATCTAGGGGTTTTTGTTGATAACAAGTTGTCTAATGCCAGGCAGTGTCATTCTGTGGCTACTAAAGCAAATAAAGTGCTGTCTTGTATAAAAAAGGGCATTGACTCAAGGGATGAGAACATAATTTTGCCCCTTTATAGGTCCCTGGTAAGGCCTCACCTTGAGTATGCAGTGCAGTTTTGGGCTCCAGTCCTTAAGAAGGATATTAATGAGCTGGAGAAAGTGCAAAGACGTGCAACTAAACTGGTTAAGGGGATGGAAGATTTAAGCTATGAGGTGAGACTGTCGAGGTTGGGGTTGTTTTCTCTGGAAAAGAGGCGCTTGCGAGGGGACATGATTACTCTGTACAAGTACATTAGAGGGGATTATAGGCAGTTGGGGGATGTTCTTTTTTCCCATAAAAACAATCAACGCACCAGAGGTCACCCCTTTAGTTAGAGGAAAGGAGCTTCCATTTGAAGCAGCGTAGGTGGTTTTTCACGGTGAGGGCAGTGAGGTTATGGAATGCCCTTCCTAGTGATGTGGTAATGGCAGATTCTGTTAATGCCTTTAAGAGGGGCCTGGATGAGTTCTTGATCAATCAGAATATCCAAGGCTATTGTGATACTAATATCTACAGTTAGTACTAGTGGTTGTATTTATAGTTTATGTATGTGAGTGTATAGATTGGTAGGTGTGGGTTGGGTGTGCTGGGTTTACTTGGATGGGTTGAACTTGATGGACACTGGTCTTTTTTCAACCCTATGTAACTATGTAACTATGAAGAAGGGAGGTTCCATTTAAATATTCGGAAAGGATTTTTTACAGTGAGAGCTGTGAAGTTCTGGAATTCCCTCCCCGAATCAGTCGTGCTGGCTGATACATTATATAACTTTAAGAAGGGGCTGGATGGATTCTTAGCAAGTGAGGGAATACAGGGTTATGGGAGATAGCTCTTAGTACTAGTTGATCCAGGGACTGGTCCGATTGCCATCTTGGAGTCAGGAAGGAATTTTTTCCCCTCTGCGGCAAATTAGAGAGGCTTCAGATGGGTTTTTTTTGCCTTCCTCTGGATCAACTAGTAGTTAGGCAGGTTATATATAGGCATTATGGTTGAACTTGATGGACGCATGTCTTTTTTTCAACCCAACTTACTATGTTACTATAACGTACTGTTGCCCTGCAATGGTAAAACTGGTGTGTTCGCGTCAGGAACACTACTATTGTTTATATAAATACGCTGCTGTGTAGCCATGGGGGCAGCCATTCAAGCTGGAAAAAAGGAGAAAAGGCACAGTTTACATAGCAGATAACAGATAAGACACCATTGTATTCTACAGGGTTTATCTGTTAGCTGCTATATAACCTGTGCCTTTTCTTCTTTTGAATGGCTGCCCCCATGGCTACACAGCAGGGTTTATATAAACTCTTGTAATGTTTCTGAGGCAAATACACAACTTGTACCAGTGCAGGGCAGAAGTACATTATAGTTTAATTTCTTTTAAATATATAAATTTTTTGGTGTTACTGTTCCTTTAATTGCAGAAGTGTTCCCACTGGTGTATCGCACACTTTGGTATTGATCTCATGTTGGTGATGGTTCATCCTTGTGCAAAGTTTTTGTCTTATTTGTCCAATATACATTCATCCTGTAGAGCACTTAGTACATATGATCATGTACAACACTTTGGAGGAAGCACAAGAATAGCAGTCTCAAATGGTGTCGAATTTTTGTGTATCGGTATGTATTTTGTATTGCAATTTGATCTTTGCACAGGATAGAGGTAGATCAGAGAATATTTCCTTTAGTCTGGTATCTGTATGGAGCATGGGTTGCAGGTCTCTGACTATTTTTCTCATAATGTTCAGCTGTGGGTTGTAGGTGAGTACAGGTAGGTTTTATTTATTATTTTTGCTACTGGCTAACACAGCACTACAGTTTTTGTTCCATGCCAGGACTTTTGTTGGCTTCTTACTACTTCCCATAATATACAATGTTCTTGTTTTTTTCTGTACAATCACTCACAAATATTTACATTACATATGTGAAAAACTGTGAATATAAAAATTAAAATTGAATAACGCTTCCATAGTGTGCCTGTTTTGTCCCTTAGAAATTAATTAATGAATAGATTCAAACACTGAAACCAGTTTATAGTTTTAGTGTCTTTGATTACAAGTACTGCTATTCTGAATCAACTCAGACTATCCACTTGTGAAGAAAGTGGAGGTGGGGCAGCAGTTCCCTTACAGGAATGTCAGATTTTGCCAGCAAGCTTTGAGTTAAACAGACTTGGCAGCAGCATCTGGCCTCTCCCCTTCTCATGTTTCCAGACTTCCTCTTGCGGTAGCAGCAGAATGTACATCTGGATAGCTCTCCATACAAAGAAACTGCAATACAGACAACTGGAATGAACAGTCCATTTATCTATTAGAACAGACCCATAAAGGTTTTCGGCAGATACTCAGGCTGCATCATGCGGACTATTAATGTTCATGTTTTAGTCTTCATTTTCAAAAGTCTCAGTACATTTTATTATGTTTCTTCTGCACCATCTCCTATTATAAAGTTTCCAGGAGACAAATCTCCAAAGTCAGACGTTGAATTTGCTGCGGTAAGTTGGCTCTTTCATTGTACAGTTGTAATATCCATGTACCAATGGATAATTCAGCTACTTTTTTGTTGTAAGGTAAAAAAATACTAAAAGAACAGAAAGTTTCTTTGTTGGATTGTTTGTTGAATGGAGTTTTACTGTGCTTTCAGCCTACATATCATTATAATTATAATACAGATAAGCATAGGGGTATGTTAGAGTCAAGGGACAGAGATCATTTGTATAAACTAGGGGGTTGTTTCATTAATTTTCAAGAGGACTGGGCTGAACAGAAAAAAACAAAAGTTTTTCTTTCTGACCTTTTTTTTTTACTGGGATGGGTTTTTGTCATTTTTTTAATCAAAATACAAGGATTACCATGTTTTAGGAAGTTTATAGTTAATAAATCAGTCCCCAAATGTTTTTTTGTTGCTGAGATACTTGGTTTACTGCAGGAAACAAAATCTGATCTTTTCTAATGTTTTGTTGCTCCTGTACTTCTTTAATGAAACATAGCCCAGCATAATATAACAACAGCATCATTCTTTATCCAAGCAAATCTTAGCGGACAATCTATTCTGCTCACACAGTGCACAAAACAAAACTTGTTATGGTGGATTCTTGGGTGGTTATTGATAATGGAACTCTGATTTAGCTTTTAATAGTGGTGTGGGATCAATTATGGAGAATGCAGGAGAACTAGAATTTTCTTTTTTATTATTTGGATCATCATACCTGAAATCTTCTAATCAACATTTAACCTTTAAATTAAACAAGTAGGATTGCTTGGTTACCAGCATGTACAAGGTACTAATTTAGTTACTTATTATTATTTGTGTAAAAGGATATAAGATTCCATATTTTTATTTTTTAGAAAAAGAGGATTCTTTTTAGTAATACATTTCTTTTAGTCAGTCATGTGACACAAGCAAAATCAGTAAGCACATGTGATATTACTTACCACTATTTTTATGGATATAGCTATTGTACGTATGGGATTGAATAAAAGATGATGTGATCCTAATATATAAAAAAAAGTAATATGATGGCAATTATAGGCAATTATAGGTCTATAAGTTGACACCTATGGTGGGCAAGCATTTTTTTAAATGCTTTAGTTAGTAGAGCTTCTCCAGCAGAATCTTGCATTGAAATCCATTTTTCAAAAACACAGATTTTTTTATATTTAATTTTGACATTTCACATGAGGCTAGCCATATTCCTCATTTCCGAGGGTGCTACAGCCATGTGACCTGTGCTCTGATAAACTTCAGTCACACTTTACTGCTGAGCTGAAAGTTAGAGTGAGATCATCCCCTCCCTTTCCCTCCAGCAGCCGATCAGCAGAACAATGGGAATGTAGCAAGATAGCAGCTCCCAGTATAGATCACAATAGCACTTAATAGTAAGAAATCCAAGTCCGGCTTGGGACTCCTTCAGTTACGTGGGAGAAGGAGAAACAATAGGTTATCTGAAAGCAGTTCTAATGTGTAGCACTGGCTCTTACGAAAAGCTCAGACTCAGGCACAATACACTGAAATTGTGTCTACACACCAATTTTACAACTAAAAAAATACATTTTTTGGTTCGAGAATAAAATTTTAAATGGTAGAGAGAATTATTTGCTATGTAAACAGTGTAATTTAGAAATAAGTACACCATAAAATCACGACAAAATCTCTTTAAAGGATCATATTCAAGATTATTTTCTGGGAATGACATTACAAATAGTAATATAAATGAATGTATGAGGGACAGATAATGTCAATCAAATGTAATTGCGTTTTATGATAAAGTAGAAAATAAAGCCTATTGGTCTTGGTACATAGTTGAAAACAGTCCGTCAGGTTTAACCCTTGCAAATGAACCCCATTGCATATTTATACACAGACATATAAAGACCTATCTATACACTATTATATATAATATATATATAAACAATATATACCATTACCTATACTAAACTAACTGTAAATCCTATGAACCTATTAGGCTTGGATATTATGTTTGTTCATCCAAGCCACTCTTAAATGGATTAATAGAATATGCCATCACAACATCACCCAGAAGATTATTCAACAACTGTATTGCCCCCACTGTGAAAAACTTCCGCTCAAATAAAATTTCAGCTCCTCAGGTTAAAAGGGGTGGCTTTGTTTTCCATGGGAAAAAAGATTCCCTGCTATCAGTCTATAATGTCCTCTAAAGTAAACTGCAACTCATTAATATTTATCTTACGTACTCAAAAAATGCACTGCATATTCAAGGTGCGTCCTGCTCTTTTTTATATAAGAGAGTACTTTATTTGCTTTAGTAGCCATTTATTGACTGTGGCTGGAGTTACACACTTTGTTATCCACAAAAATCCACAAATCCTTCTCAATTAAGGAGCTATAATTTAGTGTATAACTAGCATTTATGTTCATATTTCTGCCAATGTGTAGAACCTTGCATTTGACAATTGCTGCCCATTTCTCCAGTTGAGTCAAATCTCTCCACAAATTGGCAACAACCTCCATGAAAGTTATGGTTTTGCACAATTTAGTATCGTCAGCTATTACAATGCCAACCTCATGGTCATTTATAAAGAAATTAAAGCAAAGGGCCACAAATGACAGACAGTAGTGGTACTTTACTAATAACTCTAATCCAAATTGGAAAAGTACTAAAATAACTGTTAAAGGGGTGGTTCACCGTTAAGTTAACATTTAGTATCTTATAGAATGGCCAATTCTAAGCAATTTTTCAATAGGTCTTCCTTATTTTTTTATAGTTTTTAAATTATTTGCTTTCCTCTCCAGCTTTCAAATGGGGGTCACTGACCCCAGAAGCCAAAAATGGTTGCTCTGTAAGGCTACAATTTTACTGTTGTTTCTTTCTTTTTATTACTTTTTTTTTATTTAGATTTTCGCCTATTCATATTGCATTCTCTCATTATAACCACTCCCTGGTTGCTAAGGAATTTGTACCCTAGCAACCAGTTAGTTGCTGAAATTCTAAACTGGAGAGCTGCTAAACAAAAACTGGAATCATTAAAAAACTAAAAAAAAAAATTTCAAAATTGTCTCAGAATATTGGTCTTCCCATCATACTTAACTTAACTCCAAAGTGAACAAGCGAAAAAATACTACATTACCTGATTTACCTACTTTACACCTTCTTCACACTGCAAAGACCCACATGGTGAAGGTCTTCTCAGCCTCCACTGCATTTCAAATACATTACCTTAGTAGAAGAAGTAAGAAAATTAGAGAAAATAACTCATGTAATACACAATAAATGTAAAGATTACTGGAATATATGGGAATCATGGCTCACCCTTATACAGGCCAGGAAAAATAAGGCCTCTCTCACATAAATGGAACTTCCACTTCCCCAAACTTAGAAACACAGGCCCTAGCCCAGAAATGAAGGAATATTAGATTTCAGGATTCAAAATACTGCTATGTAGTGTATAGATGTAAACTTGTTAAGTTGCTGATGTATGTTATAAGACTGTTTTCACCCTCTACCCCCCTCTTGCTTTCTTTAAACTTGAATATACATGAAAAAGATTACCAAAGTTGCAAGGTTGCAGGTTGTGACTTCAACATCAATACAGTGCATACAGATCATGGAAGTCATTTGCTAAATGTAGTGGTTTTTATGAAATGTTGCAAATGCTTGCATTTTACAGCATTTTATCTCCCACATGCCATTAGATACCAAGACAAAACATTATTATTAAGAATGCCAGGGGTCTTCTGAAAAGTTTGATGTCCAGTATATATAGTAGATAATACAACACTGTGGCATGCCAAAATGAAATATTCCTTCTGCATACAAATGTCACGACTTATATTTACTACAGCAAAATATATTTCTTGTTTAATTTCCTATTTACATTTTGCTTTATTAATTGATTTTAATTAAATCTTTGACAGATATCTCAAAGATTGGATTTTATAGTGTCTTATTTTCCATGTCATTAACTACCTAAATACAATATCATATATATATAAATGGCAGGGGTTTGATGCCAAGCATAGCATCTCCAAAGTATCTAGCATGTAGAGTACAGACCCCAAAATAAAAATAGTGAATATGCCTTTTTATGCCTGACACATTGAAATAAAAAATGGGTACACATCTCTTATTGTTCCAAAAATGCAAAACTATCCAAGGAGAAGAAAAGGTAAAATCTCTGGGTGTCAAAATGTTGTGCACCCCCTTAGTGATTGTAATTGCTTACCTTACTCCAGGTTGGTGCTCCTGGTGCAGTTTTCTCCTAACAGGGGCACCAGACAAGGGTATAAGGTGAGCAATTACAATCACTGGGGGGTGCCTAACATTAGAAAAAGTGATTAGGAAAAGAATGGGAAAGCCATAGGTTTTTAAACATTTTTTTTTTTTTAAAACATTTTTAACATTTTAGATATCTAATCTAAGTAAGCCTGTAAGCCTTGAAAACATTCTACCTTCTAGGTTCATATGCCCTCTACATACTAGGGGCAATAAATATATGGAGCACACACTTCACGGGGATATTTAATTTGATACATCAATATGATTCTTTCGTGTCAGTCACTGAACAGAATCAAATACATAATAACATAATAGGTTAGCTTGAAATAAGACACACGTCTATCAAGTTCAGCCTTTTACATCTTCATGAAACCTGCCAAATTGTTGATCCAGAGGAAGGCAAAAAAACCCTTCTGAAGTTTCTCCAATTCACCTCAAAGAGGGAAAAAATTCCTTTCTGGCTCCAAGATGGCAATCGGACAAGTCCCTGGATCAACTTGTAATAAGAGCTATTTTTAATAACCCTGTATTCCCTCACTTGCTAAAAAAACCATTCCAAACCTTCTTGAAGCTAACTAATGTATATCCCAGCAGTTTCTGCGTGTCTTTTTTCTGCTTAGTTAAAGCTAGTTTTTGTTTTTCCTGTGTTTAGCATATGAGCATAAAGCTTCTCATGCTGCAATGGTGTCCAGTAGGCACCAAAAAACTATATTTATAAATATATATATATATATAAAGTCAAATTGTGTGTCCGCACTCTAAACTAGTTTGGGTGCTAGGTCAAAACATGTAAATACATACAGGACCAGCACCAGGTCACATCAATATTTTCTCTTTATTCACTGTGGATCGCACAATTAACAATTAAATATATATAGTACACAGGGAGGAGCACACACACCCTATACAAGTCCAAATGCCCTTGGTGCAGGTCAAAAACAAAAATATTATAGAAAGAGTGCCGCACACACAGGGACTTGATACAAAAGAAAAAGTGTTTTTATTGAAATAAAATCCATTTTTTTCAATAAAAACACCTTTTTCTTTTGTATCGAGTCCCTGTAAGTGCAGCACTATTTCTATTTTTTATATATATATCTATATATATATACACATAGGTGGGGTTGTGGGAGCACTCCAAGGCTAAAAAAAGTATACAAATACAATGGTGCGACTGATCTGGCCAAATTAACTACAAGCATACAAAAAGGAGAGGAGGATTGATCAATGCACATTCCCTGGCCCCCCCTAAATTATCTATGCTAGTGCATGTATTTACAAAAAAACAGGGGTTTTTAGTTACAAAATTATGATCATAAGATTGGTAAGCCACCATATGTCAAGGTATATATAGGATAGAAAGTTCAAGTTAGATACATACCAGACAGAATGTTGTTCTGTAAAAATATATTTGGTCTTACTTACTGAATTTTTTTTTACAGCAATACCTAAATCAATTTTATGGCTGCCCTAAGGATAAATGTCACATGATGGTTCTTAAGGATGCCCTTAAGAAAATGCAAAAATTCTTTGGTCTTACTGAAACTGGGGAGTTTGATCAAAATACCATTGAAACCATGAAAAAGCCAAGATGTGGAAACCCTGATGTAGCCAACTACAACTTCTTCCCCAGAAAACCCAAATGGGACAAAAATCAGCTGACATACAGGCAAGTTTTTTTCTTTCCTATATATATATCTGTTAACATAGATTTGTATTTAATAATTCTGCTTTGCTTATTTTATTTTTAATTCCTAGGATTATTGGATACACAACAGATTTGGATTCTGAAACAGTTGATGATGCTTTTGCACGTGCTTTTAAAGTTTGGAGTGATGTCACACCACTGGAGTTTACCCGAATTCATGATGGAGAAGCAGATATCATGATCAATTTTGGACGATGGGGTATCATCTTATATGAAATAAAAATAAAAGGGCTCATTCAGGGCCACAAGTGCAAAGTGTAAAGTGCAATTTTGAGCACAAGTTGCCATTTCTTTTTACTAACAATACACAATTTTCCCCATAACACCAGCATGATTGTGTCTGCCAGGGGTAGTTGTACTTTGTCAGTTGCACTAATATGCTCACAATTGCACTTCAGTGTGATTTGGACAAAATTGTGCTGAAAAACAGCATCAAAGTAGCAGTAGCTCCAGGGTTCCCCTGCATCAATAGGACACTGCATGCAATTTATCTAAATAAACTGGTGGGGAGCATAGGTGTTATATGTCAAAACGCACAAGTTCAAGGTAATCTGGTCACCTGTAATGACTGATGTGAATTTGCAGACATCTTTTCATTGGAGCTTGTGTTTTTCTGTTCTATAGAACATGGTGATGGATATCCATTTGATGGCAAAGATGGACTTCTGGCTCATGCATTTGCACCTGGATCAGGTGTTGGAGGAGACTCGCATTTTGACGATGATGAGCTTTGGACATTAGGAGAAGGCCAAGGTAAGGCCTAGGAGAAGGCCAATCTGTTCCAAATATCAATGCAGTACTCTATGGAGAAACAAAAGCAATGTTGGGTTATTGTATTTCCATTTGGCTTATCTTTCTCCATTTCTATGATCTTTCAGGAATCCGTAAGATATATTACTATAGATAATAAAAATTAATGAAAAAAACATCACTGTGTTTAGAGGCACAGGTTGACAGTACACAAAAATGTTTAACACTGTTTACCCTAACACTAATTACAGAAGACCCCTTACCGGATGTTGTGTATCCCTTAAATTTACCCAGAAACAAATAGTATGCAACCTCTTGGAAATGCAATTAAACAATTGCATTTCCAGGCAGCGGCTGGTCCTGGAATTGTGCATTACAACAGGTTTGACAGATTCCATGAGGAATATAAGTTTGTGAATGCAGGAATGCCAGTTCTTGATGGGGCTGATCTTTTTTTTATTTGGAAGACCAACCTCTATAGCAGTGGAGGAGATCAGGATTACACCTAGGCAGATTGTGGTTCTGCTGCCAGGGAACCAGCTGGTTGGTACATATTTGCAGAAATGACAAAAATAACATTAGATGCAAGACCTTAGAACATGAGTTCAAGAATCAACGGTCTAAGATTAAGAAAAGGTCCACCAATATAATCTTTACATTTTACCAGCGCCAAAGATGCTAGTGTAGATAAGGACACGGGATAAGGGACATGGAAGAGGAACACAGATGAAATCTGTCTATAATCTATAGCAGTGCGGTTCAACTGTCAGCCCACGGCTCCCCCTGTTGTGGCCTCCTATTAAAGGCTGGTTACCTTTGTGTAAGCTGTAAATGGTATCAGTAGTGATGAGCGAATCTGTCCTGTTTCGCTTCGTCGGAAAATTTGCGAAAATTCGAGTAACAGTGAAAAATCCACAAAACACATTTGTCTTGTGACTTTTTTGTCGCCCGTGCATTTTTTTGTTGTTGTCCGTGTGGTTTTTTTGTCGCCCGCATCATATTTTGACACTACCATATTTTTTGATGCACGACTAATTTTTCCGCTGTGAATTTTTGAAGAAGTTTCACCAATGGCGAAATGCGGAAATTCACTGCGAATTGATGCCTGGTGAAAAAAACGCTCATTGCTAGGTATCAGTAATGAGAATAACTGTCCCCTGCTTTAAAACCTCAGATTCAGGCTGTAAATCCTTGCAGTGTTTACACCTGCCAGACCCTGCAGCATTCACACTTGTCAGACCCATCACTTTTGACACCTGAGACTGTAAGTGCCTGCATTGTTTACTTGTTCACACCTCAGACAGACTGTTGGAGTGACACCAACACTGTGTCACTGTACACAACATACATCTTA
Organism: Xenopus tropicalis; assembly: GCF_000004195.4. Lineage (NCBI taxonomy): Eukaryota > Metazoa > Chordata > Amphibia > Anura > Pipidae > Xenopus > Xenopus tropicalis. The sequence continues at coordinate 42,703,704 of NC_030680.2, forward strand.
GAGTGGTTCTGATTGGATAATTCTGTGGTCCTGATTGGTCTCCCTGTCTTCTGCCCTACTCTACCCTGCCTGTGCCTGCTCTACCCTGCTTGTGTGTACCATACACTACCTTCCCAACACTATCTGTGTGTGCCATACTATGCCTGCCCTATGCTGCCTGTGTGTGTTGTACTCCACCTGCCACCCTATGCTGTCTGTGTGCCATACTCTTCCTGCCCTACTCTACTTGTGTGTGCCATACGCTGCCTGCCTGTGTGTGCGCCATACTCTGCCTAGCCTATGCTACCTGTGTGTTTCATACTCTGCCTGCCCTACAATGCCTGTGTGTACACAGTACAAAACATACTGTTAATCTTAGAGTTGTTCTGATTGGCTAATTTCGTGGTCATGATTGGTTTCCCTGTTTCCTGTCCTACTCTGCCCTGCCTGTGCCTGCTCTACTGTGCTTGTGTGTATCATACTCTACCTTCCCTACAATGCCTGTGTGTTTCAAACTCTGCCTGCCCTATGCTGCATGTGTGTTCTGTACTCTGCCTGTGTGTGCCATACATTGCCTGCCCTACACTGCCTGTGTGTGCCACACTCTGCCTGCCCTATGCTGCCTGTGTGTGCCATACTCTGCCTGCCCTATGCTGCCTGTGTGTGCCATACTCGTCCTGCTCTATGCTGCCTGTGTGTGCCATACTCGTCCTGCCCTATGCTACCTGTGTGTTCCATACTTTGCCTGCCCTACACTGCCTGTGTGTGCCATACATTGCCTGACCTACTCTGCCTGTGAGTGCCATATTCTGCCTGCCCTACTCTGACTGTGTGTGGCACTCTCTGCCTGCCCTACTCTACTTGTGTGTGCCATCCTCTGCCTGCCCTATGCTGCATGTGTGTGCTGTACTCTGTCTGCCCTGCCTGTGTGAGATGAGCCTAGTGGGGTTTTATCTGGGGGTTTGTTAGCCTTTGGAAATAGTTATGATATTATCCCTAATATGTTTACTTATGTTCTGGGTGTTGCTGTGGTATCCACAAGGGAGTTGTTATATGGATATGTCTTAATATAACTTCATGATCCTTTTTCAAACAGTAGTAGCCATGGTCTGAATGCATATGCATGGAGCTTGTCAAGCAAAATGCAGGCATAAAAAATTAGGATATCACTGGTATTGCTGAGACCCAGTGGGATGAGACATATGATTGGATTGTGAATTTAGATGGTTATAAATGTATAATTATTGTTGACTTCATTTATCCAGACTTGGTAAAATCTGATTGGCGGGTACACCCACTTTTTCTAACCTTGAATCACAGTTACCTGGTGCCTAACTCTGCAAAGTTTGGGGACCCTGATGTTATTACTGTGAGAATGGCAGCAGGCTGAATTTCCACCAAGTCAATAGGTAAAATCTGATTGGCTGTTAACAGCTCCGCCCAATTTTGGGCATCCAACAATCATCATATTTTCATTCAAGCTGACCCCATGACTATGTAATTCAAGTTTGGTGAGTGAAGCCTCAAAGCTGTAAGATTGGCAGCAGTTTCTATTTCCCCATAAAAGTCAAGAGGTGAAATTTGATTGGCTGTTGTTGGCCCCTCCCACTTTGGGGTCATCCAACAAATGTCGCTGTTTCATTCGGGGTGACCCCATTATTATGTTATTCAAGTTTGGGTGATGTAGCTTCAAAGCTGTAAGTGTGGCGGCAGTTTAAAACTCTTCCCTGTCAAAGTCAATGGAACAATTGGGGGGTTCGGAGTGGCACCACAAAAAGACGGGGGGGGGGATCGCTTAGAAAAGCACAAGCAACTTGCTCCGCTATAGGGAGAAGAAGTGTGGAGAGTTTGGGTGTTGTACCCCTAAAACTATAGGAGGAGTAGCGTTTAGAAAATGGGGGGACGCTAAGACGAAGATGAACTAGAAAGGGAAGTTTGAGAACAAACTTCATGTTGGGTTGAAATCTGATCTTTTGTTGGCTCTGCCCACTTTTTATAACCTTGGACCACAGTTATATAGTAAAAACCACTGTGCAAAGTTTGGGGACCCTGGTTTTAATAGTGTCTCAATGGCAGCAATTTATATTTCCCCACTGAAAGTCAACAAGTGACATCTGATTGGCGGTTGGTGGCTGCAAAGTTTAGGGACCCTAGGATTAATAGTTAAAGAATCGCAGCAGTTTAAAGTTAAACCAATAAAAGTCAATAGGTAAATTGTGATTGGTGGTTGGTTGCTCCGCCCACTTTTTCTAACCTTGAGTCGAAGTCACCCAGTGACAAACAGTGGACACCCTGGCATAAATAGTGTGAGAATAACAGCATTTTAAATTTAAACAAATAAAATTCAAAGGATGAAATCTGATTGGCTGTTAGTGGCCCAACCCACTTTTCCTATTTTTTGAAGTGCAGTCCCCCCGTGACCAACTTTGCAAAAAACACTTTGCATAAAAATTGTGTGACTGGCAGCATTTTACACTTCACCACTGAAATAAATAAGTGATATGTGATTGGCTGTTGGTGGCTCCGCCTACTTTTTTTTCGAACTTTGAATGGCAAATACCCAGTGAGTAACTCTGGAAAGTTTAACAACCCTGGAATTAATACTTAAATTAAATAACGGCATCAGTTTAAATATAGACCAATGAAATGTAATGGGTGGAAATGGATTGGCTCAGCCCAGCTGAATATGTAGTCAGCCAGCGACTGATTGTGTAACGTTTGGAAACCCTGACATAAATAGTGTGAGAAAGGCAGAAAAAATCAATAGTTCAAGTCTGATTGGCTGTTGGTGGCTCCATCCACTTTTTAAAACCTAAAAATGCAGTCCCCTAGGACCCTGGTGCTAATACTGTAAGAATGGCAGCAGGCTGAATTTCCCCATTGAAAATCAATAGTTAAAATCTGATTGGCTGTTTTTCTAACTCTGAATGCAGTTACCTGGTGACCAGCTCTGAAAATTTGGAGACCTTAGTATTAATATTTAATGAATGGCAGCAGTTTAAATTTAAACATATGAAGTCTATAGGTTAAATCTAATTGGCTGTTTTTTACCCCACCCACTTTTCTAAACTTGTAACATAGTCACCCAGTGACTGACTGTGCAAAGTTTGGGAACCCTGGCATCAAAACAATAAAATTCAATAGGAGAAATCTGATTGGCTGTTGGTGGCTCCGCCCACTTTTTCAAAACTAAAACTGCAGTCCCCTAGTGACCAACTGTGAAAAGTTTGGGACCCTGGGGTTAATACTGTAAGAATGGCAGCAGGTTGAATTTACCCATTAAAAGTCAAAGGTAAACCCTGATTGGCTATTGGTGGCCCCGCCCACTTTTTCCTAACCTTGAACCGCAGTGACCTGGTGCCTAACTCTGCAAAGTTTGGGGACCCCGGCATTATTACTGTGAGAATGGCAGCAGGTTGGATTTCCCCCAAGTCAATAGGTAAAATCTGATTTTACCTATTGTATATATATACCTATATAGGTAAAATTTGATTGGCTGTTGGTGGCTCCGCCCACTTTTTCTAACCTTGAACCGCAGTTACTGGTGCCTAACTCTGCATAGTTTGGGGACCCTGGTGTTATTATTTTGAGAATGGCAGCAGGTTGAATTTCCGCCAAGTCAATAGGTAAAACCTGATTGGCTGTTCACAGCTCTGCCCACTTTTGGGCATCCAACAATCATCATATTTTCATTCAGGCTGACCCCATGACTATGTGATTCAAGTTTGGGGGGTGTAGCTTCAAAGCAAACCCATTGAAGTCAATGCATAAAATTTTAAGGGCTGTTGTTGGCCCCTCCCACTTTGGGGTCATCCAACAAAGTCGCTGTTTCATTTGGGGTGACCCCATGATTATGTTATTCAAGTTTGGGGGGTGTAGCTTCAAAGCTGTAAACATGGCAGCAGTTTTAAAATCTTCCCTGTCAAAGTCAATGGGAAAATTGGGGTGTTCAGAGCGGTGCCACAAAACAATGGGGGGCGCAATCGCTTAGAAAAGCACAAGCAACCTGCTCCGCTGTAGGGCAAAGAAGTGTGGGGAGTTTGTGTGTTGTACCCCTAAAACTGTAGGAGGAGTAACGTTTAGAAAATGGGGGGCGCTAAGAATAAAAAGAAGTGGAAGAAGAAGAAGAAAAAAGCAGAATAAGCTGAAGTCAAAGAACAGATGAAAGAAAGATGAAAACAAAAACATGCTTCATGCTGCAAGAATATTCTTTCTAGAACTAAAAAGTTTACTTAATAGTAAACTCCTTTTATGTGATATGAATGGCCAAATAGCACAGTGATTAACCATTCAGTTGGTAGTTGTTTAAAGGGATCAATGCCCGCAAATATAAACTTAGTCTTGGTGCTTCGCTGAGCATTTTTGACTTTTACATTTTTTTCTATTTCCAGTGGGCTTTGAGAAATTTGTATTTTTAGACTTACGGATGCTATTATTAGCAGCTAATTGTCGTGGCTACTAAAATGTGCTGATCATTTACGGATAACAGTCTCTACATGTGGTTTAGCAGAGGCCATTCTCAGTACTGTCTATGGCAGGGTTTTTTTTCTGGCATTTAGTAGCCTTGGAAAAGTCGCTGCTACTAGTAACTCTGTGTGTCTTCACCCTTAAAGGAAATGTAACACTAATTTTTTTTAAGTAAAAAAGCTATTCTACCCTGCACCAATAACTGCCCTATCCTGCAAACCACTTAGTATTTTAAATGCTTTAATAGAAAATACTTGCCTTCCTGTCAATTGAACTACGGCGATATGGCAAAGGAAGGTGCAGCATCCACTATGCGACGATCGATTGATCGAGCCTAGCCTGACTCCTTCCTATACAGAAAGAAGGCTAGGCTCAATCAATCGATCGTCGCATAGTGGTTGCTGCTCCTTCCTTTGCCGTATCGCTGTAGTTCAATTGACAGGAAGCCAAGTTTTAGCAGGTATTTTCTATTAAAGCATTTAAAATACTACCCTATATACTCGAGTATAAGCTGATCCGAATATAAGAAAACTGGAAAAACTTATTGACTTGAGTATAAGCCTAGGGTGGGAAATGCAGCCGCTACTGCTAAGTTTCAATAATCAAATAAATAACAGATAAATAAATAATAGATAACTTTAGGGAAAGAAAAATGCTACAGAAGCAGACAAAAGCAAGTTTGGGAAGGCTAAGGAAGCTGCCATACTAATTATCAAGTACTTGCCATCCTGCTGTGTGTGCTCCCATCCTGCTGTGTGCGCTTTTATCGTATTAGTGCTGTGTGCGCTCCCATCATATTAGTGCTGTGTGCGCGTCCCATTATGGCACGTCACATTATGGTGTGCTATGTGATAGCAGTATTGCACACTAATGGGCACTGATTCCAATGCTAAACTTATGCACAAACCCATTTCAGGCTGGCTCCTTGTAAATCAAAACTGCTATCCCTGTAGCTGAATTTTGAAGTAGGCGCTGTGTTGTACTACTATAATTTTATCCTAATTGTGCATACTAAGTTATGGGTTGCCACCTTTTGTGGTTCGGGAGTCCGGGCAGGGGGCAGGGCAGATGAAGAGGGCAGGTGTTGTGATATTTTTGGCCATGATTATGATGATAGATGGCAGGATTATGCTGTGGCGATCAGCGATTGGCTGATTGCTTCACAATTTAACTTCAAATTCCTGTCCGGATTTGTCAAATCAAAATGTTGACAAATCTGTAACGTCATTGGTTAACCCTGCAATAATAATTAGGAAAGAGTTTTCTCCAATAATTTAGCAGTAATAATAATTGCACTAGAAGCATTACATTTTGACTGTTAATTAATTAGCTGTGTAATGTTATGTAGATTAGTTGGAAAGGTGGGGGAGTTGTGATACAAATTTTGAAAAGTTATAGTTATGCTTAACTGGCCTTCCATCTTGGTACCTCACTTTTTACCTTTGTGCTACCAATATTTGAAGCCAGAACTTGGTCGGACAGTGTCTGCTACGTATCTGTGTGTTATGACGTAAAAGGGATTTGCAGATGTAACGCACGCGCAGGTACGCACGCACACACGTCCGGCCACGGGAGGGGGGGGGGTTTAGGCACAACGAGCACATTACATCTGCAAATCCATATACTCGAGTATAAGCCAAGGGTTACTTTTTCTGCACATTTTTAGTGCTGAAAAACTCAGCTTATACTCGAGTATATACGGTAAGTGGTTTGCAGGATAGGGCAGTTATTGGTGCAGGGTAGAATAGCTTTTTTACTTAAAAAATGTTAGTGTTACTTTTCCTTTAAGTCACCACAGTAGTCCTTTAAAATAAACATGGTGCAAGACAGGACAATGATAATATTAGCTCATACAACACAGCTGGCTTGATAGTAATTACATCTTAAAACCTTATCCACTCTTATTAGTAATTAACTATCCAGGGTAAGTATTTTAAAATGGGATTGATAGGTGTTCTTTATTTGGCCCCATATGTAAAATTTTCCAGTTAAAGTTTTAATGAATGTGCAAGCTCCTGCAAATTGTAGTACAGATTCTCTTCATTTGAAGTTTGCTAAGTAGTCAGCAATAAAGGTACAGAGGTAATTTGCTCAGATAAACTGGTTCCTTACTTGCTGGTTACATTGTTTTGGTCTTCTAACCAATGCATAGGTCTTACAGGTCAGTTCTTCTCACAATATTTTCATAGGAAAGAAATCCATACCACAGTGCTGTGCTTGAGTGTTTAATAGTTACCCAACCAGAGCATCTTTTTTGGGCATGCGCAAAATCACACCTGAAGCCAAAAAATGTTACCTGAATTTCACTGCAGGAAAAATAGTGAGAATGGATCTGGGGGACAGGAAAAAGGGAGAGAGCTACCTAATTTGAGTAACTCCTGAAGAAAAAGCTGGGGGGGGGGGGGGTTGACAGCTCTGCATACTATTAAATAAGTTGGGCCCTCATCCAGGGAACCCTAATTATTAGTCCACTGGTCATCTGGATGCCCTGGTTGGTAGGCCCTGCCAACAAGCAAAATTGTGCCCAATGTAAAGAAAAATAAAAAGTGCCCTTTCATGCTGGATATGCCCTAATCAGCCAGATTATGCTAAAATGCCCATAATGTAACACCCTGGCCAATCTGATATATATTGCACTTTTCCATTTCAGAGCCCTTAAATCTGCCCCCCTAATCATGGACCTGCCCAATTGTAGAAAGTTAAATAAGCCAATGAGGTTTTTTTGCACTTCATCAATTTAGGGCCTGGTATGAAGTTGAATGAAATATGTTCCTGCAGGACCTTCGTGGATCTCTGGTTTGTTCTTTACGAAGTGTTCAGTCACAGTCTCTCTGAAATAATGGTATAAATGGGTTAATTCTGCTATATAATGCTAAAGTTATACAAGCCTACATGGCACTCTGTTGCACACCTTTGTTATATATTGCCCCCATGGTAATTCAGAGATTTTTGAAAATGTAATTCATGAACAATATTACTATCAGCTTTTGGATATATTTATTATATGGTATTATATTATGGTTTCAGGTTTTCTGGTTTTCCTGTTGCGTATTGACTGAGCAGTTGATTTATACTATGTGTATATTTTGGGTACTGCTATGCTGGGTATTGTTACATGACTATGGTTTTTTATTTTCATTTTCAGTTGTGAAAGTAAAGTATGGGAATGCAGATGGGGAGTTCTGTAAGTTCCCTTTCATGTTTAATGATAAGGAATACAACAGCTGTACTGATTCAGGTCGGTCAGATGGCTTCCTTTGGTGCTCTACTACATATGATTTTGACAAGGATGGGAAATACGGCTTCTGTCCACATGAGTGTAAGTACTACTTAACTGTGTTTTTTGCAAAGAGGGGACATATGTACCATAGAGTGTATTGTTTTTTTAGGGAATAAAATCCTTCAACTTATCCTTCTTATTCATTATTTCTACAAAGGAAATATTTTGTGGTTAAATGTGTTGAAAAATACTCTAAAATTAACTGGCTTAAATCTTGTGAAGACTGTATCTCCCTGTGACAGCCATTTACTAATTCTGTTTTTCCACCCATTATCTCTGTTTTATTATAGAAATGTCCTTTTTTGCTTTTTGCAATAGCGTTTAGGAATTATGTTGTCTTACTAATTTAGTTGGCTACAGGATCACCCATTCAGCATTAAATGATGACAAGTATTATGGGGTCTCTTTAGGGAGCAGAAAGGAGCAGAAAGGAAGTTTGCAAAATTGAAAAAAATTACATTATTCTGTAGTGCAGCAATGAAAAAGGCATCTCAAAAAGCTGAAATCTACTGTGTTACCCACCCATATTATGGTGCTTATCAACTGAAGGAATCACGGTTTAGAGAAAAGAGAAACCTCAGAAAAAAGTGACTCAGTCAGCAAGAAAAAGGATCTTAGAAATATTTGTCCAGCTCTAAAGAAAACCACATTGATTATATTTGCCAAAGCACAAAAATAAGCTAATCTCCTTCTGTAATATTTGTCTTGAGACCAAAACAGACTATACTAGATGTAAATGGGTAAAAAGGGGCTTTCCTGCCCAACTCAAGACAAAATAAACAAAAAGTAATTTCAGAAAAGGTCATTGAACACCAGAGAATGCAAATTCAAAAGAACACAGTTAGAACACAGCTTCCAAAAGATACAAATCCATTTGGCAGTCACAAGGCAATAATAAGATCAGAACCTTAAAAAAAAAAATCAGGATTGCTGACACAGAACCAGCAACTTTAAAATCTCCAACAGGAGTAAGGTTGAGCTTTCCAATCAAGGTCCTTGCATAATAGACAAAGTTTGAAGGCTGAAACCTTCCTGGTGCCCAAGAAAGACTGGGGGGTATTGATTATTTCTCAACCTTCATTTGCTCAGTGGGTGCAATATCTGAGATTCAAAATTAAATCTCTTATACATAATTGTTATTTAACCAGCTATTAAACCAGTGGTTCCAGATGCATAATTGGCCACAACAACACAAAAAAAATACTTTTCAAATTATTAATGTAGATCAAAAGTTACCTATAGGTTGTGTTAATTATTTTTCACTGACAGGTTTGCTTTTGTAAGTGTTATATAAAGTTCCTAAACCTGACTTTTTTGCGGAACATGGGGGATCAGAAGACAATGTTATGATATGTTTTAAAAAACAGTAATTTCTGGTGTCAGTATCACTAAGTGAAGGTTAAAGCTTTAATTATGGTTTTAAGGCAGTGCTATGTGTGTAGCATATGGTATGTAAATACCCTCTGTTTTAAAAATGCTCTTGGTGCCTGCCTTTTATTTCAGAAGGGACTCTTTGGCTCTTTTTTGCACTTCTGCCCATGGTTCTTTTGCTTTGCTGCTTTCCAAGTCCTACCCCCTGTAGATGCCATGTTCCATAATTACTTGCTTACCTCTCAACTGTCCTGGTTTTCATGTGACAGCACTGATTGTTATATAAACTATGGAAAAAATGTTTTGAGTTAAATGAGCATGTGTTACAAGTTATCTGATGGAAGTGGAGATTAATAAGTGAAGTGTGTTTTTTGTTAAATGGGTGTGTGTGTCACACGTTACCCGATGGGCAGAGCTCAAGATTTGAAGAGTATTTCATGCACTACATCACAAACGCAACAACATCAGAGGATGAGAGGGGGAGATTTACTAATCCACGAACTGTCCGAAGGCGTCCAAATGCGTTTTTTCGTAATGATCAGTATTTTTTCGTCGCTGTCGCGACTTTTTCGTATGTTCCCCGATTTTTTCGTCGCCGTCGCAACTTTTTCGTATATTTTCCGCGACTTTTTCATCGCCGACGAAAAAGTTGCGACAAATACGAAAAATCGTGACTGCAACGAAAAGATTTTCGTTTCCAGTACGATTGTTTCCCTTTCGGGACTCGGATTCGTGGATTAGTTATTCTGCCCGAGTGTAGTAATGGGAAACAGGAGGGTGATAAATCCTGAGACAGGCTAAGGTCAGCGCAGGCTGCTTTCAGTAATATCAGGGCCAGGCAAATGGACCCAGCAGAATTCAAGCAAGATCAGAGTCAGATAGAAGGTCTGAGGCAAGATTAGTTCAAGCAAGGTCATAGCATAAATAGTATGTAACAGATGGCACTCACATCCAGCAGCTGTGCTTGTGAATAATACATTTTATTAAATCTCCACACACAAGGTCAGAGTCACACAGAAGTTACTGACTCATACGCAGTCACTGATGTACGTGCACGTGCAGATGCAGACATTAACTCATGAATAGGTACACGTACTACTGGTTGGCTCATGCAACAAAGAGGACCCGTGGAGCAAGCTTTAAAACATGTTTGTGGGGTGTTTGTTTCAAAACTGAGACCTAGCCCTACGGTTAGTATATCCCTATTTAAAAGTATTTAAAGTAACCTCCTACATTTCTGTGTATGCATAGAGGATGATATAATACAATCAATATTTTGACTATTTTGTGTGTTTCAAGAGTTCATGTAAAAAGTTAAAAGCTATCCCTATGTCCCCTTTCCTTATGGTGCCAGAAACAGTTTCATGTGCTGAACACCCTAAAGGCCAGCCATGTTTTCATCAATATTAACTGGCCTTTTTAAAAGACTCTCAAACTGTTTCTTTAAAACTACTTTTTACTTGCCTAATGCCATATAATTCTTCTTTTTACTGCAGTGCTATTTACCTTAGCTGGTAATGCAGAAGGGAAGCCCTGCAAATTCCCTTTTAAGTTTCAAGGCAGCACATTTGACAGCTGCACCACTGAAGGGCGAACAGATGGCTACAGGTGGTGTGCTACTACAGAAGACTACGACAAAGATAAGCTGTATGGCTTCTGTCCAGAAACAGGTATATTGCAATTTTATGTGATCCAGGAAGTAACCAAATTGACCTACCAGCTGGGTGGAATGGATGTTATTCATTCTACTCAAAAAGGATAAGGATACATACACATAGAGCTTGTGTATACAATTGTAATCTGTACTACTACTTTATACCTAAACCTCAGTCTGAGTTACTGATATATGACCCCAGGTATATATTTTTTTTTACCTTCGCTAGTGTTACTTTGCTTTATATCTTGGCCCTGACTTTACCTGACAAAATTATCACTCTTTTTCTAAAGTGGTCCTGACCTGGCCTGTCCAACATTTTTTCAATCCTTCCATTTCCTAAAGGAAGGTACAGCCATCTGGATTTGGAGTACTGTGAAGATATGCAGTAAGATATGGTAGGACTTATGTTGACATTGGTTAGGCTCAAAGTTAAACATGGCTGTTGTGGGCACAACATCATGTCAAACAAGTATTCTCATTGTTCGTCTTTCTTTATATTAAGACTTACATCATGTTCAAGACAGAAACACCTTATACTGGCAAATAAATAATATAGCTTCAAGAGAGGGTTGGATGCCTTTTTAAAAAGTGATAAAACACAGTTACCAGAATGAACTCTGGGGCCTAATTTATGATTTTCCAGGCTTTCTGAGCTTTTATATGCATAGCTGGCTGCAGGGTTATGAAAGGGAATTGTAATTTGCCTTTCTCTTCCTATAGTTTTTAAGTGAGATTTAAAGCCTTTCAATTTTGGTTTCAAAGTAGTGGTGAGCACCTTCTGTTTGATGAAGGTTTTCACTGCATGTCTTGCATTGTTTAGGGCTCTTCGGCCCCATTTAGCCCTTCTTACCCTATTGAAGTGTTTTTTCTGTTTAACTTCATATTTTAAAATATTTTAATACATCCACAAATTGGGCTTTTGGACAACTTTTTTTCCCTGGAGAAGTGGCAGGAATAACACTCACAGCAAATTGTTTTGTTCATTTGCTAATTACTATAGAGCAGAGAGTAGCCCATAGCCTGTTGTTCTTACCCAGAAATGAGCTTACTCGGCATTCAATAGAACTTGTGTATAACAGAGAGTGCCTGAAACTAAATCAGAGGATTGAAGAAATTAATGAGTAATTTAAATATATACTCTATGGGGGCCATTTACTAACTGTCAGATTTTTTTTCCAGATTCGGATTTTTTATCACTAAAAGCCACGGGAAAATTACTATGCATCGGCTAAGAAACTGAATCCGACCATTAGTGGAAATGAGTTTTAGTCGAATTTTTAAAAATATGAAATATGTTAGAGTTTTAGTAAATCTGCCCCTTTATGTAAATAAAAGAAATATAAACTTAATGATAAAATTTATTATTTTGTATTTTGTAACTAATATTTTAAATTCTTGTGGTTGCAAGTCTCTTCTAAGTCTGTTTGTCCCATTCTCTGTTGGTTAGCTTTATCCACTGTTGGAGGAAATTCTGAGGGTTCACCATGTGTCTTTCCTTTCACCTTTCTGGGAAACAAGTACGACTCATGCACTAGCTCTGGCCGCAGTGATGGGAAACTATGGTGTGCTTCAAGCAGTAACTATGATGATGATCGCAAGTGGGGGTTCTGTCCTGATCAAGGTATTTATAAGAAGTGCAAATAAATTCTTGGGATTACGAGTAAATAAAATGCTATACTGCTTACTCAAAAATATTTGTATAGCTTTCCATGAAGAAAGACCAAATTAACTAAATATAAAATATTATTTTATTGCAGTAAAAGCTGAATTAATTTGGTCTTGAGGTTTGTTATCAACAATTAATGTTGTGCTTAGAGTGCAGTGACACACAGTACTCTTCAGATGTTTTTTTTCTTTTATGAATATACAATATGTTTGATATGACTAACAAAGACAAATCTATGCATCTGGTACAGTATAATGTAACAACTGAACATTTCAACAACAAATCATACATCTACCGTGCAGCTGTGGTCTGGTAGAAGCCTTTTTATATGTGGAAGTGAGGCATAAGAGTAATCACAGGTTTTCCAGTATATGGAAAACCATCAATGGAAGCAATCTTTGGTTAGGGTTCACATAATAAACCTTTCTCTGTAATGACCAAATTTATGAACACAAAGCAGAGACAAAGAAACCAAGATGAAGTACAGGTATAGGATACAGAAGACCATCTCCCATAGACTCCATTTTAAAAAAATTGTTCTAATTTTTAGAAATTATTTCCTTTTTCTCTGCAATAGTAAAACAGTATCTATACTTGATCCCAACTAAGATATAATGAATCCTTATTGGATGCAAAACAATCCTTTTTAATGTTTAAATGATTTCTTAGTAAACTTAAAGCATGCAGATCCAAGCATTCCTGAGCATACCTGTACCTTAAGATAACTGATGAGTGAATCTGTCCCGTTTTGGCCAAAAATTTGTGAAATGGAAAAAATTTGTGAAATGTGCACAGCTTTTTTTTTTACATGTGCATTTTAGGCAAATTTTTTTCACTGCAAATTTTTGCCACAGTTTAGCGAAAAAAATTGCTGATGTTGAAATGCAGAATTTGCCTACAAATCCATGCCTGCCGAAAAAAAATCACTAATCGCTACTAAAGATGTATAACTAAGTTAAACAAGAAGAAAATATGCCCCATAATACCTAATTTAAATATTGGATACTTGATTTGTTTACATCACTTAGTTAGCTAATAATTGGTATCATGTTACAACAATAATGGGCCTTTATATATTTTTTTAAGGCATGAAGTAAACATGAATAAGTTTATTGGTGTAAAACAATTAAGGAACATCTGTTTTGAATGTGGTATTTTGTCAAGCACCTAGAAATAATTCAGGAATGAAGTCCTGAAGAATGTTCATTAGTGCTTCTGACATTAATGCTATTGGCCTATTTGAACCTTTTGCCTCAAATTCCCCTGATTTTGATATCCTTGAGGCTACGGAACTTAAGATTTGTAAGTTTATGACTTTCTGATTATTTCTTTTAGAAATTGTCAATAAAGAAATCATTCAAACAACTTTTTTCAGATTCAGATTGCAGGGTCACTTATTTACATAATCATTCTTTCCTTCCTAGAACATTTTTCACAGGGCTATACTGTAAAAAATGCTATTTATAAAAATTAATATATATATTACAACAGATGAAGCAGTGGAGTAAGCACATACCCAGTGCAATTATTTGCATTAACAGTACTCTCATATGACATTACCCAAAAATAATTGTTTAAATGTTTAAACACAGAGGCGGCGCTCGAATCAAATAAATGTGATAAATTAAACCAATGATTATTTATTAATTAATTGAAATAGAAAACATTCATATATAGAAATACATCTTGGCATTAAAAATAAAGTACATCAATACATAAATACATAAAAATATAATCAGAGATATATTATACAATTTGGGACCCTAGAGTGAATGTGGGTCTAAAAATTCATAAAAGGAGAAATATAGATAATCGAGGGATATAATCCTTACTAAAATTACAAATAGTAAGTTCAATATAATAGGGTAACCACACCAATATCCTAATCCATAACAAAAGAGTAAAAACAAACTGCTATAATATCTAGTCCCCGGATGTAGTAATTAGAAGGTATAGATAACCCCCATAGGGAACTAACTCCCAAGAATACCACCCAATAGGTAGGAGAAGCCAGAAAAAGTAGTGGTCTGAGGATAAGTGTTCTAATAAATAACCAGACTCCTGGTGTATGGAGTAATAAATAGCGTTACCAATTGCTATATGTTTTACACACAAACACCACTTACGAGCTGGTGTATATAATAGGTAAAGAGAAAATCCCCCACGCTTAGAAATAAACAAAGTGACACCCTCTGTCCCGGCCGGGAACTTACTCAGGTCACAGTGAGTTACAAGCCTTCCGGAGGATCGCGCTCCTACACGCGGCGCAACGCCGTTGCGCTCCTGATGATGACGTCACTACAGTGAGCCAAGGATCGTCACTACAGTGAGCCAAGGATCGAGCTACGGGTCCTCCTAGGTTACAAAATCCGACGCGTTTCGCGCACCTGCGCTTAATCATGGATTAATCAATCACAGGGATCGCCTCTCATTTATATACCCCTCAGTATTACATGGACCTGCCCCCCTCTCCTGCTACAAATGTTAACCCTTGGGTGGTAAACCTAAAAACTACTAATCATAAACCCTACAAATTGACCTATAAACTTATAAATACTAACTAAATAAAATGATACAGCCCCACAAGGTTAGATGATCTACCTTCAAAGAAAAAATGTCAACAGCAATATCAAAAATAACTCATAATAAATATTGATTACAACAGATAGAGCTACCCATCGTAACCATTAATGAGACTGCCTAAACAAAGGTACCAAACTGTATCCGATAAATATATTGCTATATCAACATATAAAAACATATACAATAATCTTTGCAACACCTAATATTGAAGTTTAAAAGCGGTTCTCATAGCTATCCCCAGGGGTTACCTCACTAGTCCCCAAGTGATGCTGCCATCTAGTGGTTAACTTAAAAAGGATTTTACGTTCCAATTTTCATTAAAACCTATCGGTTCAAAAGTGTTCAGTGAGAACATCCAAAAAGATTCCCTTCTATCTAGGGCCATAAGTCTATCTCCCCCTCGATAATCCACTTCTATATGTTCAATCGCCCAGGCCTTAAGGTGTCTAACATCTGATGTATGTACATCTCTGAAGTGCCTATATAGTGGTATTTCTGTAGATCCTAATCTGATTTTCCGAATGTGTTCATACAGTCTAGTGCGAAAAGATCTTATAGTGCGTCCTACATATTTTCTGTTACAACTACATTCTATTACATAGACCACATACTGAGACCAACAAGAAATATGGCCCTTAATAGGATATTTTTTCTCTGAATTATAGTAATTAATGCTTACAATCTTCTTCGGACAATAATTACATTGGGAGCAGTTACCGCATCTATGCCATCCCCTAGAGGTCATGTTGTCTGTCCTATCTATTCCCTTCGAGATACTGGAAAAATAATTTAGAATAGATTCTCCTTCAAACGTAGAGTTTTTTCTATGTAGTTTTAATACAGTGGGCGTTAGGATATCTCTTAAAGTCTTATTTTTCTTACATATTACAGGTAAATGTTTTGGTAAATTATTTTTTAGAAAAGGATCATGTGTAAGGATAGGCCAGAATTTCTCAAGTACAGAAAGTATTTCGGGCAATTTATAGTGATACTGGACCACCAAAGCCAACTCGCCATGCTCAACGGACGACTCATTGACAGTGGTTTGCATCACATCTACACAGTCTATTTTGTTAATAAAAAACTTTTTCCGTTTGAATCTCCCTTCCTTCTCCTGAGATATTATTCCAAAAATAACATTAAATTTCCCCATTTGCTTTAGGTTACAGTCTTTTCCTAGTAGCTGCTCATGAATTTGGGCATGCTCTAGGGCTAGAGCACTCTCAAGATCCTGGAGCATTAATGGCTCCAATTTATACATTCATAAAAAACTTTCGGCTTTCACAAGATGATATTACGGGGATTCAAGAACTTTATGGTAAGTATCAGCAAAAATAACTTTGTTCTTATTTTGTCCATTATGGACTTCCTTTCCAAAAGTTAGGTGTACTATTTTTTTTGTTCCTCAGTAAGCAAATTAAGAAGATAAAAAATAAATAACATAGCAACAATGAATACAGCAATGAATGTTCAGGTTCCTGAAAGAGATGCTGCTGAATAATATGGGACATTTAATAAAGTTAAAACATTAGGGATGTACAGAATATTATTAGAATAAGCCAGAGTCTGTTTATCATGCCATGTTAAAAAATAGTGACCAAAACACATACATTACTGTCTGATCTCCAGGCATCATCATGTAATAATGGAGAATTTATCAAACTGTGCATATAGTTTTGTTGTAAAATCCTGTAATCTTCCAGTGAAGTAAATCACTTTTTTTTATGGCATTTTTACGGCAGAAACTTGCTTACCTCCAAAATGTTTCCCCTTGACTTGAATATGTTACACCATATATGTAATGGTATAAAATAACTGTGTAAATTCCCCATACGGTTGGTGTAATAAAATACACAACTTCCTTAATTCGCCATTTATGGTGCATTGCTTGTTACACTATTTTTCCAGCACAAATAATTTTAAACAGCATGTTCCAGTAAAAAAGAGTTGTACAATATTTTGTGCTTACGCTTTCCTGGGAACCCACAATAAATAAATTTAATTTACCTAGGAAATGTATTAATTGTTTTTTTCAGAATAACATAAGCTCTCTAAATATTTATGTATTTAAAAGTTAAATGGATGTGGATTAATATGTTAAAAATTAATAATACATTTTAATTATAAAAAAAAATTATTTTATTTGCATGAATGCACGGTTAATCCATTACGGTGGCTTTTTCTGTTCAGTAGTAGTGAATTCTCTACCAATCAGTTGAACTGAAGAATCCACTCAGATATGAAACGGTTTCAATAATACTCAGAAAGTTCCAGTTGCTGTAGACTTATTTCTACTAGATATTGTGTATCATGACCTAGATAAATAAAAACAATTCATTATGCCACAAAACCTCGACAATTCCGAATGCAAAAATACACCAGCTTAAACCTATCAAGATCATATAGAAGTCAATGGCAAATGTCCCTTTTACAACTGGAAGATCTTTCTTTGCTTTGTAGTTACTGTATTTGAGGTTTTTGGGGTTTTTTGACACTGGCTTTTATGTGACAATACGAAAAAGTCACATTTTTTGTGCAACAAATTTAAATTTTTCACACAAAATTTTTCGAAAAAAAAAAATATAAAACCACAAAAATCCAAATGTTAATAAATCCCCTCCTTGATCTGTGTTTATGTTGTTGTCAGGGTCAGCTACTATGATAACCATATAGAATTTCAGGTTGAAGGCAAAAAAGAGAAATGGAAAGGTAAAAGCAGGGGTGGGCCAAGCCAACTGGCAACCCACCTAGCAATCTCACCCCTGCTTGCAGACCAGGGGTAGAGAGGAGAGGTACCTGTCTGGCACACCCAGCATTGCACCCTAGGCAAGTGCCTCTTTTGCCTTGGATAGTAGGTCAAAAATCATAAAAAACTAGACAAATTAAACATTATTTAAATATTAAAATGTATTAGAATAGAAATCAAAATGTTTTGCATGGGGACTTGCAGGTTACAAACCAAATCTGTAAACTGCAACATTTGCACACAATATATATATGCAGCCTTGTCATTTCCTTTTTTATGGCAGGTGATCTGTTATTATCTTGTGTCTTGTGCTCATTATTAGTATTAAGCTTTAATTCAAAGTTTGTAAAGGGAAAAAAATCATTTATATTTTAATATGATTTCTAATAATATACACACTAATTTAATTAGTAACATATGTTACCATAAAGTATAATTTTTCCATTCACAATATCTATGTTTTTTCTAGGTCAGGGATCCAAGGAAAAACCACGTCCTGGACCTGTCCCTACAATGGGCCCTGTCACACCAGATCTGTGCTCTAAAGATGTTGTACTTGATGCCATGTCTCAAATAAGAGGGGAAACATTCTTTTTCAAAGACAGGTAAAAATAGCTAAACAAAACATCTTGCATTGCTGTTTTGAACATGTTGTATCTATTGCTGTTAAGAGCAAACTCAGCATAATCACAGCAGTAGAGGCTGAAAAAAATCCTTCCTAAATAGTAGTTGATCAAGAGAAACTTGAAAATTCCTTCTGAAGATGGCTCTATTTTGCCTTAGAAGAGGAAAAAGTTAATTCCTTTGGGTGCTTCCTGACCCACAAGAATTTATTTGTCACCATTTTATATCAGTCATGGGGGACATTTTTTTCAGATTTATATGGCGCACTCCAAACCCAAGAAATAAACCAACAGGACCTCTACTTGTTGCTACTTTCTGGCCTGAGCTACCTGATAAGATTGATGCTGTTTATGAAGAACCTCAAGAAGAGAAGACTGTTTTCTTTGCAGGTAATACAAACTAGCACACATGCTATATACATCTCATTCAAGAGTCAACTAGAGTAAAATACTATATAGGTAAATATACAGTATATAATAATAAGTCTTCCATTTATTTTATTTTAACATAATGTTTCATTTAATATGTTCTACCGTATCTTCTAATTGAAATCCCTTTATCCCAGTATGTGTCCATTCAGTTAAGCAAAGGGCTCCATAGCTATAGCAAATAAAATGGATGACAGCAGACCAACTTGCCTGGTACCCTGTTGTAGGAGAAAGGAGACTGATGCTACATTTTTGACTCAAATACAGGCTTTAGGGATTAAGTAGAGCTAACTTGGGTTCAAAGCTTACATTCTTTAAAACATGCCAAAGATAATGCCACTCCCCTGTATCAAATGCCTTGGCTATATCGAAGGCAACAATAATCCTTTGGCCAGCACAGACATGTGTAAGGCTAAGACTGGTGTATAGCCTACAAATGGCAGTATAATTACTAGGCATAAAGTCAGTTAGGTCTTCATGCACCAAGTGCATTATACATTACAGAGCTAATAACTTAGCTAATATTTTGTCAGAGGTGAGCAATGAAATAGGTCGATATGCCTCACAATTCATATGATCTTTACCAGGTTTAATCAGAAAGAAAATAGTGGCTTCACACATCAAAGTATTGTGTCCTTAAATTTAGGAGACAGATCTTTATGAAAACACTGGTATATTTTAAATGGAATATCATCAGAGCCCAGTACTTGACCTGGAGGAAGGTGGTTAAAAGCAAATAAAGCGGAGTGCCATATCAGTTATCAAACCTAGAAGATTAGAGGGGCAAGCTACAGGAGTCCCGGAACTTTGTCATTTAACACTTCGTTAAAATCTCTGACAGGGATTATCTGGGCCTGTGGGAAATTAGCAATATAATTAGCCATTTTTCTATATAGGGGGGTAGGACATAGATGTCTCTAGAGAGTCAGATTGTAAAACCTGAAAATTTGTGGTTTTCTGAATAAGCATTGAAACACCTCCCACATAGGATGAAGATGTGCAGTGAAAAACCTATCCATGTCCTCTTAAAAGAAAGAATTTTGCTGCATGTTAAGTGGGTTTCTTGCAGCAATACTATGTAGGCATTAAGCATCTAAGTATGATCAGGAGGTAGTTTTCTCTTCTATTCTTTTCTCTTCTTATCATTCATTCCCTGCACTTTCCAAGAAAGCAGAGAACATGTTTTGATATCTAACATTACACAGTATTATGCAATATTCAAAAAAAATACAAAAGCAGTATAATTTGTCATGGGACCAAGAAAAACATGCTGATATTTGTTAGTAGAATTACTACAAGCCCCACATCGAAGCACATGGCGTTCCTCCCTTCCTATCTATCCCAAACTAGGCAAAATGTATCCCTTAAACAAGTAACTAAATAATAGTACAAGTGTGGTTATTCCACTGAAAACTGCCCTTAAAAGAGGAAGAGTTAATAGTCAAATAAAAGAATGATTATGGGGGAAAAAAAGGTTACAAAAAGCCAATAACCCACTGACCATGCCTCAATTTAATATGTGTGAGGAAAACAACGAGAAAACCCAGGAGAAAACCATCTGCTTGCTAGTATATGTTGACTGACAGAAATGAATAGCTGTTATTCTGATAGCGATGTTTGTAGCCCTTACACTAGTGCAATACCCAAGTATTAAAGCATCCAACCAATGCAGACTGACCTCCTTAAGAATGAGAGTTTTCACGATTACTATGTCACTATGACCATATCAATAAGCAGATATTATATTATATAAATACAGTGGCTTGCAAAAGTATTTGGCCCCCTTGAACTTTTCCACATTTTGTCACATTACAGCCACAAACATGAATCAATTTTATTGGAATTCCACGTGAAAGACCAATACAAAGTGGTGTACACGTGAGAAGTGGAAGGAAAATCATACATGATTCCAAACATTTTTTACAAATAAATAACTGCAAAGTGGGGTGTGCGTAATTATTCAGCCCCCTGAGTCAATACTTTGTAGAACCACCTTTTGCTGCAATTACAGCTGCCAGGCTTTTAGGGTATGTCTCTACCAGCTTTGCACATCTAGAGACTGAAATCCTTGCCCATTCTTCTTTGCAAAATAGCTCCAGCTCAGTCAGATTAGATGGACAGCGTTTGAGAACAGCAATTTTCAGATCTTGCCACAGATTCTCGATTGGATTTAGATCTGGACTTTGACTGGGCCATTCTAACACATGGATATGTTTTGTTTTAAACCATTCCATTGTTGCCCTGGCTTTATGTTTAGGGTCGTTGTCCTGCTGGAAGGTGAACCTCTGCCCCAGTCTCAAGTCTTTTGCAGACTCCAAGAGGTTTTCTTCCAAGATTGCCCTGTTTTTGGCTCCATCCATCTTCCCATCAACTCTGACCAGCTTCCCTGTACCTGCTGAAGAGAAGCACCCCCAGAGCATGATGCTGCCACCACCATATTTGACAGTGGGGATGGTGTGTTCAGAGTGATGTGCAGTGTTAGTTTTCCCCCACACATAGCGTTTTGCATTTTGGCTAAAAAGTTCCATTTTGGTCTCATCTGACCAGAGCACCTTCTTCCACATATTTGCTGTGTCCCCCCACATGGCTTGTGGCAAACTGCAAACGGGACTTCTTATGGTTTTCTGTTAACAATGGCTTTCTTCTTGCCACTCTTCCATAAAGGCCAACTTTGTGCAGTGCACGACTAATAGTTGTCCTATGGACAGATTCCCCCACCTGAGCTGTAGATCTCTGATCAGCGCTCTCCTTGTTCGGCCTGTGAGTTTAGGTGGACGGCCTTGTCTTGGTAGGTTTACAGTTCTGCCATACTCCTTCCATTTCTGAATGATCGCTTGAACAGTGCTCCGTGGGATGTTCAAGGCTTTGGAAATCTTTTTGTAGCCTAAGCCTGCTTTAAATTTCTCAATAACTTTATCCCTGACCTGTCTGGTGTGTTCTTTGGACTTCATGGTGTTGTTGCTCCCAATATTCTCTTAGACAACCTCTGAGGCCGTCACAGAGCAGCTGTATTTGTACTGACATTAGATTACACACAGGTGCACTCTATTTAGTCATTAGCACTCATCAGGCAATGTCTATGGGCAACTGACTGCACTCAGACCAAAGGGGGCTGAATAATTACGCACACCCCACTTTGCAGTTATTTATTTGTAAAAAATGTTTGAAATCATGTATGATTTTTGTTCTACTTCTCACGTGTACACAACTTTGTATTGGTCTTTCACGTGGAATTCCAATAAAATTGATTCATGTTTGTGGCTGTAATGTGACAAAATGTGGAAAAGTTCAAGGGGGCCGAATACTTTTGCAAGCCACTGTATGTATATATATATATATATATATATATATATATATATATATATATATATATGTAGGGACCCCAAAGAATTGGGCCCCTTCAGGATTAGTTCCCTTAAGACAGGCACCATGAGGGTGGCCTTATGAGATTTGGATACCTAAAGGTGGTCCTAGCTGTTTATGTGTGAAAAGGGAGTTTCCCTGCAAGTTAACAGCAACCACTAGATGTCGCTGTGCTAAAAGTATAAAAGAAAATTACTCCCATGTTCAGCAGGTCTTTATGCCTGGGACCCCTCTGTAAGGAGGTCAACAACAGGCTAGTGTTCTAGTACAGGCGGTACTGTAACAGGTCACTCTAGGAGTGACAGGCAGGCTAGAGAGAACGGGCAGAGAAAGCCCCAACAGGAGAGTGAGGGGTTAAGACCCCCCAGCACTCATGGCTGGAGTTCAGGTCCTGTAGTGTGTAGTAAGAGGAGCCAAGTCAGCACCTGGGAGTGTTCCCAGTGAAGGGGCCCTATGCGTGGACCGGGGTGAGTTCCTAGGTGGAATCATCCGGCGGGAGTACCGGGGGTAGCCCAAAGAGAGAGTGTGTGACTTGAGCCGTCTGTGTGACATCCTCTGAAGTGTTCTGCCTGCATCAACAATAAACAAGTTCATCTGGTTCACCATTTTAACCGGTGTCTTGGCTGTTCATATACTGAGGATCCTCAACTGCCTGGTAAGCAGCTACCCCAAGGGAGGGGCAAGGTACCGGGAGTTGCTGGGAGTCCGGGTCCAAGGAGGACCGGGAGTCTGGGTCCAAGGAGGACCTCATAGAAATTTCCCAGGGAGGAGACATATAGTTCTACCTATACCTACCCTGGGTGGAGGCACGCCATTCATTTATATCATACCTGTCCCCCATAAATAAATAAGCGGGGGCTCAGGGCTCCTGTAGCGCCACACGCAGGTGATTGCGTGTTTAAAGTACAACAGTAGCCAAAATAGGGTTACATATATATATATTATAATATAATATAATATATATATGTAAAAAATGCTGATGCACACCAGGAAAATTTTATCAAAAAAAAGATACTTAGTTTATTTAGATCGACGTTTCGGTCCTCACCCGGGAGAGGTGAGGACCGAAACGTCGATCTAAATAAACTAAGTATCTTTTTTTTGATAAAATTTTCCTGGTGTGCATCAGCATTTTTTACATATTTACATTGTTTATCTGATTTGCACCCAGGTTGTTTTCCCTATAAGTGTGTGCCTCAGCCTTTTTCTATATATATATATATATATATGATATATATATATATATATATGATATATTGGAGACAAAACGACTTTCTCGCTGTCCCACTGGCCTCTGATTTCAGTAACTTGTCACTCAGTAATTGTCACTTGTTAAACATTTTAACCACAAAATGTTTTCCTTGCTTGGTTTTAATTAAAGTATTAACTGTTTTATATTGTCTCCAGGTAATGAGTATTGGGTCTACTTATCAAGCACTTTGGAAAGAGGATACCCGAAAAAGTTGACCAGTTTAGGACTACCTCCTGATGTTGATCGTGTTGATGCTGCATTCAACTGGAGCAAAAACAAAAAGACATACTTCTTTACTGGGGACAAGTTCTGGAGGTAAGTTTGCACAAATACAATGGGGTATATTTATCAAAGAGTGAAGTTAGAGCTTACCACAGTCCACTATAGTGAAATTCTGTCCCTCTCTATTTATTTTTAAAGGATTTATCAATAAGTGAAAGTGAAAGTTCATTCTTTAATAAATATTCCTCAATGTGTACCATATTTTTGCTTTGCAATAAAAAAGAAAAAGCAAAAGAAAAATAGGCTGACCACTACCTGATTTGGCTTGTAAATGAGTTTTCAGCCAAAGTTTTTGCACTTCCCCAGAATAATGTGATGTTCAATCCATTGGATCAATAAAATTTTTCTGAAGGAAAAAAACTGGCAACATGTAGAAATAATCAACAATCTGCAACTCCTATATCTGTAACTTTGAGGTTGTTTTTTTCTGCATACAAAGCAATTGTCAGGGGACATGAATACTCATTATAAATTTATTATAGACAGATAGTAGGGTATTTATTTTTTCTCATAGGAAAGACCAAATAAATAAAAGCCATATTGTATGACTTTAAGAAGAAACTTTTATTTGAAACAATAGAAATGGTTTTTCACAGTGAGGGCAGTGAGGTTATGAAATCATGTAATGTTTTGATAGCTGAATCCATTAATACCTGTAAGAGTAGACTTTTTGGACAAGCCAAATACTCATAGCTACAAAAGTCTCATAATCTGCAGTTAGTTTCATATATGTGTATGTACGTATCTTATTTTCCTGCTTTTGAGTTTTACTTCTGATTCATTACCAATTATTAACAAGTCTTAACCCTAGCAATGCTGTTACAGAATAATCTAATCAACAGGCAGCACAACTAAACAAACCTTGACTCAAATAGCTATTAGGGCTCTGGCACACGGGAAGATTAGTCGCCCGCGACAAAACTCCCTGTTCGCGGGCGATTAATCTCCCCGAGTTGCCATCACCTGCCATCCCACCGGTGAACATGTAAGTCGCCGGTGGGATGGCACACGCGGCGGCGCGATTTCGGCAAATTGCCGAAGTTGCCTTGCGAGGCAACTTTGGCGATTTGCCGAAATCGCCTGTGCAGCGTGTACCATCCCACCGGCGACTTACATGTTCACCGGTGGGATGGTAGTTCGGGGAGATTAGTCGCCCGTGACAAGGGAGATTTGTCGCTGGCGACTAATCTCCCCGTGTGCCAGAGCCCTTAACCCACCGTATATCTGCAATCTCCTTGCTATGTCTCTATCTTAGTTAAGATCAAGTGCAAAATACTGTTTTATTAATACAGAGAAAAAAGGAAATAATTAAAAAAAAAATATTTATTTTTTATCAAATTGGAGTCTATGTGAGATGGCCATGCTGTAATTTGGAGCTTCAGGATAACGGGTTTACTGATAATGGATCCCATGCCTGCATGTACTAGGGATGCACCGAATCCACTAGTTTCAGACTCGGGCAAACCCCGAATCCTTTGTAAAAGATTCGGTCGAAAACCAAACCAAATCCTAATTTGCATATATAAATTAGGATACGTAAGGGTTAAAATTTTCAACTTACATGTTTATGTGACAAAAAGTTTAGTGATTTTAAGGATTTTAATTCAGTTTGGCCAGGCGTGGATTAGTTTGAATCCTAATCTTGCTGAAAAAGGACGAATCTTGGCCAAATCCTGAACCGAATCCTACATTCAGTGCATCCTTAGTATATACTTTACATTAAAGGGCAATATACATTCAGTACAATTAGAAATGCGTAGACCAATGACCCTGAGAGCACATCATATCTTTATGCTTTATAACAGTTTTGTTTATTTGTGGAAACATCGTAGCACTACATGTTTCGGCTTAACAGCCTTCTTCAGGCACACCTGAATAATTGTTTACAGCCAGCTTGGGGTCTGTAATCTCTTAAGGAGCACTTATTAATTACGAAAGACGCTGCATAAGGACTTATTTGTTACTTTGTACATTCAATACAAATTGACTTGTAAAATAACATTTTGTTGAGACTGTGAATTCTTATTATCTTACATATGTTCTTTTAGATATAATGAAGTAAAAAAGAAAATGGACATTGGTTTCCCCAAATTAATTGCAGATGCATGGAATGGTGTACCAGATAATTTAGATGCTGTGCTGGATCAAACCGGAAGTGGTAAGCACTTTATTTCTTTATAACACTTTATTGAGGTGGAAAAATTGGTGCAATATGTTCCATTAGTATTTTTTAAACATAGTACTTCCAATTTGATATTTAATCTTAGCCAGTCAATAATGTCCGTTCCAAGCCTTGCTCCCATGCACTTATTGCACACAAATGTTGTGGTTAAAAACTATGATGTGCACAAAGAATGTTGTATGAGAACACATATTTTAGCACTTATTCTGACCTAGACACCTAGCACACAAAAAATCTGCATGAAATATAATTTTTGAACACAGTTTTAAAAGTGTACAGAAAATATATTTTTTGCACATACAACCAAATAAAAATTAAAATTAAATATGGCCATACACGCACAGATTATATCGTACAAAACCTCGTTTCGAAACGTGTATGGCCACCTTAAGAGTTTAATTGTTGGTCAGGTTTTGGGTACTTTTTATATTTAAACTTGTTTTTAAGCAAGACCCCTTTTACTTTTATTGGTTACTTAGTCACCAAAGCAAGGTTTTTATAATCCACTAAATCAGAAAAAAGGTATTACCTACTCTATATGGTTTTTGTTTTCGATCTATGCCTAACATGGTAAAACACCTTGCTACTTCTAATTGATTCAGTCATGCAAAAAAAATCTGAATCTGTTTCCCACTTGCCTAATATAGGAACAAAAATTCCCCTTGACACCATTAGGGAAAAAGAAAAACAAAAAAACACTGCCTGGGTCAAACATATTAAAAATGTATTAACCCTTTAAGTGCCCCTTTAAGTGCCTGGGGCGCGATTGCCGAGGGGCCCCTTCAGTAGCTAAAGAGATCTCAGGGGCAATTTGTATGCACTAGCTTCCTTTTGGGGTCTCTAAATTCCAAATACTTTAATGATCCTATGCACAATGGGCATCAAACTGTTCTGTGGACCCTTGGCTTTCATATTTAGGATATTTTCTCTTGGTACCTAATGTTATGTGGGAGATACGATGCTTGAAAGTGGAAGCTTTGAGGCGATTTTTTAGAATTTTCATAATTTTTTTATAGAAATTGCTAAATTCAGGAAAGCATTGTTGTTTGGTACTTAGGAGTTGAAAGACATAGTTACCCATTTCTGATTCGGCAGAATGTGTACTTTTCAAAAATATATGGTTTCCTGGGGTAAACCTAAAGTTCCAGTATTTTTGGTTTTGGAATCTAAAGTATGCCGTATTCTGCTGTAATGCTTTGAAAATGTGGTAATTTACTGCTGGGAGTTTTTGATCTATAGAAGTCAGAAATATCCATAAAACTATACATATCTGGTATTGGCACGTTTGGGAGACATGAGGTTTTCCAAATCAGTTGAATTTTTTTCCCTAAAATAAAATACGTTTCTGGTATAAATCATTTTTTTATTATTTATATTTTGTTGTGTGGATACCCATGGCAGTTAATGTCCCACCACAAAAAAACGAAATATGTGTGTTTAACAGTTAGGGGTTGATTTATCAAACTGCGAAATTAGAGCTCACACAGCTCGCACTTGAAAAAATATTGTCAGTTGTTAGCCTATGATTATCCACTGAAAGTGAATATGAAAAATGTTGGTTTTCTAACTGTTCTATTTATGTAATGTTCTGCTGTACAGTGCTGCATACATAAGTAGCATTGTATAAATACTGTATATACTCGAGTATAAGCCGAGGTACCTAATTTTACCTAAGAAAATTGGAAAAACCTATTGACTCGAGTATAAGCCTAGGATGGGAAATGCAGCAGCTTCTAAGTTTCAATAATCAACATAAATTCCAATAAAATTAGGATTTATCAATCTTACTGAACAAATACGTGCAGGGAATGAGTATGCGAGATGCCAGGCTCCCTCCTACTGCCTCCTCTAGCAGGGTCACCTGGAGAAGTAATCACTCATTAATGCCTTGTTCCACAACCTGTCTATCAAAAGGAGCACATTATAAACTGAGAGGATTCAGCTTGAGGTTTACTTTAAGGAGCTCCCTCCCTCTCCCTCCCTCCTCAACTCAATAGCATGCAGGCTTGATGTTCCGTTGCCTGCCTGCTTCAAACAGTTCCATTCCTGCCTGCTTGTAAAGGCTCTCCCTCCCCCTCAGACACAGACACCGGAGCTGAGAGCAGGGAGCATGTGATGTCACGCTGGGGGGCGGGGCAAGGAACCAGGAAGCAGCGGAGCACACAGGGAATCATGTAGCAGAGGGTGTTAGTTGGAGGGACTCGAGTATAAACAGAGGGTTACTTTTCCAGCACATTTTGGGTGCTGAAAAACTCGGCTTATACTCGAGTATATATGGTAAAAGTATACACACAAGTGTAAAGAACTGAATGTACGTATTTAGAACTGTCATGCATTTGTAATATATATTCTTTTCATTTCACAGGGTACAGCTACTTTTTCAAAGACTGGTATTACTTTCAAGTTGAAGACAAAAGTGTGAAGATTGTAAAGGTTGGAAATGTCAAAAATGACTGGCTACGCTGCTGAAATGTATTCATTTAGCTACGCTGTATTCCTTAACATGACCTTTCATACTTGTATGGCTTTTTTTGTTATAGCATAATAAAGTATTATAATGGACCAGTCTGGTACTGGTATCTGAGGAGCTTAGGAAGATATGCTACAGTAACACTCAAACACTGCAATATTAAGAATTTGTACATTCCGCTAGAATTTTTCACTTGCTCCAATTAACTATATTAACTTCAGCTTAAAATGTTTTGTATTATAGTAAGCAGCACTGCCATACGTTTT
This sequence comes from Xenopus tropicalis, assembly GCF_000004195.4. Lineage (NCBI taxonomy): Eukaryota > Metazoa > Chordata > Amphibia > Anura > Pipidae > Xenopus > Xenopus tropicalis. Next base: position 42,732,320 of record NC_030680.2, read on the forward strand.
TGGATTAGTTTAATGTTCAATAACCAGGGAAGGAACATGCTGCTTAATCCTTTTCCTTAATGAATCATCCACTAACCCATTTGTATATAGGCACCGGCTGCCTATACATAATTGTAACATTATGGATTTTTGATGATATGGCCCTTTTGCTGTAACTGCTTTTGAAATTTTTGTTGTTTTGTTAAATTCTCCTTGTTCACCAAACTGCAGTGAGAAAGAACAGTGTAAACGTTATCAGCTATTGTGTGCTGTTATTTTGTTCACACAGCTGTATTTTTATCCATATTCCAAATGAAAATCTGTACAATATTTTGATAACAAAAACTAATTTTAATTATAAAATAAAAATAAAAATATTCAAAGTGTCTGATTTTTGTACACAAAGCAAAAAGAAGGGAATTTTAGTTAATGCATTAACATTATTTTTGGAAAAAAATTGTCACTGAGATAGGTCATGATATACAGCATCTAGTAGAATTAAATTTAAAGCAGCTGGACTTTTCTGAGTGGTATGGAATTCCCAGGCATTTTAAAGGAAAAGTAACACAAACATCTAAAAAAATCTATTATACCCTGCTCCAATAATTGCCCTATCCTTCCCAACGTTTATTATTTTAAATGCTTGTAAAACGTATTGGTATTGAAGTGTAAAAAACCAATAAAGCAGGCAGAGGAAGTCTCAGTTTTTCAAGAGTTGCTATTTGAAGCAACATACAGTACAATATTTATTTATATTATGTTGGTTAGAAAAACCCAACATACTGTAGGGACCCATAGGCTTTAAACCCTATTATTTCCTTCTTTATTCTGTTACTGGGCAAAGACCTATGTATCTAGTTTACCATTTGCATTCTGTGCCTTATTGGTTCATAGGTAGATCACTCCCTTTGCACTCTAATATAGTGTTTAGCAAAGGGGTGGATCCCCCTCTTTGGCTGCATCTGTTGACTCAGGCACCGCCGGATTTGCTATTGAGGCTCCCTGAGGCCTTCCCCATTTGCACCCACCCCAGCACGCGCAGGCGCAACAACACCAACCCCCCCCCACACATTCAAACTCACATACAGAGCAGTGGTCTCCATCGCTCCGTATGTGAGCAAAATTTCAGGTCGGCTTGGGCGGCTACATTTGTGCTGCCCTAGGACCAGGACTTTGTGGCCTCGCCACAAATCCAGGCCTGGACTCAGGTAGAGGTTTCACTAAGCCTGGGATCCACAGGGCCAAAGTAAGCCATTATAACCTAGAGAAACATCCTACTTTAGAGAAAGTTGGGGAACAGGGACCCCGTGAACGAGGAATAGGTAGATAGTAGACATACTAGGATCACTTTCTAGGAAAGTTAGCATAAAGATTAGGTAGAAAGAGCAGTTTCTGGCCACAGTTAATTTGCAGGATTCAGTTTAGTTCTAATCCCTGATCCATAGTCGGCTGTTGGGATCCTTAACAGCTAAGGTCCTGAGGACCTGAGGTATCTGTCCAGACTGCCCTCCATAGTGGTGCTGTGCTGTCAGGTGTCTTTACCCTGCCCAGACTCATTAGGTGGGATAAACTGGTAGACATCCTCTCTTTCCATCCTCAGAGTGTTAAACTGCTATCTCCTCTGAGTATTTCTACAACCCTGTGCACTAATTGTCTTGGACAATAAACAAGTTGGTTTATGTTTTCACTGCAAAGAACATTCTGGCGTCCATTCTTTCAATTACTTTGCACAGAGCCTAAGTTGTAGTTACTCAAACGTCCCTTTCTAGTTTATTTATGTAATTGATATAGCCAAACACATTTTCACAGTGCTTTACAGTGATTATACATCACTCACTGCCACAGAGAAGCTTACAATCTAAGGTCCCTCTAACATTCACACACTTTGGTCAATTTATTTAAAAGTAAAGGTCTGTATGTTTTAAAAGTCTGTATGTTTTTGGAGTGTGGGAGGAAACCAGAGTACCCAGAGGAAACCCATGCAGACATAAGAATATCTCCTTCCAGATAGTGCCCTGACTGGGATTAAAGGGATTTTGTCACAGGAAAATTTTTTTAAAATGCACCAGTTAATAGTGTTGCTTTAGCAGAACTTTGCACTGAAATCCATTTTTTTAAAAGAGCAAACAGATTTTTTTTATATTAAATTTTGAAATTTGACATGGGACTAGACATGTTGTTCCCATAATCCTTCAACTAGCAGCCTACAGGTCCTGCTTTGTAGCATCATGGCTCTAAGGTTCTTTGACCCGTGCCTCGCTCAGTCTCAAGAAAAAAAATATTGTCAGTTGTTAGCCTATGATTATCCACTGAAAGTGAATATTAAAAATGTTGGTTTTCTAACTGTTCTATTTGGTGCATAATGTGAATCTGATTTAATAAGCCTTGCAAAATAACATAGTAAGTTAGGGTAAAAAAAGACACGTCCTTCAAGCTCAACCTTTTATACCTATATATAACCTGCCTAAGTGCTAGTTGATCCAGACGCTGGCAAAAACCCCTTCTGAAGCCTCTCTAAATTCCTCCCTGACTCCAAGATGGCAATCGGACCAGTCCCTGGATCATCTGATATGATATGTTGATATGATGATCTTCCATAACCCTGTATTCCTCACTTGCTAAAAAGCCATCCAACCCCTTCTTGAAGCTATCTAATGTATCAGCAAGCACGACTCATTTCAGGAGAGAATTCCACAACTTCACAGTTCTCACCGTAAAAAACAAATTCTGAGTATTCAGATGGAACTTCCTTTCTTGTAATCGGAGTGGGTGCCCTCGTGTTCGCTGGAAGGACCTATTGGTAAATATAGCATTAGAGAGATTATTATATGATTCCCTTATATATTTAAACATAGTTAGCATATCACCTCTTAAGCACCTCTTCTCCAGAATAAACAATCCCAACCCGGGCAGTCTTTCTTCTTAAATGAGACCTCCCATATCTTTTACCAGCTTAGTTAGTAAAGTGGTATGGAAAAGTGGAAAAATAACCCCCTCTATACAGCTCAAAACCTTGTTTGCCCTTGCAGCTGCTGCCTGGCATTGCTTATTACAGTCAAGTTTATTATCTACAAGGACTCCAAGGTCCTTCTCCATTATGGATTTGCCTAGTGCAGTCCCATTTAAGGTATGGCTTGCTTATTTTTACATCCCAGGTGCATGACCTTACATTTATCAACATTAAATCTCAAGTAAATGAAAATTATATTAAATATATGCTGCATATTGACAGGTTAATAAATTTGCTTGCTTGGGCTTCTCATTGCGATATTTATTCCTGTCATTTTAAGACTATATTCTACTTTTTCATCATCATCATCATCATCATCATTAATTTATATAGCCCCATAAAGTTACGCAGTTCTTTACATTCATTTTTAACAAACAGGGGTCTAACCATAACTGAACCAACTATATGCTTCTGTAAAGTATTACAGAATAAAAATAGGATCAAAAAGGCCTGCTCACAAGAGCTAAAATTGTAACATGAAATTTAATTCGCAGTACTGAATCATTATCACTCTTATTGATTGGAGAACTTTAAGCTCTGGGCATATTAAAAGGGAATTATACCAACCCAAACAACTATCCTCAATTTTGAAAAATCATTTCAAAGCTTCCACAGGTTCTTATCTTCCCTATATCATTAAGTACCAAGATAAAACACCCTAAATATGAATGCCAGGGGTCCACTTAACAGTTTGATACCCAATGTCCAAAGTATGTGGCATGTAGGGGCCCCAAAATGAAAATACCCCCATATGGTGTATCATTTCTGTCATTTCAGTTACTACAAAATTAACACATTTACTTAATTTTATGGGGGTAAAGCTATAAAAAGTAAGTTTACCCCAGAAAGCCATATATTTTTGGAAAGTACACATTCCTCTGAATCTAAAATGGGTACCCATGTATTTCTACTCTAAAGAACCAAGCCCCAAAGCTTTCCTAAATTTGGCGATTTTGACAAAACTTCCGAAGATCACCTCAAAACTTCCACTTTGCACTATCTTTTCTCTCACAGGTTATTAGGTAACCATATAAAACAACCTCAATATAACCAACAGAGGTCTACCAAACAGTGTGATGTCCAATATACATAGGTTCATCAAAATACATGGCACTTACAGACTCTTACAGTTATGTGTGTGGTAAAAGAGGCAAACATATAGGATAACTCCTAAAAACCATATTTTGTTTGGAAAGTATGCATTCAGACGAATCAAATATGGGTAAAGACGCCTTTTCTACACCAAAGTACCAAACTGTAAAGCTTTCCTAAACTTTGCGGGTTTGATGGCATTTCTGAAAGTCACCTAAAAACATCGAAATATACCACCTTTATCTCACACAATTTTTTACATACAATGGCAAATTACCCTAAATATGAACGCCAGAGGTCTACTGAACAGTTTAATGCCCAATATGCATAGATATACCAAAGTATGTGGTTATGTACATGTAGCGCACCCGTAGGTGTAGCTGTGTTATATGGGTCCTGCTCTCGACCACCTCTGGTGACACCCACAACCCCCAGTGATACACATAAACCAGCAGTATAATGCTAAGCACTTTTATTGGATCCGGAGACCCATTAATAAAGATAAATTGAACAATCTTTATTTCAGCAATATGCTTCAACAAATAGGTTATAGCATCTGTGTAAGGTCCCTGACCGCCGATCTTAGATTTAGTAATCCGTGGGAGCCCTCCTACCAGGACAAAGGCGTATACGGGGACAAGAACGACACAACTCCAATGGTAATTCAAACTTGTCCAGTTTATTATTACGTGATCATAGAATTTATACCCCTGGTGTACGTACAGAGACGTACAGAGACAAAGGAATCATTATAAAATAAAGATGGTGTAGAACCTCATTATCTTCAAGGATGGCCTTCATGGATGGCTAATGCAGGACAGGAATTTTAAGGAGGACACAAGGAGTAGAAGAGGCGTTAGTGCACAGATAAGATTAAGTTGTTTTTAAACCATGTATTTCGTAAAGTGCAAGCTGTACGATTTGGGAAAACAACTATTATGGGATGTTCAAACCTTGCTGTTTGCTGTTACAAAATGGAGATCCATTTCTAAAATGGAGTATGATATGCTAAGCATCAATGTGTATCAAAGTATCAAAATAGGGGGCGTGGCTTGCCTTGGAACTGAATGGCAGCATATCCTGAGAGCTCCGTGACGGAACTGCCCTTACAGCCCTAAAGAGTAGGAGAAGAAATGGGGAAACCTAATAAAACAAAACCGGAGAGGGAGAGAACCCCTAACAAAAAACAATTAGCCTCTCAAAGCGACATAGCGCCGCTATTCTTAAAAAGAAAAACGGCACGATACGAAGCCAAAATGGCGGCCGTCAGTGAAGCGAGAGAGGAGGAGGCAGAATCTAACAGAGAGCTCTCTGAGCAGGAAAGCGACACAGAGGAGGGCCCGGACCTGCATACTTACATAGCGAATTTACCCTCAAAAGCAGATATCAGAGATATGTTGCGCGAAGTTACAGATACACTCAAGGAGGAAATCCAGGATATTAAAAAGGACTTGCTCACACTGGCGACACGCACAGATGACCTAGAAAGTAAGTGTGCAAATAACCAAAAATCTATATACACGCATATACAGCAACAAGATAGTATGATACTCGACCTCCAAAGACAGCTGGAGGATCAGGAGAACAGGAGCAGGAGAAGTAACATTAGAATACGTGGGGTCCCAGAAAGGATCCCCAATGAGGAAATTTGTAATGTTTTGCTGCATGTGTTCAATAAAATACTGAACAGGGACCCTTCCACTGAAATCATAATAGAGAGAGCACACAGGGTCCAAAAGCCAAAAGCTGCACCTCTAAATGCTCCTCGTGACATATTATGCTGCTTACACAGCTTCTCACTTAAAGAAGAGATTTTGACCAAATCTAGAGAGATCAATAATCTCACATATGAGGACTGTGTTATAAAACTCTTCCAGGACCTATCAAGGACCACTCTGGCAAAGAGAAAAATGCTCAGGCCACTCACCGATCTCCTTAGAGAAAAAAACATTCCTTACAGATGGGGTTACCCTTTCTCTCTCACTGCAAATAAGGATGGTACTATCGCAGTAATCCGCCTCCCCACTGATACAGACAATTTTCTAAACAAATTCCATTTACCAGCACTTGATCTACCCGGATGGGCACCTGATCCAGGGAGGATCCAGGACCTATCCTTTGATCTACAAAATGACTGGACAGCCGCTCCAACACCAAAAAGAACACCAAGGACTACAAGAACCCCGAGAGACAAAACAAGACCCTCTCTCAACTAAAAACAATGGAACATTGCAGGTCATGGACTACTTGAGGATCAAATGGAGACTTTAAAACACAACTCAACTTCTCTATTTGGACTCTAGGATTCCCTCTCTGCACACGAATTGGCATAGGACAACTTGTACTTACTCGACATGGAACACTATCTATAATGGACACTATACCACTTGGACTTAATATCTCCAACAGAGGGATCTGGCAAGACATAACAGTCGCACAGATCAACGCAGGTTCCTGAAACAAGCACCACCTGAACCAAGACTGGGACTTTCCTAATCACACTGATCATCTTTCTCGCTACAACATATTATTGCTTACACAAGAGGACTCAGAGACAGTACCCAGACAAACACCCTAAGCGATTCATAAACCTGCGTGCTCCACAACTGGTATAGGTGAAAGGTAATAACCCCAATTGCCTAGCACGAACCTAGACTATGCTAAGTTTTTTTTTTTCTTTTCTCAACCTCAAGTTTTTGTTATATTCATATGTATTAATATGTAAGGTTACAGTTATTTAGATAGCTAATAACTTGGTTACTAAGTTACAAGTTACTTATTTTGATTTTAAATCACCTCACATATCTAAGACCTCAAAAAGGCAATTAAAGGTTTACTCCAACTTTTATGGTATTAAACATAAGAAATCAAACTGACTAATACATTGATATTCGTAAGTTACCCCATCATCTCCTCCACTAACCCTAATGTTATAAAAACCTGAGAACGGGCAGGGCACAACCACCACGGGTTGGAATGAGACCAGAAATGCTCCCACTTAACTCCAACCAATCACGCTTTCCCACAAAAAAGGTGCAGGACACCGATGCCGCTGCTAAACCAACCCAGCTAAGGGGCTACACCCCTGTAAGTCTACTGCGGCAACTAGTTGGTATTATACCCCCGACACTCAGTTGTCAAAATAGTTATTGTGCTCCCCCTTTCCTGTCCTTCCCTCTCCCGCAATCTGTCAGCAAGTGTCAAAACAGTCAGCATATCAATATGAACAAGCAGGTTAAACACATTCAACTGAATGGCTGACCAAACTAATATGGACTGTCATGTCCTTTCATACAATGTTAATGGTATAAACGAGCCGGTCAAAAGGGCCCAAATACTGCGTGAATGTATGAAAAGTAAAGCAATGATAGTGATGCTCCAAGAAACCCACTTTAAGGAAAAACATACCCCAAAAATAGCAATTAAGACATACCCCCAGGTGTATATGAGTAACAACCCCATAAAGAAAGCTACCGGGGTACTCACCCTAATACACAAGGACCTACCTTTTATACATACGGACACACTATCTGATAATGAAGGGCGATTCCTTCTAATTAAGGGAAAACTGGTGGATCAAATGTGTACTGTTGCAAATGTGTATGTTCCAAATTCAGGACAGATCCCTTACCTAAAACAATTCCTGAAAATACTCGAAAATTTTAGCAAAGGCTCAATAATATTAGGAGGAGACTTTAATATGGTACTGAATCCACTAGTAGATTCATCATCAAAAAAGAGTAATATATCATATAAAGGTCTTAAAGAAGCCAAAAAACTCCTTGCTGACTTACAGTTGATAGATGTTTGGAGGGCAATAAACCCCAAAAAAAGAGACTACACACACTTTTCAAAAACCTTTGCAGTTTATTCAAGAATAGATTACATATTTACATCCCAAAGATGGTTACACTTATTTACTTTGGCAGATATTGGCAATTTTCACACATCAGATCACGCACCGGTCAGAATAAGATTCAGGATCCCACAGACCTCCAAGCACGAATATAATTGGCGATTGAATGATTCTTTACTTCATAGGGACTCCACCAAAAAAGAAATTCAGTCTTTAATTACCCAAATAATTCAAAACAATTCTTCAGAAGAAGTATCTCCGGCGACGCTCTGGGAAACACTGAAATGTGTACTAAGAGGCCACCTGATAGCGCTAAGCAGTAATATGAAAAAAGAAAAAGATAAAGAAATAAGTACATTAATAAGCAACATAACCTCATTAGAACAAGTACATAAAAAGACCCTAGCTCAAAACACCTTAGCAACACTAGAAAGCAAAAGACTTCAACTGAAAACAATACTTAATGAAAAGATACGAAAATCATATGTGAGATCCAAGCAAAGATTTTACGAACTAGGTGACAAATGTAATAAACATTTTGCACAAATACTTAAACGAATACAACCATTGACTCAAATAAATGCAATCAGAAATAATAATAACGAACTGTTACATGATACAAAGGGTATTGCAAGCACCTTTCAGGAATATTACCAGTCCCTCTATAAATTAAAACCAGGGAAAACACATAAAGACCACATAGATAAAATCGATAACTTTATTAAAGAAGCCAACCTTAAGAAACTATCCCCTGACCAATCCCAACAGATAGACGCCCCCTTCTCCGTGAGCGAAATAGAAAAATGCATAGAATCCCTCCCTACAGGCAAAAGCCCAGGACCAGACGGATACCCTGCCATTTTTTATAAGAATTATAAAGCTTTACTTTCTCCCCTTCTCTTAACATACTTCAACTCTATATCAGAAACAAGAGGTTTCCATCCACAAGCCCAAGAGGCCCATATCACTATAATACACAAACAAGGGAAAGACCCCCAATTATGCTCCAGCTACAGACCCATATCCTTAATTAACATAGATCTGAAAATATACGCAAAAATTCTAGGAAACAGAATAAAAGAACACTTACCAGATTTAATACATACAGATCAGGCAGGGTTTGTACCTGGAAGGGAAGGGAAAGATAATACAACTAAAGTGATCTCCTTGATAAGGCAAGCACAAAAGAAACATATCTCCTCCCTAATACTTACCACAGATGCAGAAAAAGCCTTTGACAGGGTATCCTGGGACTTCCTAGATAGGACCCTAGCAGGAATAGGCCTGGGAAAAGCAAGCAGGCATAGAATATTAGCTCTATATGAAAAACCCTCAGCTAGAATCAGAGTGAATGGCATTTTATCTCCCAAAGTATACATACACAACGGCGCAAGGCAAGGCTCCCCTCTCTCCCCCACCCTATTTGTCCTAGTAATGGAAACGCTTCTGGCCCACATTAGAAACAATCCGAATATTTCAGGTATTATAATCGCTTCTAAAGAATACAAATGTGCAGCCTTTGCTGACGATCTCTTGCTATTTATTACCAAACCTATTATTTCCCTACCTAACACGATTTCTCTTATGAAAGTATTTGGCGACCTATCCAATTTTAAGGTAAACTACTCTAAATCAGAGATTTTAAATATAAATATTCCAGAAACAACCGCTTCAAACCTAAAACAAAGCTTCCCATTCAAATGGGCAGACCCATGTATTAAATATCTCGGGGTCAAAATACAATCAGATCTGGACAAGGCATATCAAGATAATTACCTTCCCTTAATCTCCAACCTACAAAAAATTACGAGTAACTGGAATAAACTCCAACTCTCTTGGTTTGGGAAGATCCAAGCAACTAAAATGATGATCATGCCTAGAATATTGTATCTTTACCAAGTTCTCCCAATCCACCTACCTCATTCCTTTTTCACCACAATTAAATCTCTAATTTCCAGGTTTATATGGGCTGGGAAAAATCCCAGACTCAAACATAAGTTTCTTACTCTACCCAAAGAAGAAGGAGGACGAGGCCTCCCTGTCACCCATCTTTTTTATATTTCCACGCATTTGGACCGCATCCTAGAATCGAAAACCACAAAAAAAAAAAAGACTGGTGCACACTGGAACAACAGTTCCTACCACTACCCTTAGAGAATGCACTGTGGTCAGATAATGGGCTTATCTTAAAAGAGGCAAAGCAACACCCTTTGATACATGCAACACTAACGATCTGGCATAGAAATAAGGAAAGCTACAAGCTTACTAGTACCCCCTATGTTTTACAGCCCCTTACACAAAATCCCAATTTTACCCCGGGCATGGACAAAGGCTCATTCGATAGATGGGCACTATGGGACAATAAACAAACTAAAATTAGAGACTTTGTCAAAGATAACAGAATGATCCCATTGGCGGACATTCAAAAAAAGTGGGGTTCCCATCCAAGGGATAGTTGGAATTACAACCAACTTCACCATTTTTTACAAGTTAATCAATCCCAACACTGGAACAGACAGCTAACCCCATGGGAACGATTATTGAATGAACCATTAGAGATAGACAAACCACTCTCCAAAGCGTATAGATACCTATTGAATGCTATGCCTGTACCACCTAGACCATTTTGTAAAGCATGGGAACAGGAACTGGCCGTTAGTATACCGGACAAAACATGGGAAAGAGTTTTTAGAGTCATGCACAAAGCTTCTAGAGCCTCTAGAACAAACGAGGCGGTCTTCAAATTGGTAACAAGGTGGCATTATACACCGGTAAGATTAAGTAAAATGTACCCCAATAGCTCTGATTTATGTTGGAGATGTAACAGTCCTAGAGGTACTCATACACATATTTGGCTGACCTGTCCAGCACTACATGAATACTGGTCAAAGGTACTAAACGCAATAACTCAAATCATGAAATATGATATGGATATTGGAGACCCCGCTCTTATTTTACTTAATATCTATCTAAAGAAAAATGTTATTATCTCAGATCCCCTCACCCTTCACTTACTACAATCAGCAAAGGCGCTTATCCCTAGAAAATGGAAATCTATAGACCCCCCTTCATTCACGGAATGGTTAGCAAATACTGAAGACATACGCCAAATGGAAGAAATAACCCATATGATACACAATAACAGTTATCAATACAGGAACATCTGGACCCCTTGGTTAGAATATCTAAGGTCACTTTGACTCGTACTTCAAAGACAGCCATCCACATAAAGAACAATAGAAGTAAAGAGTATAAGGTATAGTTACTTGAATTTACATGTGAAAATCTAGGTATGACTTGATGACAGAATTGCTTGAGTACCTTCGTTGACAAACAATGTTAAGTACAAACATGCAATTTCCCCCCCCCTACCCTCCCCTTTTCCTTTCTGTATCCCTTCCCCATATTGCAAAATTTTAAATAAAGAATTGAAAAAAAAAAAAAGTATCAAAATACATGCATATATGAATATATGATTATATGAATATGAGAACATAGGATATTATATCAAACCTTACAATCTGAACACACAGTTACATCAACAATGCAATAACAAACATTGGTTGCAAAGGAATAGAATAGAAAATGACAATAAATTGTTGAAATAACAGACCTATATAAACAGACTGATATAATCAACTCAGATTAAGATTATGTTTAAATCAAGTTCCCTGAACACTGGCCAGTGTTAGTATAAGCAGCAAGGCCGGCAGTTGGAGCTCATATATATTAGTATTTGTAATCCACAAGGCACATAAAACAGTATTGGTAATCCACAGGAATCACTCACTGAAAACTGGGCCTGTGAGTCTGCAGGGGCAGCAATATAGGCAGAGGATAAAGCATACCAATAGACTGGATCCACTATCAGCCGATCACTGCTGCCTCAGCTTCCTTCACACTGCAGTAATAAAGTAGTTTCCTTGCAGTTTCTCCAGGTGTCAGGCCGAAGAAGCAGTCACCATGTGGAGTGGTCTGTAAAACAACTCTTCAGATAGCAGGCAGTCACTGGTCACTCTGGAGAAAAGGATTCCACCTCACATACAGCCCAGCTCTGTGCATGGCTCTGTCTTGGATACACCCCTGCGTTTCTCTCCTTCCAGAGCTTCCCCTCACAGCTCCAGAAAGTTCTCCTCTCTCTGAAGTAAGTCTTTCTCTCACTGGCTACAAACTCCTCAGTCTGAAAGCTGCTCTCCTATTGGTGGCAGGAATCTTCCTTCTTTCTGTGGGAGGCTATTTAATAGCCATGTTAGCAGAATGGCTACATACAGATCCCAAATAAAAGTAGCGCATAAGAATTTTTTCAACTGCCAACTCAGCTTCTGCAAACAAAGCCCCCAACTACATATTATGTGCCATAAAAGCCCCTGTACAGAGACCCCTAGAAAAAAAACATATATTTTTGGAAAGAACACATTCTGACAAATCCGAAACAGGTGAAGACGTCTTTCTACACCAAACAACCAAACAGCAAAGCTATGCTAAAAGAAATACAACAAACAACAATGCAAGTCTAAAACTGCAATAAAATCACAAAAATGAAATACAATTAAGCCTGCTTGGCACTTAGAGCTTTTTCTAATAAGCACGTAACACATACATGCTTAGCAGATAAAGGTAGAGTAACACCAAAAAATAAAATTGTTTGCATCAGAAAAACTGCTATAATTTATATAAATAAGCTGTTGTGTTGCCATGGGCGCAGCAATTTAAAGGAATACTGTCATGAGAAAACATGTTTTTTTCATTTAATAATGCTAATCCAGCAGAATCCTGCAGTGAAATCCATTTTTCAAAAACAGATTTTTTTTATTTTGAATTTTGAATTTGCCATGGGGCTAGTCATTTTCTTCAGTTTCCAGGGTGCCACAACCATGTGACCTGTGCTCTGATAAACTTCAGTCACACTTTACAGCTGAACTGCAAGTTGGAGTGAAATCACTCCCCTCCCTTTCTCCCCCAGCAGCTGATCAGCAGAACAATAGGAAGGCAGCAAGATAGTAGCTCCCAGTAGATATCAGAATATCACTCAATAGTTAGAAATCCAAGCCCGGCTTGGGACTCCTCCAGCTACATAGGAGCAGAAGAAACAATAGGTTATCTCAAAGCAGTTCTAATGTGAAGTGCGGGCTTCTTCTAAAAAACTCAGGCACAATGCACTGAGATGGCTGCCTACACACCAATATTACAACAAAAAAATACATTTGTTGGTTCAAGAATACAATTTGAAATGGTAGAGTGAATTATTTGCTATGTAAACAGTGTAATTTAGAAATAAAAAGCATACCATAAAAAGCATGACAGAATCTCTTTAAGCTAAAATTGGGGCAAATTGCACAAGCTACATAAGAGATATCCCATTGTATTCTAAACGCTTATCTGTTATCTGCTCTGTATCCTGTGCCTTTTCTCCTTTTTCAGCTTTGCAAGGCCGCATATTTATATAAATTATAGTAGTGTTTTAGAAGCAAACACAAGTTTTACTAGTGCTGCACAACAGTACATTATATTTATATTACTTTATAAGACTTTTTTTTTGGTGTTACTGTTCTTAAAATTAAAGCAGAAATTAGTAATTAGTTAACTAACCGTGATGCACAGTTAACTGTTAGATATAATTTTTAGAGCCTTTGCAGCTGCAGGAGATCAAAACTAGCATTTCTAGTTTCTTAATCTTTAATTAGGGTTTACCCGGATATGGGGGAGGGGAAGGGTGGAGAAATTTTGGAATGAGGAAGCTTGTTTCACAGACTGCTGAATTGTTTTCGTCTGTAACGATGGCATTTAAAGTAAGTAGAATGTATTCATGTTGGATACTTTATGTTTGGACAACAAACATACATAAGCACAATATGCTATAAGGAGCGTATCATGCAGTGAAAGGTTCCTGAGATCCTGTGTATACTAGCTCTGTCTCACTGTTTACATTGAGAGAAAAAAATCTGTGTTTGTACTTGGTGCATGCACTCTGTAAGGCCAACTTAAGTTTTTGGACTTATATTGTTTTAGCTCTAATAAATTGGTAAATAAGTAAATACACCATTTACGAAAACTGGTGCCTTCTAACTTACGTTTAGTATGCACTGACAGATATGTCATACATCTGCAGTTCACACATGATACAGATTTTCATGAATATGCATGCTATCACTTTTTCCCTGCTAAAATCCAACCGATGTGGTCTTGTGGATGCCCTTCCTATCAGTGCATGCTAGAGAGGCAGAATGACGTTTTTTCCACCAGTGTATTTACCATGTGCAACCCTAGCCTTTATGGTTTAACATTTTTGTCAAGGATCCCTTAACACCTTGCCTGCCAAGCATGTATCCCCTGACTGGTAAAAGCTAACTTCCAAGAGCATATAAGAAGTGTGCCAAGTGCAGAAAATGCCCTAGCATGAGCATTAGAATGAGAATAAATGTGTCTGCTATTTAGGCCTTTCTGTGCAGACCCCTGTTCTGCCTCTGTCCAGTGGGACGTTCCATGGCTGCCAGTGGCCCTCCAACTACAAAAAATGGTAAGACACACATTTACACACAAAAAATATTAAGCCTTTTTTTCTTTTGCACACATTTGCACCTTCACATATACACAGTCGCACAAGTTTTAGAAGCGTACACACATGCATACACAAACACACAAGTGCTTTTTTCTATTATTTGATTCTTGCTTTGAGGGTCTTTAAAAACTTATTATGACGCTACCTAGAGTATCAGTAATTTAGACTAACTACACATTTTGTTATTTCATTGATTTGCTTAAGTTTTTTTTTATTATTGTGATTCTATTGTATTTTTATTCCGTAATATGCTTTTTTTCTTGTGTTTTAGTATTGCTTTGTTTTTGGTAGCCTGGAGTATAAAGATTTATTTGCCCATTTTGGATTTTTAAAATGTATATTTTCCTAAAACAAGTAGCAGCTTTCACCCAGTGCCCATTTTCCCTCTCACACATCATCAGTGACATTTACATCTGCAAACAGCACATGTGCACTGTAAAGTTCATGGAATGGAGCAGTGCTGTCCAACTGGCGGCCCGCGCGACCCCCCTCTGTGTGGCCCCCCACCTGTCTGGCTGCTTTGATGGCTTACTCTTGTGTAAGCTTTAAATGGTATCAGTACTGTGATTAACTGCATGTTGCATAACTCTGAATTTTTAGAATTTTCGCACAGAAACCTCTACTTTTTCGAAAAAGTCCAA
This sequence comes from Xenopus tropicalis, assembly GCF_000004195.4. Lineage (NCBI taxonomy): Eukaryota > Metazoa > Chordata > Amphibia > Anura > Pipidae > Xenopus > Xenopus tropicalis. The sequence goes on from NC_030680.2 coordinate 42,747,457, forward strand.
ACCAAACTAAAGGTGGCCACGCACCATCGGTCGCACGAAAGATCGTTCCACATCGGCCACTAACCTTCAGGGCTGAAACAGCAGATATGGAGGTAGAAACAATAGGATTTCTACCTCCTTCTGCCGATTCAGCTCAGAAGGCAGGTTTTGCTCAGGCACCTTCTATGGCACCTGATCAATATCTTTTAACCCACCCGATCGGCAAGACGACCGATATCAGCGATGGTTTCGTACGATATTATTGGTGCGTGTATGGCCAGCTTTAGTTTAAAAGAAAAAGAATGCTCCGGCAAGGAAGGGACATCTGCCGTTGACTTCCATCTTGGCAGATCTTTAGCCATTTTTACACATAGTAAATCTCTTTTAGCGCTAAAAAAGCCGAATTGAAAAAAAAAAATGTGTGTTAGTAAATGGCCCCCTTAATAACCAGTGGTGTAACTACGTTAGCACTGGGCCCCCCCTGGAAAAAATATTGTAGGTGGCCTAGCATGCACAGTGCCTCCTGAAAGCAACCCCTATTCCCAAGGTCTGCTTGCACCTGGGGGAAGTACTACTATACAGCAGTTATGATTTCCATAGAAACTGTACTCTAGCTGTGCACTCTGCTGGAGAAACATGTTTTTTACAATTGTCTGCAGTTAAATCGCCATATACTTGGGTAAGCATATGTACACTGGACATTAAGATGTTCAGGATGTTTGTTCTTGGTACATAAAAATCTGTTGATAACATTCTGTTAGGGTAAAGACACACTGAGCTACTAGTAGCAGCTTCTTTTTTACAGCTACTAAAGTCCAGAAAATACCTTGCCATAGACAATACTGAGAATTGCCTCTACTAAAACACACATGGGGCAGATTTATCAAAGTAGGAATTTTTCATACTTTAAAAAGCACGATACAAAGAAATTGTATTAAATGCGTTTTTGTTGCGCTTTTTGTTGCAAAGTTCAAAAAGTCGAGCAAATATACGAAAAAGTCGCAAAAAATACGCAAAAGTTGTAACCTTTAAAAACAAAAATCGTATTTGGACCTGTCTTACTTTGATGAATGTGCCCCATAGAGTCAATTATCAGTAAATGATCAGCATTGTTTATTTTAGTAGCTACAACAAGTAGCTGCTACTAGTAGCTCCGTGTGTCTTCACCCTTAAATGGAAACTTTAGATGTGATTTTTAGAAATTTCATGAAAACTGCTAAGTAGAAAGAGGACTTCATCAATTTTGGATATTACAAATATATATGGTTTCCAGAGGTTATTGGACTCTTGCATGCAGGGTTAAACATGAATATCTGTATGCATTATTTGCATATTGGTGCGTCTACATGCCATATACTTCAGTATGTGCATCAAACTGTTCAGTAGACCACTGAAATTCGTTTTCAGGTTGTTTGATTTTAGCACATACGGATTTGTGAGATTAGATGCTATAAAATGGAAGTTTTTGTGCAACTTTTAGAAATATCACCAAAACTGCAACATTTAGGAAAGCTTTGCAGTTTGGTAGTTTGGAATAGAAAGACATATTTATATTTGGATTCAGGAGAATGTACTTTCCAGAAATATGTGGTCACCACACTTTTTGCAGCTTTTACCACACATAAAACAAGAAATGAGTTTTTGAACTAGTTAAAATGTAAGCCTTGTAAATAGTATGCACAAGGTATATTTTGAGATCTCTACATACTATATATTTGGCTAAACCTATGCACATTGGCATCAACTTGTTCAGTTAACCCCCGGCATTCATATTTAGGATGTTTAATCTTGAAAAATAATAACATGTTGGAGATAAGATGTAAATAAACAATCAAGGTTAGGGTGAGAAAGGCTATAAAGGGCCAAAAAACACTTTGCAATGCAAGACATGCAGTGTAAAGCCTATTTAAAAAAGGAATTGTACTTACATGCCTCATACTACACACATAGGACTACCTTAAAATAAAAAATGATGGACTTTACCCTTTTTCACCCTAAGCATGATGGTACCTTGGCTTCACTGCTCTCCAAGTTCTGCACCCTTATAAGCCATGTCCCAATATCTTGCACTGATGAGCTCTAAAATAATTGAAACAAGTTTTCTGCAAATTTGTATAGATGGCTTTGAATCATTAGGCTGTATCTGTGCTATTAAACTAGCATTTCTGGATGCATAGTTGGGTATAAAACTATTCAGTAGACTCCTGGCATACATATATAGGATGTTTGATCTTGGAAAGTGGATGATAAGATGTTGCTCACTATAAGCTTTGACGCAAATTTCAGAAATTTTACTGAAACTGTAGGAAAGCTTATTGGGTCTGGTAGGCTGCAACAGAAAGACATATTTGGCAATTTTGGATTTAGGAGAATCCAAAAAGGCTTTTTTGGTGACCTCAATTTGTGGCTTTTACACCATGTACTGTATATATGGTGCAAGCACTAATAATACATAGGGGCAGATTCAGTTACTTATGGAAAAGGTTCAATTTGAGGAGAAAAAACTTTCTCTCTATGTAGTTCCAGTTTTCACCTATAGTCTTCAATAGAGTTTTCATGTGAGATAGATTTTTCACATTACATTGCATCTAGCTCTACAGGAAACTCTGGAATTGAATTAAGTGATAAGATTTTCTAATCAAATTGAATCTGACCGATAATCTTTTATCAAGGGCATGTATGTTTACTGTCACTGCATCAATAAAAATGTTTAATATATACACCTATTTATTGTACAGCACTGCCCTTCCATACACTGTTATGTACACAAATGACCAGGGCATTCTCAGCAAAATATGAAGCCTAAGGGAAAAGTAAAGCTTTGTGCTCAGCACCGTGCTCAGCTAATTTCTTACCATAATTACTTAGATATATCAGTAGGATTACTACAAAACTGGGTAAGCACTCCATTAACCCCAGGCATAAGTCAAGGTAAGTAGTGACTAAACAAAATTACAGTATGGAAAAAGGAGAGCAGCAAAAAAAGAAATGATTTCTGAATTCATTTGGTCTGGGGCCTCAGAAATGATTGCCTCTCATTGTATTTAATGTATTTGGGGCTAAAGTTCCGACTGGCTCACACTGCATTTAATGTATTTGTTGTGTCACTACCAAATGTCTCTCACTTTATTTTATGTATTTCGGGTGCCACTACTTCTGGCCCTCACTGGAGGAGATTATTTTCTCTTTATGACAAATCAATCAATTTAAAATGTATTAACTGGTACTAAACTGGCCAAGATGTACTCATCTAAGAATGATGCTTACCCTAGAAAGCAGACTTTTCATTTTATCTGGAATTGTTGCAAAGTGGTAGTATATTTGTAGAAGGTAATCGATTACATTTCTAAACAGAAGCAACTTCCAGTGAGACTTGCTCCTGAGATGTGCCTTTACAGGGGACTTGTCACCCAGACCTAAAAGGACTTATTATACAGCTTTTTATAAATAAATATGAAACTCAAATTCCTTTTATTATTAACACATCCCATTATAAAGGAATTTAAAAATCCCAACTGTCAATCATATATTACCTTCCCCACCAAGTGCCTTAGGCACTCACTCCCCCCCCCCCTCACCATCTAATTGTATAGCCAGAGCATGGGCCTGGGCATCTGGTCCTGCATTCTATCACATAAACTAGAAAAAGATTTTAGCATGATGCAAAGCTTGTCTTAATAACAATGGCACCTGCCTGCTTGCTGTGATTGTGTAGGAAGACTGAAGGAAAAAAGATTTATATTTATTATAGTATAAGTGAATTTTATTTTGCTTGTCAAACACAATAGAACATATTTTGTATAATTTCTTAAGGTGACAGGTCCCCTTTAAATTGGTTTATTCTGTGTTGGTTGAAGAATCCTGTACAGGTATGGGACCTGTTATGCAGAATGCTTGCAGCTTGGGATTTTCCAGATAAGGGACCTTTGTGTAATTTGGATCTTCATACCTTAAAGGTGGCCATACACACACCGATAATATCGTACGAAACCTTGTTTCGTACGATATTCGGTGCGTGTATGGTATGTCGGCGAGTCGACCGATATCGCAGGAAGCTGCTGATATCGGCCGACTCGCCGATCGGACCAGTTTGAAAATTTTGATCGGGCGCCATAGAAGGGGCCTGACCAAAATCTCCCTTCAGCGCTGAATCGGCAGAAGGAGGTAGAAATCCTATTGTTTCTACCTCCTTACCTGCCGATTCAGCCCTGAATGGTGTGTGGCGGATCTGATCGTCAGATCGCCACGTGTATGGCCAGCTTTAGTCTACTAGTGAATGCTAGATAAGCTGATTGTCTGTCTGATATGTAATAAAAGAAGGAGGCAAAGAATTCATAAAAAAATAACAATTTTGAGGGGAGGTTTTTTTTTACATGTTTAGCAGATGTAATTAGTCATATATAAGGGTTGATGAAAATGTATTGCTTTTCAGGATTGTAATTGTTCTAAATTGTGTGCAACTATTGTATACTGTGTAAAGGAAGTGAAAACAAAAATGAAAAAAAAAAATGTGTGGTACATTTTGCAAATAGCCGCTTCCTTCACTAATGCAGCACTGACTGTGTTAATCAGTGCTGTATAAATGAGGGGCAATAGAGTAATCAGTGCTGTATAAATGAGGGGCAATAGAGAAAGGCGTAAGGCGTTGCCTCTCTGGTCTTTTAGACACCATCAGTTTTTAACTTGTCAGATGCGGAGGCAGCATTCGCATCCCACAAGCATGTCGCGTCAGATGGCAAATGTTTCATGTAATGTAGTTTACACATCAGATTTTTCTATCAATCCAATTATATTTTGACACATGACAACATCCAACTTGTATGATTCATCCTGTCAACAACAGATATTATCTACAAAGCACTTGCAAGAGATCAGTAATTGCATTATGCCACTTGAATTAGTGGAACAGCAGGCGAGATAAAGCGGTTAATAGCACATGGGGGGGAGGGGAAGGTTAGAGAAGTTATGCAAGGAGGAAGCTGTTTGCCCGGACTGCTGGATGGTTTTCTTATGTAATGATGGGAGCCGTGCATGTGAGTACATGTTATTCAGAGCTACAGTATGTGAACAATGTTTGGGCAGCAAATATATATAATTTGCAGTGAAGAATTTCATTGCAAACTGGTCTTCTCTGAATGTTTATATTAAAAAAACATGGCCACAGAATTCTGAAATTTGATTGCCTTATAATACACAAGAGCCATGAGTAACATGTCAAATAATTTTTTTAACCTTTTACCTGCTGCCAAAGTAAGAATGATGTCACTGACTAAGGTTCCGGGTGACGGAGATTCCATGTTTACAGGTTTTTGTTTATTCTATGGGGATTTCACATGATCGTTGAATGTGGATAGAAAGGTATGAGCAGTGCTTAGTAATGTCTTCAGTTGCAATTGATTCAAAATCACGTGTCAAATTACTTATTGAAACTTCTATATTATAAAACGATCTGCACCCCCTCCTAAGAGCTCTAATGCTGACAGGTGTCACCCAGTGGCTGTGCCTAACACAAAGAAAGATAAAAATCACTGGGGGGTGCCAAATGTTAGGCACCCCCAGTGACTTTAATCGCTGACCTTTTACCCCGTCTGGTGCTCCTGTGAGAAGAAAACTGCACCAGCCCAGGGTACCTGCGAGTGTCTCCTCTTCCTTATTTCTTCTGTCTTCGGAATCCCTGGGCCGGCGCATTCACAGTCGAGTGAAAAAAGCCGACTTCTTTGTTAAAGTTAGACTTTTCACTCTACTGCGCATGAGCAAGCAACTATGTATAAATATATAAGGGGATCATATAATAACCTTTCTAATGTTTTATTTACCAGTAGGTCCTTCCAACGGACACGAGGGCACCCATTCCGTTTAGAAGAAGGGAGGTTCCATTTAAATAGGATTTTTTACTGTGAGAGCTGTGAAGTTGTGGAATTCCCTCCCCGAATCAGTTGTGCTGTCTGATACATTATATAGCTTTAAGAAGGGGCTGGATGGATTCTTAGCAAGTGAGGGAATACAGGGTTATGGGAGATAGCTCTTAGTATAACTTGATCCTGGGACTGGTCCGATTGCCATCTTGGAGTCAGGAAGGAATTTTTTCCCCTCTGCGGCAAATTAGAGAGGATTCAGATGGGGTTTTTTGCCTTCCTCTGGATCAACTAGAAGTTAGGCAGGTTATATATATGGTTGAACGTGATGGACGTATGTCTTTTTTCAACCCAACTTACTATGTTACTATGTAAGACAGAAGAAGAAAGAGGAGACACTCGATCGCAAGTACCCCGGGCTGATGGGGTTTTCTTCTCACAGGAGTACCAGCCCGGGGTAAAAGGTAACCGATTTAAGTCACTGGGGGGTGCCTAACATTTGGCACTGCTGGAGTACTGTGAAGTGATTACATTATAACATCTTGTAACATCCGAGAGAACATTACAACAGTAAAATGTTGTTTTAAGCCAGGATCAGCAAGGAAGGCTAGAAAATACACTAAAACCTTGTTGCTACTATTTCATTCTTTTTGTTTTCATTAGAGGAAGACTACATTTCCCATGTTGCAACTTTAGGATTTACAACAGGGAATCAGTTGCAGCTACAACAACCAGTTAACTTTTTTTGGTGCCACTCCCTCAGTCAAAAATTATTTGTTTCATTAGTCTTCATTCAGATGAATCATGTTTGAAAAGACTGAAAATCATATAATACTCTGTAAGGTCTTTACATGAGAACAGGAATAGCACGTAGGGCAGGCAGCAAATTGTTGGAACTGTACACCCCAAAAAACCTTAATCCTTATTCCCTAGTTTAGTCCTTCATCAAAGATATGCAACCCTTTCCTGCCATCCTTATTTAGAATAGGATCACACTCTAGCACACACTCTAGCATAGGGTGTCTACCTGATGAAGATTAGGTAAACTTGGAACACCTACACCCCGGCTTTAAGCGATAACAATCACTGGGGGGGGGGGGGGTGCCTAACATTTTGGCACCTGGGGTTTTCACATAAGGGATTTCTCTGTAATTTTTGTTACCATACCTTGTCTGCTAAAAATCATATAATTCAATAGGACTGATTTGCCACCAATATGGATTGATGCAGCTTAGTTACTAAGTTACCAGTTGACCAATGCTCGTTGACTAAAAGAAGCTAATTTTTTAGGAGCTGGAATAGCATCCAATATTGGCTCAGCCTCAGCTCAGAGTTGTAGTTTTGCTGCACTGAGGAATATGATGCTAATCACCTGCTAATAAGTGCAGCATTAGCTAACTATATTGAGCCAAGATGCCATAACATTCTACTTTTTAAGTAGATAAATTGCAGTGATTTGTTTTGTGTGATACTGCTCCTCAGGCTGATTTACTGTGATTTGTACTTAAACAATTGAGCTCTTTGGCCAGTTACCTTTCCTGAGTAGTGATACCCAATCCTACAATGTCCTATTTGCCCCTAGGTACACTTACAGATTAATAGTTCTGGCTGCTTCAACTTGTGCCTACCCTGCTCCCTTAGCTGGTATTGCTGGAGTTGCTCAGGACATGGAAGTGAAGGCAAAAAAGAACAGGCATGTTCTACCTTCTCAAACATGGAGCAGTGAGAGATTAAAGTTATAACTGATCTGGGCTACAGGAAGAGGCTGGATGGGTGTCAATGAGTAGCTCTGATCTTAGGACCCTGGAGGGGAGAAACTCTCTTATAGAACTGGCTGGCTGACTGCCTATGAATTGAATGCGGTAGTGCTGGGACTTTAGTAAAAGTTAGTGACATAAAACCTAAAGTAAGAGTCGGATTTTTTTGGGGGGGCCACAGCACTCTTGCTTCTCCCAGTTCAGACACCTATGTTCTGATTCCTGTAATATTTAAACAGGATAACTAAAAGTTTCAAAAAGTTTAGCCAATCTTTCCATCAATTATCTTACTTGGTAAGCCTAGCCAGAAACTATTTACTCTAATTATTTTCTATTTAGCCATTATATCATAATGGATAATTACCACATCTATGCAGAACCTGTACATTTTACTTGTTAACCAGTCTTTTATGCTTGTTTAATTCTATCATGCTTGCTTGTAAATAAATATGACACACTTGTTATGTTATTTTTTAATGATACATAACTTTCTGGAGCAGCATAAATAAATCATGGCCATGATCACTAACCTTTTAATAGTATTATGGTGGCATCATATATAGTAGTTGCAAGTAATTAGTTGCTTTTAGAATTACGTTCCTCGGAATACTGATTGCCATTTTTAAAAATGGCATTAGTGTTCCATACAATATTCAACAATGTAATTTAGTACTTAAGTACTTTAGTATTTAAGTAAGTAGTTTGTGCAAAAAATTGTACTTTTGTGTTAAAGCAAAGCATATATTTGCATCTGTTAAACTGCTAATATTGATGGTGTACTAACTATAATGTCACTTCCCCTATAGGCTAATAAGGTAGAACAGCAGCGGGTACCATCTCTGCCACGACAGAAATCCTTTATTCCCCCGCAAATCCCAAACCCCTTTGTTCATGAAATCAACCTGTCCCCAGTTAACAAGTTAAAGGTGAGTGCATGCTAAATTTGTATTGCTTACATAATAATAGCAAAGTCAAGTAGCACAATAATGTGTTACTGTATGAAAGTGTTAATGTATATTTTGTGTTTAATAATAACCAGGGAAACTAGGCCCCAGGCGTCTATTCTGTTAAAGAATTGTAATTGCTACTAAATAAATGTTTATATCTAAAATTTAGTTTTCAGTGGCAAAGTAAAGGACAAGGAAAGAATTGCTGTGGGTCCCAAACTGTTACTTCAGACCCCAGTTCAAGCCTCCATTTCTTTGCTTTTTATTGAGCATCCATAACAGTAGACTATAAGGTGTGCTAAAGCTCTCTAAAAGTAGACTGGTGTTCCTCAATAGACAGTAATGAGTAGCAAGAAGGCATTGCAGGTAATAAGGTGGGATGGTAACCGTAAGGAAAACGATCTGTTCATTTTGGAAACAAATTATGAAACATTGTAAACATTGTTCTAGGGTCTAATTAAGGCACTCAGTTTGGCCATTAGTTTGCTGAAAATAAACCTAGATCTAAAACTTAGATCTTCAGCAACCTATAGAACTTAAAAGTAAACTGCATACCCCTGTCCAAGATTTCTAATTTATGTATACTGTGCAGATGGAATATTTCTTAGAGCATAAATTCTGCTGTAACTAAATCTACAGGGAGATAATTTTGGAATAAAATGTGCCATCTTTGTTAATCAATCAACAACAACTAGTATCATTCCATGAGAGTCCAAAATAAAACTAAGAGAAATTGAACTCCAAGGTTTCCCAGGCATTGGTAAAGGTTAAAGAAAACCGATTGGTTTTCCAGGCGTCTTACTCCAAGTGCATGTAAAATACAACCTAAAAAAATCTTAAACATCCTGACAAAATCTAGACAACCAGATGCTCCTATTGATCAGGTTTAAGGGCTTAATAAATCCCTTGTGGCCAGCAAGGGTAGAATGGTGATTAAGTTTCAAGACAGTTTGTGAAAAAAATATTTCAGGGATGGAAAAGTTGTTTTTTTAAAGAAAAGAGAATTATTGCTGAACTGAAGAATGCAAATTCAAACGAAAGAAGCTCCAAACACTCCGGATTCCAAAAGATAAAATCCTATCTTTATTAGTCCATTAAAATGTGAATACCTAACGCGTTGAACTGAAAAATGCCCCACTTCAAACGACAGCCTCCTGAATCTTAATCTATAAATAAGACCATGGCTGATGAAAAAGCTGTAGGGGAAAAACAACCCCAACATTGACAGTCTGTCTTTATATCTTAAATGTTTCATGCCCTTCCATGCAGTTAAGTTGTACATCTTTATACTTTCTCCAACTCATTAATATTCTTCTTAAAAGAGGGTCAACCCCCCAACCAAAAATTTTAGCAGAGAAAAGCCTCACAGCACTGTTTAAGTACCTGCCACTCCTGTCCCTCAGAAGCAAACACTGAAGCTGCAGCGACTAATATCCCTGATATGCCATCCCACGGGCTTGAATGTAAATCGGCGGTGGGATGGCATATGCGGCGTGACGATTTCCTTGAGAGAAAACTTCCACGATTTTGGGAAATTGTAGCGCTGCATATGTTTTTGCATTATGTTTTCATCCCTTGAAGCAATGCCCTTTTTAATGCAAGACAGTACTTTATTTGCTTTAGTAGCCACTGAATGCCACTGCCTGGAATTAGACAACTTGTAATCTACAAAAATCCCCAGATCCTACTCAATAAAGGATACCCCCAAAACACTAAAATTTAGTGTGTAACTCGCATTTAAATTATTTCTACCAAAGTGCATAACTGTGCACTTTTCAACATTGAACTTCATTTTCCATTTTGCTGCCCAGATTTACAATTTTGTCAAATCGCTCTGCAAAGTGGCAGCATCCTGCATGGAACTTATAGTTTTGCAAAATGTAGTATCATCTGCAAAAATAGAAACAGTACTTTCAATGACTACCTCCAGGTCATTAATAAACAAATTAAAAAGCAAAGGACTGACCCCTGCGGTACTCCACTGGGCTATTTAAAAAATGTTCAGTTTACTACTACTCACTATAATTTATCCTTTAGCCAATTCTCTATCCAAGTACAAATATTATGTTCCAGGCCAATATTCCTCAATTTCCTCATTAACTTTGTTAGGTACTGTATCAAATGCTTTAGCAAAGTCCAAGTAGATTACATCCACTGTCATCCCAGAGTTAAGGTTCCTGCAAACAAAAGCAAATAAAAAAAAAAATTATGCTGGCACCTCCCCACTCAGTTATACAAGATACTTATTGAGAAAACAGCATTTAGTACTATAAAATTTAACTTTTAATGGTTTGCATTCAAAACGGCTATTCAGTCCAATAGACCAGACATCAAACAGAAATCCCATAAGAGAAAGGGTAACATAGAGTCAGGTGGCCTCCACCTCACCTCTGTCCATGCCTCACTATGGAAAAGTAAACCAGTACACCAGTAAAACACTATTCTCCCCTGGTGTCCTTCTAGCCCTCAAATGTATTGCTGGCTTTGTATTATGCAGTTGCTCACACCTAAGTCACATCTGCTGCCCTAAGTACCATTCAATCACTTCTCGGGCAGTCACATAAAGTTAAAACAAAAGTACCCCCCTTCAAAGGAAATGCCTTTCACTCATAAAAAAAGCTTTATCAAAGGCACGGGCAGCTGTCAGTATGGCTTTAAATGAATAGAGCCACACCTCTTCTGCTGAAGCCTGCCAATTGGAGTCACAAATAGTTAAGTTTGAAATACTGGGGCCAATGGATAGTCAGTAATTTAAACAACAGTCTAACCTGTTTTGCTGAGATGTTGTAAGTTGTAAGTGGTCTGTGGTATACCTTATTGATAAGATTACCCTCACTCTTTCAACCTGTTGGAAAGTTATCCTGCCCTTCTCTTAAATGCACTCAGTTATGTAAAGTTTTGCATTAATACTTCCCCAACTGGAATTCCCTTCTTTGTGGATAGGGGGTGATGGCTAGAAAAGTGAATACTAGAGTTGGTAGCTGTATTTTTACAGAATAGGTCACTGGGCAGTGAATGTCTGATAAAATGTTACATATAAAAAAAAAAATCAATCTGTCTTCTATCTAATGTATATGTCAGCATTATATTGGATTTATTGTTATTTAGTCAGTCTATACACTACATAAGCAAGTCAGATTCCCCTGTCCAAAGGAAGACCAAATCATCTATGTAGAGATGACTCCTAAATGATTTGTACTACTACTTTGTAGACAACTTATTGTTAAATAAGAAAAAATTATGGGTCAGGCAGAAAACTATTAAAGCAGTGATAAAATCAATATACTCTGAACTCCATCGGCTTTCAGTCTCCATAAAGAATTTTACTGCTAATAAACCCCATTTATGTACTTTCAAGGTGTAGAGTGACTCTGCATCACATATAACCAATAAAGTACCAGAATCAGTTTTCAGATCCTGAATTTTGGCTAAGAAGTCACCCATATGTGGTTTGGATCACATGATAATTTTTCATAGCACTGATTATCCAATAACTGTCTCAGGGTGTAAACTTATGTACCTTACAGAAGCACTATCACTATGTTGCCTCCTATCTGATGCTTTGATTACCACATCATCCCATTCTCTGATCTGTTTAATGCCCAGATTCTCATCTTTAGTCAGATTAGCAGGGCCATGTTCTGCTAGTTTGAGAAAATCATGCATGACCAACTCTCCAAATACCAGAACTGATCTGCTAGTATTTTGAGGTGGCATGAATTTATTTTTAGCTTTGAAGGTGCATGAGTTTTCCTCTATAACTTGATCTAACAGTGATTCTGCCTCCACTAGATAATATGGATTATTAAAATCTGGTAGTCTTGAAACTGGGTTGACTGTTATCCTTGTCATTGATTTCTCCTTTATATAAATGTTTTGTAAGATCCATATAGAGGTGAAATTTGTTATGTTATAACTAGCTGAAAAGGAAAGACCCTAATTAAAAACTTTCTCTTGGTATGGGGACAGCATGTGGTCACTAAGATTTATGTCTTCATCATCTCTGAGATCTCCCATACATAATATGTCATATTGTCTATATTTGTAGTGACCATATCTATTTCTCAACACAGTTTCCATTCACCACTTTGTCTTCTACAAATTAAGTTTTAGATCCCCCCCCCCAGGTCCTCTTTAGCAAAAATATAGGCTGCACCCAAGCATTAAAGTAAGTGCGTATTGAGCTACAGAGTGCCACCCCTGAGACAAATTTAACAGAGCTAATTCGGAAGAAACTTGTCTATTAGAGTTATCAACAATAGCTGCCATGGTGGACAAAAAAACAATGTTAATCATGATGTAACAGTGGGCTATTTTACTCAATGAGAAGCAAATCCCATAGTAGTGCTTCCCTTGGAGCAAGGTTAAAATGAACTCGACTTTTAAAAAATCGGCAAAGTCTTCCAAAACATTTACGAAACAGAGAAAAATTTGCAAAACTGCGAAAATATTGAACATAAAAAAAGACGCCTGCAATTATTTTGATACATGTCATTTTTTATGCGTGCGACAAATATTTTTTTACACAAAAAAAGATCTGCCAATGACGAAACGTGGAAATTCGCCACCAATCCATGCCTTCTGAATCATTTCTCCCATCACTAATCATCTGTAAAACAGCCTGTATGCAGAAGAAAATGGAGCTAACACTGATTTAGAATACCTCCTGAATATAGCGGTATTTCTTGAAAATTTTTCTGGAAATGACCTCTTAAGTTCCTGGGCATATGATTCAGTAGGACCTTGAGGGTTAGGGGCTTGGCCTTGTAATTGCAAAATTCAGGATTGTAAATTTTGAAAAAAATCAGAGTCATGCCTGCTCTTTGTTGTGAAAGTCCTGCTGATGCTAGCTCAGTTCATTTTAGGGGGCCTAAGCAAAATTTAGATTGTTCTATTTAGATTGCAGTGGAACAATTCAGCACCTCCCTTCTTACTCTGGAAACTCAATTCCCATATATTTCCCATGATGAGGCTGGTGCTGAGAAACCTCCCTGGTGAGAGCAGTGTGCTAGAGCTGCTGCAGTGCTGTAGGAGAGATTTGCATTGCATAGCAAAGCCTAAACACAATGCCAACCTGGCATTTGGTTCCGCCAAATTGGGCTACTAATTTAAAGGACATGTAAAGCCTACATTTGCCTACAATGTATATCAGTTGGGCATGTCTCCCCCACGCAAATGGCATTATTTGTACTACTTATATCCCCTCCGTTTGCTAGCACCATCACATTTTCCAAAAGCAAATAGCAGCACCCAGTGGCCATTTTTCCTCTGATACATAATCAGATACATTTAAATCTGCAAACAGCATACACACACAAACACAGACCCTTATTTAGCATACATTTCATCAAGAATACAGGCTCACACACATAGGCGGATGGTGATTTTTTGTTTGGGGAGGCTAAAAATGTTAAGTATCTATATGCAATTATTATTATAGCCTCCCCAAGCCTTCATTAATATCCGCCAATGCTCACACAGGCAGAACTGTATTTGATAAAAGTTCTGCTTTGTTTGAACTGAGCTCAGGAGAGGAGGTTGTGAGAAAAAAATTGAAGCAGACAGCTAGAGCTGAGTTTCTATGGGAACCAGCAATGCCATCTCTTTATTGGCTGCTAGACTGGAGGGCGTGTTTAGTAATCTGAGTTTAGAACAACCGAGCATGCCCACAAACCAAAAGTCAAAGCAAATTCATGAGGGAGGGGGCCGAGTGGGTTAAAGCAGGATAAGGAAATCTAAGTGATTAAGGGGATGTTGCAGCCTTACTATTAACCTCTGGACAACCAGAGTGGCAGGTACTGAAAGATTTCAAAGAGGCTGTTCACTGATTACTTTTACTTTTTGTGTGTGGGGTTTACACTGCTTTTCTAACCTCTCAGTCGTAACCTGCATTACAACCTTATTCCTGCTCTGGTATGAGATCGTACTACTACTTTGTAATTTGATGTAGAGGGCTGTCATTTGTTACTTTCTTTTCTTAGGCTATAAGTCAGGATCTCTTAGGGTTTCTGAGAGTTGTAGTTGAACACAACCATAAATATATCATGTCTGTGGTAATGCAATATTCTAAATCCATTTCTGCTGTAACATACCTCCCAACGTATGCCTTCTTTTATCGTTTAGATTTTTTTTCACTGTGGATATTGTGCTATTTGTGGGCTACTTTTGAAGTGGCGTTTGGCTAGTTTTGGGACTGACTGGCTGGTTTGGAAAATTAGACCTGGCAACCCTGCTTGTGCCTGTGAAACGATTGAGTGATGCTGCAAAACAGACAGCTTGCTAAGATTGAGGCAGTCACTAGCTACTGCAGTGACCAAGGGATTACTAAATTAAATTCAGCCCAGGCCTAAGTTTACCACCACACACAATTCACAAGGTCAGTAGGAGCCAAGTCATACATGGAAGAGTCACTAAATTTAAGTTTGCAGGGGGAAGATCTAACACCAAGTCAAGGACAGCTGGGTCTTGCATAAAGTAAAGTTAAATTAAGCTAAGATGTTACAAGAACTCTTACTAGGATTGCACAATAACTCCCTCTAGAACACCAACAGAACTGTGCCTAGGCAACCAGACTAAGGGGGGGGGGGGGAGAGAAGGCCTCTTCTGTGATTAGATGGATGAGAAACAGAGATTAACCACTATCAGTGCTGGAAATAACCCTAACAACTAAAGAGCTGAAAAGGGTACAGAGTTCTGCTAAACTGAGAAATGAAATGGAATAAACTATGAAAAAATAATATGAAAGTGTGAGATACACAACTTTTAAGAGAATATAATTACTTTTTACAAATACAACCCGGTTTCCAAAAATTATTATTTTATTTCCATAAACACTGTGTAAAATAAAAATAAAAACAGAATGCAATGATTTGCAAATCACTAAAATCCTATATTTTATTGAAAATAGTACAAAGAAATGATATTGTTTTCTGAAAAACATATGCATTGGACAGGGGCATCTTTACAACTGTGTTGCATCACCTCTTCTTTTAACAAAAGTGTATTATCTATCCCTAAAACCCTTAGTTTTCCATTATGGATTTGCCTAAAGCAGTACCATTACTGGCTTGCAAAATTTTACATTGTAGCTGCATAACCTTAAATGTATTTACATTGAATCTCATCTGCCACTTATTGTCAGTTTGTCAAAATATGCTAAATGACAACTTTTTATTTCAGGCAGTTCAAGAACCCACTAGGAATGACGCTATTTTGGACCTGGTGATTTCTAATAATAATGAACTTATCTCTAACATTTGTGTGGGTGAGCATTTGGGGAACAGTGATCACAACATGGTCTCCTTTGAGATAATGCTGCAGAGACAGCGCTATAAGGGAGTAACTAAAACACTCAATTTTAGACGTGCAGACTTTGCCAGTATAAGGGCATCTCTGCAATGTGTCAACTGGGAAAGGCTTTTCATGGGGTTAGACACAGAAGGAAAATGGAACATCTTTAAAACATTGCTTTGTAGGTATACACAACAGTATATCCCCCTAGTAAGCAAGGAGAGGCATCGCAAAGCAAAACCTTTATGGCTGAATAAAAGTGTTATTGTCAAGGTTGGTAAGAAAAAACGTGCTTTTAGGGCATTCAAGTTAGCTGGGACAGCGGAAACTTTCATCAGGTACAAGGAAGCAAATAAAGCATGCAAAAAAGCTATCAGGCAAGCTAAAATAGAGATGGAAAGGGATATTGCAGCTAGGAGTAAAAAGAATCCAAAATTATTTTTTAATTATGTGAATAGTAAAAAAGTGAAGCAAAAAGGGGTGGGAACTTTATTATCACGGGGGGGTACGTTGGTTGATGAAAACGGGGAAAAAGCTGAAATTTTGAACTATTATTTTTCATCTGTCTATACATCTGAGGAGCCAGATAATGAAGGCTTCCCTTGTAATATGCCCAGTTCTAGTAATTTAGCTACTGGCGCATGGGTCACTCGGGAGGAAATTCAAAAGAGACTTGAACATGTAAAGGTAAACAAAGGTCCAGGGCCGGATGGGATTCATCCCAGGGTATTAAATGAGCTGAGCGCTGTGATTGCCAAACCTCTTCACTTAATTTTTCAGGATTCATTGAGGTCTGGCATGGTGCCAAGAGGCGGATTGCTAATGTGGTGCCGTTATTTAAAAAGGGATCCCGTTCTCAGCCTGAAAACTATAGGCCTGTTAGTCTGACATCAGTAGTAGGAAAACTTTTGGAAGGGGTAATAAGGGATAGGGTACTTGAATACATTGCAGTTCACAATACTATTAGTTTGTGCCAGCATGGTTTTATGCGTAACAGATCTTGCCAGACTAATTTAGTTGCCTTTTATGAGGAGGTGAGTAGGAACCTTGATGCTGGAATGGCAGTTGATGTAATCTACTTGGACTTTGCTAAAGCGTTTGATACAGTACCTCACAGAAGGTTAATGATCAAATTAAGGAATATTGGCCTAGAACATAATATTTGTAATTGGATAGAGAACTGGCTGAAGGATAGAGTACAAAGTTGTGGTTGTAAATGGAACATTTTCTAATTGGACCAGTGTGGTTAGTGGAGTACCGCAGGGGTCAGTCCTTGGGCCTTTGCTGTTTAACTTGTTTATTAATGACCTGGAGGTGGGCATAGACAGTATTGTTTCTATTTTTGCTGATGACACTAAATTGTGCAAAACTATAAGTTCCATGCAGGATGCTGCCGCTTTGCAGAGCGATTTGACAAAATTAGATAACTGGGCAGCAAACTGGAAAATGAGGTTCAATGTTGATAAGTGCAAAGTTATGCACTTTGGTAGAAATAATATAAACGCAAACTATCTACTGAATGGTAGTGTGTTGGGGGTATCCTTAATGGAGAAGGATCTAGGGGTTTTTGTTGATAACAAGTTGTCTAATTCCAGGCAGTGTCATTCTGTGGCTACTAAAGCAAATAAAGTGCTGTCTTGTATAAAAAAGGGCATTGACTCAAGGGATGAGAACATAATTTTGCCCCTTTATAGGTCCCTGGTAAGGCCTCACCTTGAGTATGCAGTGCAGTTTTGGGCTCCAGTCCTTAAGAAGGATATTAATGAGCTGGAGAGAGTGCAGAGACGTGCAACTAAACTGGTTAAGGGGATGGAAGATTTAAACTATGAGGTTAGACTGTCGAGGTTGGGGTTGTTTTCTCTGGAAAAGAGGCGCTTGCGAGGGGACATGATTACTCTGTACAAGTACATTAGAGGGGATTATAGGCAGTTGGGGGATGTTCTTTTTTCCCATAAAAACAATCAACGCACCAGAGGTCACCCCTTTAGATTAGAGGAAAGGAGTTTCCATTTGAAGCAGCGTAGGTGGTTTTTCACGGTGAGGGCAGTGAGGTTATGGAATGCCCTTCCTAGTGATGTGGTAATGGCAGATTCTGTTAATGCCTTTAAGAGGGGCCTGGATGAGTTCTTGATCAATCAGAATATCCAAGGCTATTGTGATACTAATATCTACAGTTAGTACTAGTGGTTGTATTTATAGTTTATGTATGTGAGTGTATAGATTGGTAGGTGTGGGTTAGGTGTGCTGGGTTTACTTGGATGGGTTGAACTTGATGGACACTATGTAATCTTGCAGCCTTGGCCTTGCTACTTCCTTCCAAGATTTGCTGCCTGCATCAAGGTTCTTATAATAAATATTGGATTTGCTACCCATTTTAACCTGCATATGTTCATTCTCTCAATGTCTCTGATTATAGCACCAGACACAGGATCTAATCGCCATTATATCACATTGTTGCAATGCAGTACTTGCAGAAGTACTTGTGCTAGAAATGTTCTTAGAAATTGGGAAAAGACTCTTTAGAAATAGTGAATAAGGAATATTTCTGATTAATGAGCTTGAATGAAAATAGCTAGCGTTTAGCAAACAACCATGTCCTTATCTATCTGATTTTCAATAAGAACTGTAAGATCTAGAAAGTTTACACTAATCTAAAACAAAAAGTTGTTCATGGTTTTATGTGTTATTCATGTTTTCAATAAACAACTTCAGATCATAAACAATGAGATAAAGATAAACCATTTAAACAGTATAATATTAGCATGATTCTTCAATATCAAGAGCATACATTAACTCATTAGCATATGGAGATACCATAGATGACTCCAGAGCATTATAGGCAGGTAATTGTGACAGGGACCTTAGATTGTAAACTCATTTGGGAGGGAATGATGTAAATGATGTGTAATCTTTGTACAGTTCATCTGAATACCTTGGAATTATATAAATAACAATAAGTATTCACTTTGAATATCATTTTCTGAAGTTCTAAAAACTCAGTAGGGGGAGCTGTCTGACCTGATTTGTTCATTACCTCTCTGCAAAGAGCAATACCAAATGTTGAATGATTGTGTACAGGCTTTCAACATCAAAGTAGAAAATTATGAGTTTAAGGGCTACGTTTATTCATTTCTTAGGGCTTGCATTCACTCCTTTCTGTGTTTGCTGCAATGCATTCCTCTGTGTTCCACCATAGGCAAGTGCAGGAAGAAACACATTCTGTTCTTCCTAATAAGACTACACTGACACAGGCACATGTAGTAACGCAGGTAGGACACAGAATGTTGCTGCCCATATAAAGTCCTTAAAAAAAAAAAAAAAAAAAAAAAAAGCGCACAAGGGAAAACTCCCCTAGTGTATCAGCAATGGTATAATTACAAGGTTTCAAAATCCTGTTACCTATTAGCAGGCAATGTGAGTAAAATATATCAGATAAGGGTCCACCACAGTGCTCCCCGTTCCGGCTATATACTCACAAACACACTGTTAAGGATTGCTTTTCATGAATGGCAACCCATTCAATGTGTGAAAAAACAATAAAAGATACCATCTTGCATTAAAATTGTTAATGATGTATAAATAGTTAAAACAGATGTCTACTCACAAAGTTGATAAAAGTACAAGTGGTAAAAATATCAAAAGAGAAAATGCTGACTGCTCCTGGCTTCACGCGTTTCGTGAGGCTCCACCCCACTTCATCAGGGATTGGGCGTGTCAGCGAGTTTTTAAAGCACAAAGTTACTATGTATTGACCCCTGGCAACCACTAGACATGTATAGCTACAACAACAAAGGTGCATGAGCGGATGAAAGTGCAAGTGGTTGCTAGGTGCTTGCCCCAGCAACCACTATAAAAGTTTTAAGTGCAATAGTGACACATGAACAATAAGACACAAACAATAAAATCAAATTAAATATATACCCAGAGCAAAAGCTCTCCAAAATTAGGAAAACATCAGTATTAAAAGTGTGATGGGCTGCTAGGGATCTGCCCTAGCAACAAATGTAAGTGCATTACTAGTGCACTAGTGATTCAAGAAATTGGAGACATAAGAGAAAAAAAAGCCCAAAACAGAGGCTATCCAACATTATAGACTTGGTGCTTGCAAAATATAGTTATGTGCACTTCTTAGTTGCTAGGGACATAACCTAGCAATGAGGAACTTTACCTAGCAACCACTATAATTGTGTTAAATCTACAATGTTGAACTGAATTAATATTAAAAAAAGATTCAAATAAATATGCCTACTGCTAAAAAGGTCAATCCATAAACGTATACATGAATTACTTACTAAGAACATAATAATGAAATATATATTTCTAACAATACAAAATGCCCACTGTCATAAATGTAACTAGGAATTGTGGACAATGGGTTGGAGAAAAAGATAAAGAAATGTTTTAAGTAAGGATCCAACCAAAAACACAACAGCCCTGTCTGGTGGGCTTGGGAAGCATGTTTAAATTTAGTATTTTAGGATGATCAGCCGTAAGTTATTACATAATTGACACAGCTTTTTTTTTAAAAAAAGTTACCAGTTTGCTTTGTAAAGGCTAAACTACACAGCAGATTTTGTAGAATGGTGTTAGATCAACAGAACACATCCTACAAGTTGGATTCATTCACATGGGCCAAAATAATGGGACTGACAGAAAATGGCATGGAACAAACATTTGCCACCTGATGTGATACACCTCTTGGCAGCGTATACAACATGCTGCATTTTTCAAGATACAATCTGATGGTGTCTCAAATACTTTTTTTGTCATTGAAATTTAACCGTCAGATGGAAATGCATAAACAAAATACACTATTCAGCTTTATCTAATCTGACCAACTTACAGCAGTGGGGAAAACTGATGCTTGTCTCCAATGTTAATAATATCCTTCTAGGTGTCTTAACAACCAAATAATACAGTATAATGCCTTTTACAAAGTGAAACTTGTTGGTGTGGGAGGTTCTGCAGCCACCTTGGAGTGTGTTAGGCTAACTAATAGAGATCTCTTACCGCAAGAATGACTCCTGTATTATTGTGAGTAGTACTAACCTTACAGCGTGATAGCATCAGAAACACATGGTGTCAGAAGCTGGTGAGCTCACTGCAGTAAAAGAAAGCATAGAGTTTGCAGGTATGCAGCCACCCAGCATGGACGGGAATAGCATAGAAGAATATAAAAGGTCTAAAAACATGCAGAGCTCATCTCTAAGGGTACTCTCAAGGCAAAAGAAAATAAAATAAATACTGTTGTCTGCTATGGGCTGGGGAGACATGTCAGCAGAGGAGAGCAAGCTGCTCAATGCTCTATTATAAAATATACAGTGATTATGTAATCCCAAAAGCAAACCCAATCTTTGCAAAATATAAATTCACTAAAAGAGTGTAAGATGCAAATTAACCTGTAGGGCAATTTGCAGGGTCAGACTGGGGGGGCGCCCCTGCTGTGCCTCCCTAACCCCCTACAGGGTCCCCCCCGTCACACACCTGACATCCTCCCCTGAGTGCGTGTAAGTGAAACTTATTTTAAACGTGTCAGAAGAGGGACACCGGTGGCCGGGGGGGCGCGCCAACAGGAATCGGGTCTGGGCTGCTGGGTTTTTCCCCGGTGGCCCAATCCGACCCTGGCAATTTGTCACAGATCTAAAATTATTAGCCAGTAGTGATGAGCGAATCTGTCCCATTTCGCTTCACCAAAAAATGGTGGAAAATTTGCAAAATGCTGAAAATGAAAATGGCAAGTACAAATGCACAAAAGATAACCATCTGTGTAGGAGTAAGGCCTAGATGCCAGGCAGTTACTGATATAACTGTACCATGCGGTGACCGTGTTCTGGGTAAATCTGTACATCAAAGGTTAACCTACAGATTCATGCACCCCTTCACTGATCAGCCTGCATTCCTGAGTATATCGCCACAGCCCAACACAACCCCCCAAGCAAGCCTTGATTACTGCTACCATGGCCTTGAAGATAGGGCCACCTGTTTGGTTGTAGAGCAGCTCTTTGTTTTCTGTGCTGTAAAGAGATACCTCTATGCACTTCCATTGTATTTGTATACTCTATTTAGCCTTGGAGTGCTCCCACGTCCCCCTGTGGTGTATTTATGTATTCTAGCAGAGTTACTCTGCAGGAAGAATGGCCACATTTCAATGTGGTTGCCTTTAAAAAATAGGTGTTGATCAATGGGCAGTCTTCTTCTTTACAAGCCTTAAGCAGGGAAGGATTCAGCCACTGGGATTTAATGGACAACCAGGGCAGATCTACTAACTACTCCTGCCAACTTATATATAAGTTTGGACTATATACATAGATCCTGTCTTTAATAAGCATATTATTCTTATTATTAATCTACAGTTAGTATTGTATATAGATACTGTAGGTCAGTATAGGTTTGTGTGTTCTGGGTTCACTTGGAAGGGTTGAACTTGATGGACTTTGGTCTTTTTTTCAACCCAATGTAACTATGTAACTATTTAACTGTCACTTAAGTAGTATAATATAAACACAATTTTCTTCCATTTTTATAACAAAAACATTTCTGTCACATACAAGCCTGAAAACCTAAGAGGATCCATGCATAGAAAAGAGCTTTGGGAGTGTTGAAAAGTTTACTGGCAATAAAAATTAGTTGAATAAGGCTTGTCATGTTCTATTTGTTTAAAGCACCTTAGGAATGAAATTCTGCAGGGACAGCTGCATATACTGCACTAATTGTTACTACTTTTATCAGCTCATGTCATATGTCAGATACATTAATACAATGAGCAACTTAAAATCAGTTGCATAGGAACAGAGTTCTATGTCACTGAAACTGAATTTAAGCCAGTAGGGGCCATTAGGGTGCAATGGCAATGACAGGCAGTAAAGACAGGGCTGTCTTGCACCCATCATGGCTGCTCACTGCTTTCTGATATCTCTGTAAATAACCCCATTGATTTTAGATATTCACTCCTATATCTTACCTTATTAATGTATTTTTATTACAGTTTAGTGGTATTTTTTTTCCACAAGGGCTTTAAAGTATCTGGGAAAAGTCTTCAAGCTGAACTTTAAAGTATTTGAAAAAAGTCTACAAGTTGAACAATGAAATTTAACTTTGTAACAACATTCACTATAAATCTTTCTAACATAACTTAATCTGTTTCCAACAGATGGTGTTATGTGGTTTGTTTCTTCTTCCACTCCGAGTCATTCTCTTTATGATTGTTTTACTTGTGTCATGGTTGGTTGCAGCCATAGCTACCTGCTGTTGTCCTGAAAAGAATGAGAAACCACTTGAGGGATGGAGAAGGTAAGAGAAGTTTACATATTCATATTACAAGAATAATAGAAGTCAAATAAAATCAACAAAAAATTTTTTAAAAAAAATATTATTTGTGTTTTTTTTTACTTGGATTTTTATTGGTATTTTGTGCAAAATAATTATAACAGGCATTCAATAGGTCAGTAGTAGTAATGTAGCATTACAATAAAGTGGATCAACTAAGTTGACCATATCGCAAAGTACAGGGCAGGCCTGCTAATTAACATTTATCATTGATCAAATTAACTTGATTTTCTTGGGTTGACAGTAACATTTTAAACTAACAGTTGCAATTGCCAGTAATAATAAAAAGAAAAAAAAAGAGAGAAAAGGAAAAAAGAGGCACAAAGGGAGAGATTCGGATCCATCGGGGGGGGGGGGGATGGGAGATCATGGTTATAGGTCAGATAAAGGGTTATTCCTGTGTAGGGTGTATCTTATTCTGTGTTCTAGTGCTGGCTATATAGTAATCCCATCTGGACCAGACCTTCTCCCATTGTTTGTGTCAGTCGTAGAAGTTTTACAGACGTATCATACCAGAAAAACATAGTTTTATATATATTTTCCTTTTGTCAGACACATGTCACCATTCTCCTCGCATTGTCCCAGATATCTGCCCATTCATCTAGGGGAGGGTTGTGAAGGTGATTTCTTCCCACTTTAGCATATAGGAGTGCTTGGGGAAGGGATCCTTGGGTAGGTTAGTCAGGAATCTATGCAGAATGGAAATCAAGTCTCTCCGAGGTAGTCCTGTTATACAAAGTCTTTCAAAGGGGGTGAGAGACAGAGGGTGTGGGTCTTTTGGGAGATTAGTCTGGATAAAATGGTTAATTTGTATATATTCAAAAAATCGTGAAGAGGGTTTCTGGTATTTGTTTTGGATTTCAGCGAATGACCACTGTTTCAGCGTCAGTGGATCTAGAAAGTCATAGATCCTGGATAGCCCCTTTGTACCCCAGTAGTTTTTAAATTTCTCAGAAATCCCTGGGGTAAAAGAGGGATCGGCCAGGAGGGGTTTTACCAATGAGATCTGGTTTGCTAGGCGGTATTTATCTTTGCACGTTTTCCATAAGGTAAGGGTAAAATGCATTGGGTGTAGGATGTCTGGAATGCTCTTTCCTTTTTCATCCCATAATAGTGAATTTGGTGGGTTGGGGAGATCCAGAGAGATTCAATATGTGCCCATTTGCTAGAAGGGGGCAAATATTATTTGTATTATTATCATTATAATAATCAATTTGTAAATATACAGAAAGTTTAGCAAAATAGAAAGCACATTAAAATGGGATGGGCTGAGTGTAGCCTTGTTATTTATTGTGCTAAACAGTAAATTGAAACTGCTTTTACTTCCAAACTTCCTGTCTCACTGTTTCTGTTGTGTTATTGTATGCAGAGGAGTAAGTAGTAAAACAAATGACCAGTTCGATGTATAATAAGCTGCTTTTTATGGCAAAGCCCAAGGCTAATGTTGCTCATGATCTAACCCCCCCAACCCCCAGACTGTCTTACACAGTTATTTCTGCCAAAAAATGCGCTAGTGACCATTTTTGGCCAGAAGTCACTGGCCAAAAACATCACGTCTACTTTTCTGCTCAGTTCCCACTGAAGTCTGCTGGAGTTGGGGGATGTGGATAAAGATGGTTCCTCTTCAGCAGTCTTCCACCTTCAAAGAAAAGTTTTTGGCCAGAAGCCATCTTTAAAATATGATACATCAAAAAATAATAAAAAACTGAAAAAATACAGAACAGATAGGAAAAAACCATGTCCAGTTGCAGGTAACAGATATAGGCTGGCAGAAATTAAACAGAAACTGAATAACAGGCCAAAGGTCAAGGGCAGGCAGATAACATGCAGAGTCCATTAAACAAGCCAAAGTTCAAAATAGGTCGAAGATGTGCAAAGTCAGATAGGAGGGAACGAGGACAAGGCAGTGCAAGGCAGGACTTACGGGACAGGAAAGTCAAGAACAGGAACTCAGGGCTTAGACACAGCAGTATGAGCCAATGATCCAGCAACAGGTTGTAGTAAGAAACAGGCTTAAATAGCCCCTTAATTGAGCTATTGGCTGAAGCTGAAAAATGGGAGGAAACCAAGGGAATATTGAGAGGAGGAAAGAGTCATCATGATACAGGGGGTTAGAGTCATCATGATATTCTGGCAGGCTACAGCCAGAGTGTCTCCTGTGTCTCAACTGGGAAGAGCTCTGTCCCAGGTTCGAGACCAGGGATTTCCTGACACCTGCATACCTGGGGAAAACAAGGGATTGGCAAGTACTGGTATTAGTAGTGAGTTCAAGCTCATTAGTCCTTACATTGCTTCCAAATTTGTAGGGCAAATATAAGAGATTAAAGTTTGAGTTTCTTTGCTCAGCTCTCTGTGCCATACAAAAAAGTGCTAAGATGGGCTGAGTATGCCCTTAGGTCTTATATATATATAATATATATATGCCACCCATCTCCCGATTCTGGTGTAATGGGCTTTAGATCTTCAGTCTATGAAGATTTTCAGTCATCCAGGTCATGATATACAGTTTCTACTAGAATTAAGTCTAAAGCAATTGGACTTTTTGAGTTTTCTTAAATATTTTAACACTCATCTGAGCATCTTCTTTAATTTAACCGAATTGTAGGAATTTTTCTGGCATTTAAACCCCTAAGGGGTAGTACAATTACAGATCTCCAATCACAGTCGTTCCATTGAACGTATTCAGTTTGGTGTTGGCTGGAACTCACAGATGTGTGAAAGTGTGATTCAATTAGGTGTTGGCATTAAGACTCTGATATATATAAGCTGAGATGAAGAAAAAAGAATTATTTTTATTGGAAGATTGGGTCCTGTCCTGTACAATTTTTCTGCATGGAATACATAGCCTTTTTATAGTACTATACCTGTACACATCCAAGCATTCAGAAAAGGATCCCACACATTTTCAAATGTATCCAGGCAGGCCCTTCTTGCATAAACAAGCTTGTTTAGCAGAATTACCTGGTTAACCTGATTTTGCCATAGTGTCAGTGACAGTGGTTAATGAGCTTTCCAGTGCATGACAATGCATTTCTTAACTATAGTAAGGAGTATGGCAACCAGGGTTCTTGCCACTCTGGTAGGAGTTAGGTCTGTAACCTAATAAAGTAGCATTGTCAACTGATCAGGTTGTATATGCATCCCTATGATATTCATGAGATATTCCAAAATGGATAACCAGAATTTGCATATCTCAAGGCAGGAGCACATCATATGTATACAGATGGCTGATGCATGGTGACAAAGTGAAGTTAGTTTTGACACAGGGATGTGGTGCACTATATAGGGCTTTTGTCCATTTTATAAAATTGACCCAAAAGCCTAGGGATTGCATGTTAGTCCAGAGATATGCCCATTTTCGTCATAGACCTTCTCGTTTCCTGTGGGGTGTAATGGGTGATCATCAGGTTTGTAAATAAATGTCTCAGATTTAAAACTGTTGACCATCCAGGGACAAACCAGATTGGTCAAAAATTGAAGAAAGAGCACTAGTGAGACGATTGGCAAGCACTTTGGTAAAAATGCTTGCATCGCAATTTTTAATAGATATTGGCCTGTATGAGGCACATAGTGTGGGATCTTTCCCGGGTTTTAGTATAAGAGTTATTAATGATTTATTAGCAGACAAGAACAGAAGGGTTCCCTTACAAATTGCGTTGAATAGTTTGGTCAACCAAAGGGCTAGAATAGAATTGTATTTTTGTACAATTCCAATTCCATTGGAAGATTGTCCAAATCTGGGGGTCTTCCCTGATTGGCAAGAGTTTATGGCATCCACCAATTCTTGGACTGAAATGGGGGGGGGCAGTTCCTGACTTACTGAGACTTCAAGTCATGGCATAGGTATATTGCAGATATATTCCTGCACTGTTTCTACTGTATATCTAAAGTAAGCTATAGCTAAAGAACAGCTCGATTTGTGCTATTAGGAATTTGGTTTGGGAGGTTAGGAAGAGAGGTTAGCCAGCCCTCTAATAAATGCTTTTAAAGTACTTTTTAATATAACCTTGGGTATGAATAAAGGAAAATGTATATTTTTTATATATTGTTTGTTATATTTTTTAAGGAGAAGGGAGGAAAGGGTCAGATGTGCCTGATTATTGTGTGTGTATTGGGCAGCATCTGAGTATCTGCTGTGCCATAGGTCGGTTAGGCCAAAAGCTTCCAGCCACCTTAGCAAAGAGCCATCAGAGTGGGCTTGTGTAGGGAGTCTGTCAATAGATTAATTTAGCACTGTATTAAAGTTATCCATGATAACAGAGCCTGGGAATGGTGAAGGCAAATATATATTGGCAACAATATGCAGTGACCCTATTACCTGGGCTTGCATATTTATAAATCTACCCTTAGGGTCTGTTATCAATTATGGTAAGCTAAAGGAGCAGCCTCTGCTAATCAGTATTGGTACAACTCTCAAGTAGGTAGAATAAGAGGTATGATAAGCGGCAGCCATCCACCATTTTCTGAGGGCCAGAAGTTTGCTACCATCAAAGTGTGTCTCCTGCAGGTAGTGCTTAAAAAAGTGGAATATCAGTCCCCACTTTATGGCACTACCCAGGCCTCTAGACATTGTAAATCAGCATTTTCCCTATGTAAGAGGTGAACTGCATCCCTACAGGTGCTTCTGCCACATGCATAATACATTTGTCAGAGATGTGGTATTTAGTTGAGGGGGGGTCTTGTTTGCAAAAGCTAATTTGGTAGCCAAGAATATCATATGCACTATTTCGTTGCACATTCCTTGCTAAATATATGCATACCTGTATTGGGCATCAAACTGTTTAGTATAACGCTGACAGTCATATTTAGGGGGCATTTTCTTTTGAATGTAAAAAGTTGTGTGTAAATGCTGCAAATTGCATCATTTGTAGGCGATTTTCAAAAGTGCCATCAAAACCGCTAACTTTAGGAAAGCTGTGCCAGTTGGTGGTTTGGGGTAGAAAGAAATATTTACCTATTTTGGATTTTTTTTAGAATGTGTACTTTTCAAAACTATATGGTCTTCAGGGATCACCATACTTTTTTGCAGCTTTTACACCACATAAAACCGACAGTATGTTTATGAATTAGTGTAAATGTAAGGCATTGAATTAGTATTCACTAGGTATATTTTGAAGTCTCTACATATCATGTACTTTGATAAACCAATGTACATTGGGCATCAAACTGTTGAATAGACCAATGGTATTTAAATATGCTGCAAATTGAAGGTTTTGAGGTGATTATTGGAAATGTAATAAAATGGTCAAATTTAGGAAAGCTTCGCAGCTTCATACTTTGGAGTAGAAAGACAAGAGTACCCGTTTTGGAATTGGGGTATTGTGTACTTTCCAAAAATATATGGTTTTCTGGGGTGAAGCTACTTTGTTGTGGCTTTACACCACCCCCCCCCCCCCCCATAAAATACAGTAAATTTGTTAATTTTGCAGTAACTGAAATGACAGAAATGATCATATGGGTATATTTTCCTTTTGTTGTTTTTCTTTAATGTTTCTGAAAATGTGTTTATATTATAGAAAGTAATGTGTTCAGTGAAGGGTGGAACATTGTGTAGTTTAGTTTTGACACAGGAATCATCTACAAATAGGAACCAATGACTTGGTGCTGTTCCCTGTTCACTACTATAGGAGACACATGGCAACCCATGGCACAGCTATGGTTTTGTCTGTAACAAACTTTCTTACACTTGAAGTGAGTGGTATTAAGACATAGGTCCAGTAAAGAACAAACTGGGTTCAGCTTTGTTCTTCTGCAGAAGGAGATGTCTAATTTCAATTGTTTTCTCAATGTTTCAATTGCCTCTATTGTCAGTATGGATATGAATTGCGATTTCACATTACTCATTTCTACTAGATACTATATATCATGACCTGGATGAATGAAAATATTTATAGCCATATGTTCGGCACAGTTACCCCAGCCCTTGTCACATGTGGGACATTCAATGGAGTTCTCAGTGGACCCCTCAGAGACAGATGTTGCTTTAAGAGAAAAGTTTAAGTATACATGGACAGACACTTCTGCCTAGAGGATCACTTTGTGTGCTTTTCACAAAGTTGAGAAATACATAAAAAGGAGGAATGTGGAAGCACTCCAAGGCTAAGTAAAAATACATGCAATAGAAGGGGTGAATATAACAACTCCTTGGAGATAATGCCCTGACTGAACTTGAACCTTCATGTGCCTTCATATGAATTAGGTGGTCAACTTCCACCAGTAAACATATTGTTGACCATGTCTACCTATTTTTCTTTGTCCATTCAGATTTGTCTGTCAGTAAAGACAACCTTCCACAAATGATCTTTGTATAGGCACATCTAAGCTTCCTAGGAACCCTAGCAACTTGGTATACATCCCATGTTTTTCCACATCTCCTCTCCCCTTCTCCTGTGCACTACTGAATGCCTGCTCTCTCTCTCTAATAAAAGGACAACTGTGCATGATATATTTTTCTTACTTGCTCTTCACCTGCTTGCTATTACTAAAACCTGGCTCAGACTGCCCTTTAACTTGCTCTATCTTATGGTAGCTTTTTCTTCACCCAATCTGCATGCACAGAGGGCAGAGGTGGAAGAGTTGGTCACCTTTTCTCTTCACTCTGCAAATTCAAAAGCACTCCCATTCCATTTTCTTGAAGGGATGCACCGAATAATCCCCTCTAATACACAGAATAACCATGCCCTCTCACAGTTTCCTTTTTGTCTAGAGAAAACAACCCCAGTCTGATCTCATAGTTTAAATCCTCCATCCCCCTTACCAGTTTAGTTGCATGTCTCTACACTCTCTCCAGCTCATTAATATCCTTTTTAAGGACTGTAGCCCAAAACTGCACTGCATACTCAAGATGAGGCCTTACCAGAGAACTATATAGCGCCAAAATTATGTTTTCATCCCTTGAATTAATGCAAGACAGTACTTTATTTGCTTTAGTAGCAATGGAATGACACTGCCTGTAATTAGACAACTTGTTATCTACAAAAATCCCCAGATCCTTCTCAGTTAAAGGAGAAGGAAAGGCTAAGTCACTTGGTTGTGCCAAAATGTTAGGCACCCCCAAGTGACTTTAGTCGCATACCTTTTACCCCAGGCTGGTGTCCCTGTTAGGAGAAAAATGCACCAGCCCGGGAAACCTGCATCAAGCACTTCCTCCTTCCTTCTGTTGTCAAAATTCCTGTACCGGCACATGCACAGCAGAGTGAAAAGCCAACTTTTTTGTTAAAATTTGGCTTTTCACTCTACTGCGCATGCGCAAGCGCGCGAAGAAGGAAGCAGGAAGAGGAGACCACACTCGCAGCTACCCCGGGCTGGTGCGGTTTTCTCCTAACAGGGGCGCCTGCCCGGGGTAAAAGGTAAGCGATTAAAGTCATTTGGGGGTGCCTAACATTTTGGCACCCCCAAGTGACTTAGCCTTTCCTTTTCCTTTAAGGATACCTCCAACACACTACCATTTAGCATGTAACTTGCATTTATATTATTTCTACCAAAGTGCATAACTTTGCACTTTTCAACATTGAACCTTATTTTCCATTTTGCTGCCCAGGTTTCCAATGTAATGTATTCAAGTGTCCACCCCCTTATCGATTCCAAAAGCTTTCCAACCACTGATGTCAGACAGTCAGACTGTAGTTTTCAGGCTGAGAATGAGATCCTTTTTTCGAATAATGGCATTAGCAATTTGCCAGACCTCAATGAATCCTGAAAAATTAAGTGAAGAAGTTTGGCACTCAAATAGCTAAGCTCCTTTAGTACCCTGGTAGTGGTCCATTCATCAGTAGTTATATTACTAGAATTGGCTCCTTCATTAGCTGGCTCCTCCGTTGTATAGACTCTGATTTTTCCCTGTGCTAGTCAATGAACTTGCCCCCCTATGATAATAAGGGTCCTTCTTCTTCTTCCCCTTCTTGCTTGTTTGTTTTTCAACAGGGACCTATCTCTATACACTTTGGTGCAAAAAAACACAAAGGGGCACATTTACAAAAGCACGAATGCTCCCAGCGTATTTTCATAGAATTTTTCGGGCGTCCGCACAACTTTTTCGTATGCTTGCACGAAAAAATCGGAAAGGTTTTACCGCTGTTTGACTTTCGGATTGCCAATACGATATTATCGTGACTAATACGATTTTTTTCATAAGCATTTTCTGGATATTTGCGATCTTCAGAAATGTTCCTTTCCAATCCAAATTTTTCCCATTCGGGATTCAAACTCATGATTTGATAAATCTGCCCCAAAGTGTTACAAAAAATGAGGGCTAGTAAATGCCCCCCATAGTGTATTGTCATATTTACCAATTATGAATGCAATTTTTAAGTTATTTCCTTCATAAGGCTAGTGCCACATGAGGTTGATTCTCAGCCTGTGGAAAAATGCAGGCCGAGAATCAGCCTCTATGCTGGCATTTGCCTTTTACTTTGCCTGCACCTGGAACTATTGTTTTGGCCCGACTGCAGGCACATGTAATGGAAAACAGCTCTTGCTTGTCTTTGCAAAAAAAAAACCAAAACACTGGGCAAATTTGTATCTGGACAGTAACCTATAGCCTAATCCTAATCAGTATTTAGATTTTTTCAACCAGTTGCAGGTAGAACAATGAAAGCAGTGACTGGCCACTATGGGTTAATGTCCAGGAGCATAGTTGCCTGGTGTTTTTTAATGACTCCCAGTATAATTGTAAATGTGCATTATTCTTGTTTATTTAAAATACTTATGTTATTTGTGGTCAGATGGCCATGAAAATACAACAGGCACAAGAATTTGTTTTATTATATACAAAGCTTAAAGAGTAGAAACATGTATTGCTGTTTTTTTGCTCCTACAGGAAAGTAACTCAGACTCTAATCGGCAGCCTTGGACGCCTTCTGTTCTTCTCTATGGGATTCCATGTTCGGGTGGAGGGGAAACCAGCCACTCCATCTGATGCCCCTATCCTCTTGGTTGCTCCACACTCCTCCTTCTTTGATGCAATTGCTGTTATTGTATCTGGAATGCCATCCAGTGTTTCCAGAGCAGAAAATATATCAGTGCCTATATTTGGTAGTAAGTCACCTTTAATACTGGAGAAAATATTTTCTATTATGTTCTAAAGAAGGGATGTTCATCAGTTAACTTATCTTAATAACTTATTTTCTCTATTCTTTTAATTAGCATAGTTGCCCTTCTTTGGTTCTCTCTAGTTCCACAAATTCCTTTTTGTGTACAGGATCCTTTAGGTGAACTGGATCTAAATGGGGGAATCTAGATGGGGTCTTAGAAGACAGTTAAGAATAGTTATACAAATTACTGTATATACTATCTTCTTTAATACAGAGAAAATATCACTGGCTTTTGCAACTGCAGACTGGCATTGTATAAAGTAGTGCTGACTATGGTGCTTTTGGTGGGTGATGATGGCAATGTAGTGCAGACACAATCAAATGACAGGACAGCACCATAGCTTGGCTTGAAGGTTTACTTAAGGTTACTTGATGGCTTGCCTTGATGGTTTACTTAGGTTAGGTTATTGAAGGTTACTTTACTATTGAACTTCCAGTGATCCTGTTCCTTTTTGTACTTGCTTTTGTTGCTGAATTCCTGGTGTTTAAATTTGGTATGCTATCCAAACTGTCCTTAACTCTGCCTGACCTGTGCCTGGACCATAAACTTTGTGCTAACCCCTTATATATTACTATTGGACCCTGCCTGCCCAGTATACCTACCTGCCAGTACCAGTGCCTTTTTTACACGTACTACTTTTTGTCTAGTGTCTGCTTCCTCCATTGCTTGCTAGAGGTATTTTTATTATCCACAAATACTTCTAGGTTCTTCTCAATTAATGACTACTATTAATGACTATACTATGACTTCCCATTTGGAGCAAAGAATATGCTGATGCATAACCTTAGTTTATCTACACTGAATCTCATTAATTACTTACTTGCCCTGATTTCTAGTGTGTCCAGATCCACTTCATACATGTCATCAGTAAACAACTACATTCTTTTCAATGTCCTGTCATGGCAGGATCTGAGAATATGACAATAACTGATTGTTCATGATACTTTAGCTTGTTTTCTGTAAATTAAAATATCTACAAACAGAAATAAGTTTGAACAGTAACCCTTTATGTAACCTAAATAACCTAATTGGTCTGCACTCCGTGAGCTTAAATCACCAGGTGCAAGTCATACAGGAAATGGAGGAAGATGTATTTTTTTATATAAAATCCATAGTGCATCAGTATATTTGTGAAAAGTTGCCTTTGTGTAACATAGGTTGACAAAAGACACTTGCCCAGCAAATTTTTATGGTAAAGGCAAACTGCCTAACCTGCCTAGTTGATCCAAAGAAAAGCAAAAAACCCCATCTGAAGCCTCAAGATGGCAATTGTGCCAATCTCTGGATTAACTTTGTACTAAGAGCTGTTTTCAGTAGCCCTGGCCATGCACACTGAGTTTCGTACGATTTTTGGGCCGCGTGTGGAATTATCGCCCCAACAATGATAAAATCTGCATATGTATTCTGTGATATCCTTGGGGATCCTACAATGCATTTCCAGGAAGTCACTTTTGTACAGTTGTATCCGCCATGTTTATGTTCAGAACATCCTCTGAAAATCTGATGTGTATGGCCACCTTTAAAGTTATCTACTGTATCTGCCAGTACATCTGTGTGTGGTTGGAAGGACTTACTGGTATATAAAAGCTTTAGATAGTTTATTATATTGTCCCCTTGTATATTTATGCATTATTATCATACTTTAGGTGCTTCTTATGCGTAAACAATCCCAACCTGTTGTCCTTCTTTGAACTCTCTCTAATTCAATAATATCCCCTTTGAGCACTGGAGACCAAAAGTGTGCTGCATATTCTAGATGGGGCCTTTGTAAAGTGGGAAAATTAGCCTATCTTCCTGCTAATCTGTACCCCTTTTAACCATTTTTCTGCCAACGACGTATGGGATACGTTGTGGCAGAAAAAGGATTTATGTATGTGTCTCGTACGTCGTTGGCAGATACAGGATACAGGCACTGCATGTGCTGCCGCTGCAGAGAGTTTTTAGCGATGACAGCCCCCTGGGCAATGAGCCAGGGGGGCTGTCATGTTGCTCCTGCACGTCTGCTGCTTGTACTGCTTCCTCCTTCCCTCCCAGCCGCCGCCCACTGACTTTTTTTCTGGGGGTCTCTGTACAGTTAGGGGGTGTTACGGCACATAATATGCTGACAGGGGGCTCTGTGTGCAAAAGCTGAGTTGGCAGGCGAGAAATTCATATGCACTATTTTCATTTTGGGTTCAGTACATACCACGGACTTTGGTATATCTATGCATATTGGGCATCAAACTGTTCAGCAGACCTTAGGTAAAAGAGACGCCAAAAGGATAAAATTAGCTAAAAACATCAGAGGAGGTAGTAGTGAACTTACCTCCTCCAGGCACATACCAACAAAAGTGGTAATTTTCAATAATAATTTATTCACAACAATATTGCAACGCGTTTTGCAGGCTTTTCCTGCTTCATCAGGCAATGGATTGGTACTTTGGTGTAGAAAGGACTCTTTAACCATGTTGGATTTGTCAGAATGTGTACTTTCCAAAAATATGTGGTTTTTAGGGGTCCCCCTACATTTCTGCAGCTTTTACCCCTCATAAAACTGCCATATGTTTATGAATTAGGTAAAGGTAAGCCATGACATTAGTGTGCACAAGGTATATTTTGCGGTCTGTAAGCGCCATGTGCTTTGATAAACCTATGTAGACCTCTGGGGTTCATATTTAGGGTGTTTTATCTTGATACCTAATGACCTGTAGAAAATAAGATGCTGCATATTGGAAGTTTTGGTGGGATTTTTGGAAATTTCATAAAAATGTGCAAACTTGGGAAAGTTTTGCGGCTTGGTATTTTGGAGTAGAAAGACATAGGTACCCATTTTGAATTCAGGGCAATGTGTACTTTCCAAAAATATATGGCTTTCTGGGGTGAGCATACTTTTCCTGTAGTGTTATCCCACATAAAATGATGAAAATGTGTTGATTTTGCAGGAGCTGAAATGACAGATCATATGGGGGGGTATGTTCACATTGGGGCCCCTACATGCCACATACTTGGGTAAACCTATACATATTGGGCATCATACTGTTCAGTGGACACCTGGCATTCAAATTTAGGGTGTTTTATTTAGTTACTTATGACCTGTAGGAGATGAGATACTATAGACTGGAAGCTTTGAAGCGATTTTTTTTAAAAATGTCACAAATTGTGATAAAAACCAATAACTTTAGGAAAGCATTGCAACTTAGTAGTTTGGAGCAGACAGACAGTTGTGCCTATTCTGGATTCCCCAGAATCTGTTCTTTCCAAAAATGTATAATTTTCTGGGATAAACATTCTGTTGGTGAAATTTTTGGCCTTGAAATCTAAAGTATGCATCTTTCTGAAGCAGTGCTTTGGAAATTTGGTAGTGTACTGCTGGGAGTTTTTGACCTATGCAAGTGAGAAATCTCCATAAAACTATATATATTTGGTATTGGCATGTTCAGGAGAAATGGGACTAACCCCCCAACCCCCGCAAGGGGCCTCACTAACCACCCGCAGGGGCCCCCACCCGACGTCCTCCCCGAGCATGCATAAATTTAACGCATCAGGGGAGGTACAGTCAGGCAGGGGGAACGCCAGCAAGGGTAGGGTCTTGGCGGGTCTGACCCTGGCAGTGTGTAACTTATTGAGGTTTCAAACCAATAAACAGGCTGTCTGGAAGTCATAAATGTCCAATAAAACCATAAAGTGAAAACATTTTATTTAGATTTAAATGTTATACCTAATTGTCCAGCACCACCAATAGCATCTTTCTAGAAAAAAACTTTCCTCCTACAGGACTGTTTAAACCCCTGTTTATCTTCACTTGTAGTAATAACATTGTATTCCAAATAGCTTGTTATCTACTATGCCAGTGCTGTCCAACTGGCGGCCCGCCTCTGTGTGGCCCCCCACCTGTCTG
Organism: Xenopus tropicalis; assembly: GCF_000004195.4. Lineage (NCBI taxonomy): Eukaryota > Metazoa > Chordata > Amphibia > Anura > Pipidae > Xenopus > Xenopus tropicalis. The sequence continues at coordinate 42,783,581 of NC_030680.2, forward strand.
GCTGCTTTGATGGCTTACTCTTGTGTAAGCTTTAAATGGTATCAGTACTGTGATTAACTGCCCCCCCCCCCCCCCCCTGCATGGTTCTCACCTCAGATTCAGGCTGTAATCAGGCTGTATTGTTTAAATATGTAATCCCCTGTGTTGTTCACACCTTTTAATCTCTGCATTGTTCACCCCCTGCAGTGTTCACACCTCAGGCTCAGGATGTAATCACCCCCATTGTTCCCCTGTTCACACCTCAGGAGCAGTAGAAACCCACAAATAATCCCTGCACACTGCAAAAAAAACATATACTGAGGTGGTACTTCAATTAAAAAGTTTTTTAATATACAGTGCAGACTGTAGGAGCAGTGCCAGCATTGTGTCACTGTAGGCTGCCTGTGTGTGCCATACACACAGCCATCATAGGGCAAGCAGAGTATGGCACACACAGGCAGGGTAGGGAAGGCAGAGTATGGCACACACAGGCAGAGTATGGGACACACAGGCCAAGTATGGCACAAACCAGCCAAGAATGGCAAACACACTGAAAGTATGGCACACGCAGGCAGGATAGGGAAGGCAGAGTATGGCACACACAGGCAGGGTAGGGCAGGCAGTGTATGGCACACACAGGCCAAGTATGGCACAAACCAGCCAAGAATGGCACACACAGTGAAAGTATGGCACACAGACAGGGTAGGGAAGGCAGAGTATGGCACACACAGGCAGGGTAGGGAAGGCAGAGTATGGCACACACAGGCAGGGTAGGGCAGGCAGAGTATGGCAGGTTTTTGCTGTACTACAACCATTAATATGGATATGGTCATGTGATAACATGGGTGTGGTTTCAAGTGGGTGCAGTTTCAAAAAGGGGAGTGGTCAAAACTGGCTTCCATTATCGGCCCTCCACCACGTAGGTCGGAAAAATTCCGGCCCTCGGTACAACAGAAGTTGGACAGCACTGTACTATGCAAATGTGAGCAGACAGAACTGAAATGAAGTACAGCACTTCTGGATATGGGAGCTTTTAAAGCTGCACCTTTGCTCCCCACTTGTTCCCCAGCCCCTATGGAACAAGCAGAGGTGGAGATGAGTGGCTTCTAGGGCACGGTCGCCCAGGGGCCCCATAGGAAACAATAGGCACGTGGGTTATTATGTTTCCTGGTTTTATACCTCAACCCCAATGCTGCCACTCGCAAGATCAGGAAAAGAAGATGGTCCTCTGGTTCCTGCATCCCATCGATTTTCAGAAATGTTATAAAAACCGTTTAGCATAGCTTTGTAGTTTGGTAGTTTGCAGTAGAAAGATGTATTTACCCATTTTTATATCATCAGAATGTTTACTTTTGGAAAATATATGGGTCTCTGTACTGTGGCACAAAATACACATACCGGGTGCTTATAATGCAGCAGCCAGAGTGTCAGACATGAAAATTCATATGCACTATTTTCATTTGGCTGCCTCTATACGCCACATAGTTTGGCATACCAGGCATCAAACTGTTCAGGAGGCCCGTGGCATTCATATTTAGAATGTTTTATGTTAGTATGTTATGAAATGTGGGTTACAGAATGGGGTAAAATGCAAGCTTTGAGATATTTTCAGAAATTACATAAAAATCTCTACATTTCGCTTAGTTTTGCTGTTTGGTGCTTTGCCATACAAAGACATATTTAACCATTTCACATTCGGCAGAATGTGTATTTTCTGAAAATGAGGTTTTGTGGGGTAAACTTACTTATTTTCTACTTTTACCACATATATTTTAACTAGCAAAAAATACACCTCCTGAATTATATGCCATGAATCATGTATGCACTAACTTCCTTTTGGGGTCTCTAAATGCCAGATCCTATGCACAATGGGCATTGTGCAGAGGACCCTTGGCTTTCATATTTAGGATGTTTTTTCTTGGTACCTAATGCTATGTGGGAGATAAGATGTTTAAAAGTGTAAGGTTTGATGCAATGTTTAGGTATATCATCAAAACCACCAATTTTGCTAAAGCATTGCACCTCCGTAGTTTGGATTAGGAAGACATAGGTGCCCATTTTGAATTCACATGAAGGTGTTCTTTCCAAAAATATATGGTTTTGGGGGGGTCAACTTATTTTTTTGTCTTTACCCCCCAAAAATGCAGTAACTGAGTTAAATTTTCAGTAGCTGAAGTGATCTTGGGGGCAATTTGTTTGCACTCCCCCTTTTTGGGGGGGATGCTTTGGTGATTCTATGCACAACAGGCATCAAACTGTGGACCCTTGTCTTTCATATTTATGATGTTTTTTCTTGGTACCTAATGCTGTATGGGAGATAAGGTGAGGCGATTTTTAGACATTCCTCAAAAATGGAAAGTAATGAACTCTGCAGTTTGTAGTAGAAAGACATGGATATCCATTTTCAATTCACCTGAATGTTTTACACCACAAAATGCAGTAAATGTGTTCACCTTTCAGTAGCTGTAGTAATCTCTGATGCAATTTGCATTATGCACTAACTTAATTTTGGGGTCTTTAAATGCCAGATCCTTTGGTAAACCTATGCACAATGAGCATCAAATGGTTTTGCGGTGCCAACGTATTTATCCCACAAAAATGCAGTAAATGTCAGTAAATTTCAGTACCTGAAATGCACAATTGGCATAAAACTGTTCAATGGACCCATGGCTTTCATATTTAGGTTATATTTTCTTGGTACCTAATGCTATGTTATATAGCAATTTTTCTTTCTTATTGTTTGGTATTTAGAGCTCTAAATCTTGTTCCAGAAGTGGAAATACACAAAAACTCAGGCAGATTTGGCAAACTCAGGTTCTCTTGAAAAAAAAAAATATATAAGCTTCTTACCTAAACTATCCCCCTCCAAAAAATGCCCCTAAAATGAGAGAGCACAAAATGTTTGTTTGGCACTAAGGGGAACTGAAATTTAAAATTCTGCTGGTGCTTAAAGGGTTAAAGCTAGTTGTATTTTTCTAAACTAAAAAAGCTTTTTCTTTCTCTCAGGGATACTCCGGGCTCTTCAGCCTGTTCTTGTGTCCCGCGTTGATCCAGATTCCAGAAAGAACACAATAAATGAGATTAAAAAACGAGCAACGTCAGGAGGGGAATGGCCACAGGTAAATATTATGCTTAATTTGAAGAGTTCAACATTTTCTCTTCTCTTTCTAAGACAACACACATAGATTGAAGCAACACTAGTTAAAATATAGAGTCTGATTTGCCTGAAAACAACATATATTGTTCCAATTAAGCTAGGATTGCAAACCATTGCTTCATGTAGCATTCCATAAGCATTAACACAAATGTGTATTGTATCGTCATGTATATTATACTAGGGCACCTCATGTCATGAAGGTGATGTGCCCAGAGTACAACCATTCAGCTTTAAGGAGCATGTTAAAAACCAGTAACACAGAACAGAGACATTAAAGCATACCCTCGCTGCATCCCAACCCACAACACGGATATTCAAATTATTCAGAAGGTCTCACATGTATATGGATATAATTTGTATCATCATGAACATTTTGGCACATGTTGGCTGTAATATGAGGTGATTGTAACCAAAATCCATATATTTGTCTAGTTTTGCTCTGTCATTGATATTTTGAAATCATACTTAAATTCATATTTTCTTCCACTAATCCTTTCTTTAAGCTATACTGAATCCTATCTTTCTTTAAGCCTACTATAAAATATTTAACTACCCTCCTCTGAGTAGGAGACCAAGTTGCTTCACTCAGATGACATGTAGTTTATGCAGTCAGAGGGGGGAGGCATATTTTGGGCAGAAATTTCCAGGATTTAGGTGGTGACCCTCTTCCTAAGAAATCATACAGGAGCTATAAATATTTAACACAAACATTTGAAACAGTAATAAATAAAATGGATATCATGCAATTGTGTTTCATGCTGTTTATGCAGAAAACTTGCTGTAGAGATCTATGGGTTGGGCTAGAGGAGGCACATGTGAGGTTCCTGGTTAATAATTTTGTAGATCTAGGTACTGCAATGAAAAACTACAAAATCCTGGCTAGAATGGATAGATTTTTGTTTAGGAGCCATAAATATCTGGTGCCAGATAACTGTGAGAAGAGACTCAAAGGTCTCCTGTTCCACATGAACCGACATAAATAACATTGTTACACATGAGTATACCTTTATGTCTGTCTTTTTCTCATGTGGAATTCAAAAACAAGACCCAGTCCATTAGTTTGAGGGAGAAAAAGTGCTATATCTTTCAGTTGAGAAAAGATTAGCAGTTTAATAGTTTTAGGTACAATTTACCTATTTTTCTGGAGCTCTGCTCTCTGAATATAAATAACACATTGCTTGAGGCAAACATGTATGAGACATAAGAAATTGTATATGTGGCTTGTGTGTTGCTATGTTGGTTTTTAATTTTTATAATAGAATGACACACAATGTCATATTTAGAAATGATTGCACTGAACAGTTTTCCAAGGTAAATTCAAAATTGTGAGAGTACGAATATTGAAAATTTGCTTTGTGTCTGTGTGGAAAAGTGGATGGTACACAAAGGGTTAAAATGTAAATATTATATTAGATTTTTATTCTCAATACATTTTTTTTAAATAATATATGCATTACATTGTGCATTCCAACATCATATAACAACACATTGCATACCTTAAAAGACTTGACTTGACTAGTTTTTTCTTTTGTTAAATAGATAATTTTTCTTCAAGGACATAAAACTAATGTGTTTACTACTCCTTAATAAATTCCTTGCTTTATTGTGTAGGTTTTAATTTTTCCAGAGGGTACCTGTACAAATCGCTCATGTTTAATATCCTTCAAACCAGGTAAATCTGTAAATTATTTACTATTGCTTACATTTATGGATAGTGTGGTTAGCGATAGCCATATATAAATAAAAAAATAAGTCAATATAAAAATAAGTTTGGAAACAAAATGTAATGTACAGGTATCGGATCCCTTATCCAGAAACCCGTCATCCAGAAAGCTCCGAATTACGGAAAGCCTGTCTCCCATAAACGCCATTTTAATTAAGTAATGCAGAATTTTAAAAGGGATTTGCTTTTTCTCTGTAATAATAAAACAGTACCTTGTACTTGCTTCTTACTAAGGTAAAAGTAATCCTTATTGGATGCAAAACAATCCTATTGGGTTTAATTAATGTTTTATTGATTTTTTAGTAGACTTAAGGTATGGAGATCCAAATTACGGAAGGACCCCTTATCCAGAATACCCTTGGTCCCGAGCATTCTGGATAACGGGTCCTATACCTGTATAATGTCACTTGCAATTCTGTTTGTATTCCTTTTAAAAGTAAAAAAAACAAAAAAAATATATAGAGAGAGAGATTATATATCTATATATACTGTATGGATAAAAATATTTACTAAATATAATGAAAATATTTACTACATTTTTATTATTTTTTTCTAAGCTGACCTAAAGCTTTTGATATGTGATTTTTGTATTGCTCTGCTTTAGGTGCATTTCACCCTGGGGTTCCTGTTCAACCAATACTTTTGCGATATCCAAACATTCAGGTGTGTATAATATCATCTTATTAAAAATAAATGTATTGTTAAGATGGGAATTCAAATCAATAAACATTGTAGGAGAATTCCTGGAAAGTGAGAGATAAGGATGACTGCATGTAATTACACTATGTGAAAGAAGGAATTAATCCAAATGTGGTTACATACAGAAAAAGTTTGTTGTGTTGTATATTGTGAGTTATTTAACACAGTACACACACGTACATTTTAACAGAACACATCCCTTAGCATTACTTGGAAACCATGTTATACATTCTTAAATAAAAACTTAAATATTGTGGGATACTTGAAATAGGAATATTCATATAACAAAACAAATTCAATCCCATTTTTAAAATAAACTCACCACTTGGAACAGTGGGTCCGGGAGCACAAGCCCCAGACCTTCAGCTGAAGGGGATAATTACAGTATCTTCTCAGAGAGAAACCGTCTGGCACAAAACCGGACTAGAGTAGAAATATGCTGCTTAAAATCTCTATTTACTAAGAACTTAATATATCGTATTCATAGTACAACAAAGCCCTACACATTTTGTGCCCCAAATACAAAATATTTGTAGATATATTTTTTTCATATTATTGGGTACTGTGCATCTGTTATTCAACTATGTACCTTTTGTGAACATTTATCAAAGTGCAACAGGTCCGATTACACAAAATTCATATTTTTTTCTAAAGTTTACAACTTTTGCATATTTTCTGCAATATTTTCGTTAATTTGCACAACTTTTTCGTACTTTGCGACAATTTGTGCGACAAAATCATATTTGTTGCAACGAGTATGAAAGTTTCGGATTTATTCAAGCTTCGGTATCGTTACTTTCCTTCGGCCAGGTTGGAGCTGCAGAGTGCTATTGAGTCCTATGGGAGGCTTTCAAAATCAGGTTATAAAGGTACCCAGCTACAGTGCCAGCCAGATCAGAGCTGAATGTGCTCTGCTTTGCATCGAGCTCCAGACTATCAAGAGAAGGGTCTACTTAGTTGCTGGTGGATGCCTTTGCCTCCGTGTCTCTCCAGTGTGTGTCCCCTGTGTGAGGACAGGTGTTTCTCAAGTGCCTGCTATGTGGGAGAAACTGCCTATCCAAAGGGAGAGGTACTTTGAGGCAGGTAGCGCTACCTGGGGAAACTAAAAGAGCTCTTGGGGAAGGGACTTTGCCAGAGACTGAACTGGACAAGGGTATTTCCTCCAGGAGTGGAGTGTGGGACTGTGTCCTGGAAGAGACTGTGCTAGAAGTTTGGTTAAAGCCACACAGGTTTCCCGTTTTCTAGTTATCACATTTTATAAACTGTTATATAAAGTTTATCTTTGCTGCAAACTGTGTGTGATTTATTTTCCTAGTTGAATTCCCCTGAGGCGTGCTCCTCAGTGTCCACTAGGTGGAGGCACTGTGCTGGAAATCGCAGTTCCCAGTATCTTTCAACATATGCAGAATTCCTGCTCTTTTGAAATAAGCATAGCCCAGAGAAGCAAGTGTAATCCAATTTCTGCATAAGTATGCCAAGAAAGGGTTACATATATCAATAATGAAAAACTATAAGGATTATGTTTGAAAATATCTAAAGCACTTTGTTGCTTTTCATTGTAAAGATTAGGGATATTCATCACCACAATTAATAAAAAAAAACCACAGAGTAAACAAATCCAATCCATAATATACCATTTTTATACATAGCAGAGCCTATTTAGCTGTAAATTCTGTTATTCCTTTAAGTTTAAATAATAAAAATCCCATGCTCTGGTTTAGGTTGACGTATTATTATTTACTTGTTATGCAGCTCTTCACAATTGTGATTCATACACCCGAGCTGATTCCTTACCATTGACCATCTGTGTGAGTTTCACAAGCTGTTTTTTAAAAAAAGATAACCCACTTAACAATTAAACATTGTTTAAAATGTTTAATATTAAAAGGAAAATAATGTCAATATGCAGAAAGGTACTCAAACTTTTTATTCAGGTTGCAATTTTTTTATATACCATGCATACCATTGTTGATGATGTGATCCAGGACCAACTGAATTACCGTATATACTCGAGTATAAGCCGAGATTTTCAGCACAAAAAATGTGCTTAAAAAGTGAACCTCGGCTTATACTCGCGCTTATACTCGTATATATACGGTATATGTATTCCCCGTGGACGACCTAACGTACGTGCTGCCGCGCATGCGCGCAGCATTGTTGACTAGCAGCGGCTTCATCGCCGCGCATCGGTACAGCGGGACTTTACATGGCAGCGTATGTGCTCATTGTAGACAACCAGCGGCTGCATCGGCAGGCTCGGTGGCGCTCGGTGGGGTGCAGGCTCGGTGGCGCTCCCACCACAATACTGTGATATAGTGTGGAAAACTGCATCAGTAAGGATCTCACGTATAAATTAATAATTTTTTTTGGTTACCGGTATGTCATTAAAACCAATCATCATTTTGTACTTACAGTTATAGAAGGGGAACAGTTGAACACCACACTTCTTTGTTATTAAAATTAAGTAGGTGTTTTGCCAACTGCATCTTGGTGTGTCAAGTGGTACATATATATCACAAGATACTTCATATTTACTTGGTTGATTTTTCAATGCCTATGATTAAGTTTGCCTGCGCGCAAAACACGTTAGGCATGATGTCTTTAATGGGTCAATAAAGCTGAGTTTTAAAGTGGATATCCACTTGCTTGAAGCTACCTTTGGATATATGATTTTTCAATTCAGCAACTTGGAAATCTGAGCAGATGTTTATATTATTTTGTCACAACCATATTCCATTTTTTCAGATTTTGTACATTAATATTCCTGTACCAAAAACACACTTTAAATATGAAGACAATGAAGTCCAGATATTCAATTATTTATGGTATACTTTTAGTTCTAAATTACACTGTTTACATAGCAAATAAAATTGTGTTCTTAAACCAACAAATGTATTTTTTAGCTGTAATATTGGTGTGTAGGCGCCATCTCAGTGCATTGTGCCTGAGTCTGAGCTTTCAGCCAGCGCTACACATTAGAACTGCTTTCAGCTAACCTATTGTTTCTCCTACTCCCATGTAACTGGAGGAGTCCCAAGCCGCACTTGGATTTCTTACTATTGCGTGCTATTCTGATATGTACTGGGAGCTGATATCTTGATGCTTTCATATTGTTCTGCTAATTGGCTGCTGGGAGGGGGGGGATATCGCTTCAACTTGCAGTAGCGGCTGCATTTCCCTCGCCTTATACTCGAGTCAATAAGTTTTTCCAGTTTTCTTAGGTAAAATTAGGTACCTCGGCTTATATTCGGATCGGCTTATGCTCGAGTATATACGGTATATCTGTTCCACAAGCTTTTTTTGTCAGTAGATATTAATGTGTAGTAAATGATCATATATTTTATTCTGTAGGATACGGTCACCTGGACTTGGCAGGGATTCTCTGTGTAAGTAAGATCAAATTAATATATGTAAAATTGTAAGCACTGTACCCAGTTATTTTTGTTTTACTTTGTACATTAATACTGTTTACTAACCTGGCGCTGACAGATTATTTTGTGCTTTTTTTAAATAGAAGCCTTTATTTATAAAATACAATTAATATTTTAATGACTTGTGCTAAATGTAGCTTAAGACTTACCTTTAAATACTGCCTTTTATTGATTGTTTAAGATAGGAGAGCCTATAAAGTTGTGTTTGGTGTACAGGTATAGGACCTGCTATTCAGAATGCTTGGGACCTGGGGCTTTCCAGATAAGGGATCTTTCCGTAATTTGGATCTCCATGCCTTATGTCTACTAAAAAAATCATTTAAACATCATTTAAACCCAATAGGAATGTTTTGGCTCCAATAAGGATGAGTTATATCTTAGTTGGGGTCAAGTGCAAGGTGCTGTTTTATTATTACAGATAAAAAGAAACATTGTGTTCACCATAGTTCACCATAGCCTGGGCTGTAAATAACGATGTTGTAATCCAGTTATTAACAAATTGTGGCATTAGTGCCAAGGAATGGCAGTAATGACCACATTTCTTTTTAATGCTGCTAATTTTTTGCAGCAAAATTTTGCACTAGTTTTGCAAACGGATTCGCCAATGTCAAAATGCGGAATTTAGCAGCAAATCCATGCCTGGTGAAAAAAAAATGTGCTCATTACTAATGGTATTGTAACCCTTTCTTGGCACACTCACTTATTTGGGCTGTATACTTGCTTAAACAGGAAATTTTTAGTTAGTTCTCTTTGTAAATGTGAAAGATAGTGGGAACTGGGATTTTAGTGCAGTGTCTCCACCCAAGGGGATTTCCACTAGAAAAAATAATTAGCACACACTTTGCAGCAAGGATAACTTTATATAACCGTAACATTTTTAACAACTTTATGGATAGCTGATTATCCTGCCCTGAGGAACCCGTGCAGTCTTTCCACTCCTGGCACAGTCTCTTTGGGTGCCCAGTCCCAACTTTGATCTGGATAGACCCCAACCCTTTTATTCAGTTCAGTCCCTTCCCTAAGAGCTCTTAAGTCCCCCGAGGTAGTGCTACCTGCCCCAGTACCTTTCGCTTTGGAAAGGTGGCGGCTCCCACATAGCAGGCAAGCAAGCAATACCTGTCCTCACCAGGGAACGCACAAGGCGATTCCACAGAGGACTTTGCAATCACCAGCAGCCCAGCAGACTTCTCTCTTTGCAGTCTGAACAACAACTGGCACTGGCTACTCACTCTGGATCTCTCTTCCAAAAACAACAGGGGCTCCCTTAAACTGTTGGGCACGCACCTGATTTATGGCTCCAAACCTAGGCACGCCTTCTCTCTCCCAACAGGGCACTGGGGCATCCAGCCAATAGGGTTTCTCCCCAGTCTGTAGCCGGGCTGGATGATGTGGTTGGGATTCATTCATTGGGATTTTTTCAATTTTATCAATTAAAATTGTTAAAAATGTAATCAGAACTAAAGTTCATTTTTGATGCCTTTAAACAAGAAAAACAGAATAGGAAAAAAGTCACAGGCTGCAAATAATTGGAAGTTATAGAGTGGACTAGGGATCACTCCTGTCTGCTGGGTTCTGCTCATTCCTTTCAACTCTGTTCCCCTCTGCACGTCCCTTACACAGCAGATCCCTTTATCATTTCACTTCTACCGTTCCCTTCCCTCTGCTGGCTTCTGTCTGTCTCTTTCACCTCAGCTCCCTCCAGATGATCCATTTCACAACTGTTCCCCCCTCCCATTAATTCCCCTGTGATCATCCCTTTCGCATCAAATCCCTGTAGCCCACTCAGTTTATTTCTGTTCCTTTCCTTGATGGCTTCTTGCCGCTGCTTTCATCCCAGCTTCTCCACTCCACTCTGTCCATTTCACAACTGGTTTTGCCCTCCTGCCCGTACCTCCCTGTTATATAATCTCCCTCTACCCCAACCCACCCCCCTGTTTCACATCCATTCCTTTACCCTCCAGTCATTCTCCTCTAGCATTGCTCCTTAAAATTAAATACATTCGGTGCCTTAGACATTTTGTGTTCACAGACACTTAATAATGGGCCTATGATTAAGTGGCTGTGAACACAAAATGCATACCGCAATTATTCAGCCTCATGATTTGCTCATTCAGTACCTGCTCCTCAAAAAATGTTGATAGTTATCTTTGCCCCCTTTAAGTGCCTCCTTTGTGTAAACAACCCCAAACTAGACAGTTTTTCTTCATAACTGAGACCTTCCATAACCTTTACCAGCTTAGTTACCCTTCATTGGACTCTCTCTTACTCATTGATATCCTCTTTGAGCACTGGAGACTAAAACTTCACAGCATATTTTAGGTAGAGCCTTACTAGTGCTCTGTAAATTAATCTTCATCTCTTTTTTAAAGGAAAAGTAACGCTAAAAAATTTTAACTAAAAAATCTATTCTACCCTCCTCCAATAATTGCCCTATCCTGAAAACTATTTGTTATTTATAATGCTTTAGAAGAAAATACCTGTTAAACTTGGCTTCCGGTCATTTGAACAAAGCCAATATGGCCATGCAGGAGAAAGTATCGGGTGAAGTTTAACTATGCGGTGATCGATTGATCGAGTTTAGCCTGACTCCTTCCTATACAGAAGGAAGGCTCGACTCGATCAGTCGATCGCCGCATAGTGAACGCTTCCCCTGAAACTTTCCCTGTATCGCCTTTGTTGAAATGACCATGGCCAAGTTTTTTACAGGTATTTTCTTCTAAAGCATTATAAATAACAAATAGTTTTCAGGATAGGGCAATTATTTGGGGAGGGTAGAATAGATTTTTTTAGGTAAAAATTTTTAGCGTTACTTTTCCTTTAATAAAGCTCAAAACCTTCTTTGCCCTTTTGGCTGATGACTGGCATTGCTTTTTAGATCCAAGCTTATTACCTTTATAGACTCAAAGGTCCTTCTCCATTTGCCTGGTCCAGTCCCAGTAAGAGTATAAGTGACTCGCATATTTTTACATTTATCGACACTGAATCTCATCTGCCACTTAAGACTCTCAGATTGCCAGTTTGTCAAGATCCTAATGCAAGGATGCCACATCCTGGATGAACTTAATTGGGCTGCATAGTTTTGTGTCATCTGCAAACACTGATACATTACTTCCAATACCTTACTTCCTATAATTCATTAATGAAGAAGTGAAAAAAAAGTTGATCCAATACAGAACCCACTGAGAACATTACTCAAAGTAGAGTATGTACCATTAACAACCGCCCTCTGTAACAGATCCTGTAGCCCAGTGCTGTCCCACATATAATCCCTACACACTACAAAAAGAACATATACTGAGGTGGTACTTCAATTAAAAAGTTTTTTAATATATAGTTATTGTGCAGACTGTAGGAGCAGTGCCAGCATTGTGTCACTGTAGGCTGCCTGTGTGTGCCATACTCTGCTTGCCCTATGATGCCTGTGTGTATGGCACACACACAGCCTACAGTGACACAATGCTGGCACTGCTCCTACAGTCTGCACAATAACTATATATTAAAAAACTTTTTAATTGAAGTACCGCCTCAGTATATGTTCTTTTTGTAGTGTGTACAGACAGGCAGGGTAGGGAAGGCAGAGTATGGCACACACAGGCCAAGTATGGCACAAACCAGCCAAGAATGGCAAACACAGTGAAAGTATGGCACACGCAGGCAGGGTAGGGCAGGCAGAGTATGGCACACACAGGCACGGTAGGGAAGGCAGAGTATGGCACACACAGGCAGGGTAGGGCAGGCAGAGTATGGCAGGTTTTTGCTGTACTACAACCATTAATATGGGTATGGTCATGTGATAACATGGGTGTGTTTTCAAGTGGGTGCGGTTTCAAAAAGGGGAGTGGTCAAAACTGGCTTCCATTATCGGCCCTCCACCACGTAGGTCGGAAAAATTCCGGCCCTCGGTACAACAGAAGTTGGACAGCACTGCTGTAGCCAATCAATGTACAAACAGCATTACGGACCTTAGTTTAGAAAGCAGTCATTTGTAACAGAACAGTATAAAACACTTTGGCAGAATCCAAAAAGGTCACATCTACTGCAACCCTGCTGTCCAACTTCTTACTAACCTCACCATAAGAGACAATAACATTTGTCTGACATGACCTATCCTTGACAAGGCCATACTGCTCTTAATGCCATTTTCCAGAACATAATTTTGAAAGTGATCCCTTAACAAGCTTTCAAATAATTTGCCCACTACAGATTTACAAACTTACTGACCTATAATTGCCAGGCTGAGATCATAATCCCTTTTTAAATATAGAAATTTCATCAGCTTTCCTCCAGTCCATTTACTTCATTTTATGTGTACACATTCAGGTAAATCCAAAATGAGCTCCATTTGCTTGCTGCTTGCTCTGACCTTGTGCCCAAACTTGGACTTGTTTTAATTTTGCCACCTGCCCAGACCAATCTCCAGTATCCGGACTTGTTTTTTTCAGCTCTTTATATAGTGGGTCCTTGTTTTCAGTTTTGATATGAAATCTTCTATTTAAATATGCAGTTCTTGCCTCAGTATGTTTGCTAGAGAATGTAGAGCATATAGGCTCTCTTGTGTTAACAGAAGAAGTTTTGCAGGAACGCATTTGTGCCTATACACCTTCTTAATTACATGGCTAACTATGTTCAGACATTGATAAGAAGGAAGTATATAACCATAGAGAGCAAGCATAGAAAGAGGCTAGAAAACACAAATCCACTAAATCCACCAAATAACGGGCTCTCGCCAGCTAGTTCAGCTAGCAACCTAGCTAAGCACAAAGCTTACATTTTTGTTATGTGCCATCATAAAACTGTCTAAGTATAAACACCAGGGGTCTTCTAAACTGTTTGATGTCTAATATGCATTGACTTACCAAACCATGTGATGTGCAATAAAAATATGCATATGAATTTGCAAAATTAGCACCCACTATGGGTATTATGTGCCTTAAGACACCTTAACAGTAGGGAGACCTTAGAAAAGTCTATATTTTTTTTCTTGGAAAATACACTACAATACTTTCTTTCTACTGCTAACTACCAAACTGCAAAGGTAAAAACAGTAAACTTTGCAGTTCTTATTACATTTCAGAGAATTGTCTCAAAGCTTGCATTTTAACCCATAATTTGGCCCGCATGTCTTCATGTAACAACGTAAAACATCCTAAATATGATTGCCAGGACGCTACTAAAAAGATTGAAGCCAAATATGCATAGATTTACCAAAATGACACGAAAATGAAAATATAGCATCCAAAAATTTTACAGACAAAATAAGTGATCAAGAACAATAAATAATACAATAAAATCACTAAAATCCAATAAAACTACAAAAATAAATACTTTTTTATCTCTTAGTGTAAGCGGTGGTCAGAATTGCAGTTTGAGTAGTTTTGGTGGCCAAATAAGTTTTAAAGGCACAATCAACCAATCAACACTTAAACAAGATGCCGACAAAAAACAGAACATAGAAGTCGACAAAAAACAGAATATAATCACAGCAATAACATACAAAAGGTATTGCACAGTGGTTAGTAAAAACTTGTCAATTTATTCTCTCCATGGTAGCCAGACTGCTAAATAATCATAATATTTATCCCTTATTGATGCTGTTAATTTTTCCATCAGACATACTTCATTGGGCAACAAAAATTTGCATAAATGTGCATGAACATTTGGTAACTGTGTACGTGTGCAAGTATGAGTGATTGCTGTAAATGTGTAAAATCCCTGATTCCCCAAAAACATGTGTGTGTATTAGTGTAAAAATTTGTGTGTGTGTAAGGCTTTGCCCTGTGGCAAGCTGGCTGAAAATCTGGACGAGGTGCCACAGAACCAAAGTTTGCCACATACATTACAACACTCTGTTGAGCAAAGCTGCTTATATTTTGTCTAGCTGCTGATCCAAGACTAGCCAGCACCCCAAACTCAGAACCACTACAGATCAAAACTAAAAACATATGGGGAGTTTCATTTACTAACATTTGATGATGATTATTTCACGATTTGTAATTTTTGTGGACAAAATATGACTTTGTCACTATAGCAGAGTGAGGTAAAGAGATGTAGCGAACCTCACAAAAAAAGTTCGCGAACTCGTTTGCGAACTTCCGCCAAAAAGTGCGAACTTTTGCGAACCCCATAGACTTCAATGAGAAGGCGAACTTTAAAAACTAGAAAAGCCATTTCTGCCCAGAAAACTGATTTTAAAGTTTTTTAAAGGGTGCCACGACCTGGACAGTGGCATGCAGGAGGGGGATCAAGGGCAAAAATTTCTCTGAAAAATACGTTGTTGACACAGCGTTGCGTTTTGTGCTGTAAAGGGCAGAAATCACACTACATTTCTAAACTTGTGTAATAAACTGCTTTAAAACGTCTACATGCCAATCAAGTTGTGTAAAGGTTACAGCCGGTTCACATGCAAAGACAAAACACCGCAGTAGTGGATACGGAATATATTATTGCTGGTGGAAAAACATTGCTCAGGTGATTTTATTGCAATGCAATGTCACTACTATGTGTAACGTGTTTGGTGCACTACTATGAATAACAGCAAACAGCACTGGACACGTTAAAGAACAGTAAGTTAAATTAAAAAAAAAAAAATTAATAATAAAAAAAAAAGTGATCTCTGGTTGGTGCTGGGGGTGAACTACTAGCAGCACACCAGTCCCCCACAGACTAATAGCACTCGGCTCTATAAATTACAGTAGCAAAGTAAAAATGATGTGAATGTGTGGTTGGTGCTTAGTGCACTACTATGAGCAGCACACCTGTCTCCAACACACACAGACGGAGCTGCAGTACACAATGAAAAGAAGAGTAACAGTAATCAGAAAATAAAAGCAGTCCTTACAAGGACTATTGGGTTACAGCAGATGAGATCAGCAGGACAGCTGCCCACAGCAGCTACATACAGAGCAGTAGAAAGTAGATTACTAGTCAGCAAAGCTACCTAAACTGTCCCTCAAACCCCTGCACAGCTCTCTCCATATGCTAACTCATCAAGCACACACAGGCAGAATGTAAAATGGCTGCTGGGCTTCGGTTTATATATGGAAGGGAGTGGTCCAGGGGTGGTCCAGGAGGGAGAGCTGCCTGATTGGCTGCCATGTATCTGCTGGCTCTGGGGTGAGAGGTCAAAATTTGGCTCCAGCTAAGGAGAACCCAAAATTGCGAACATCGCTAAAAGTTTGTGAACTTGCGAACACCCGATTTTCGTGCGAATTAGTTCTCCGGCGAACAGTTCGCTACATCTCTAGTGAGGTTCTACAGGCTGACCAGGGAGAGAGGTCTGTGAACTCTGCACACTGTGCACATTTTGTTACCTGACCGGAGATCTGTAAATTCTTTATATTTTTCTTTACAGGGTAACCCTTTCAAAATAAAAAATAACAAAAGTGGTATAAACTTAAACTTATACTTTTTTATTTCAAAAGGGTTACCCTGTAAACATTTTGAGACTAACACGATATATCACCTTTTCCTGCATTTATATTTTTGTTGTATCCTTCTGAAGTAAGTTGTCCTTTCTTTTCAAACGTTTTTGCTGAAGCTGTTGAGATCATGAAGTCAATGGTAGGTGTCACTTTACAACTGGAAGATGTTTCTTTGCTTTGTGGTTTTAGAGGTTTTTGGGGTTTTTTTAACGCTTGCATTAATGCAACAAAATGAAAAAGTAGTGGTTTTCACATTTTTTCTGATTTATTTTTGATTCATGCTATTTTAATTTGGATCTTTCAATAAATAACTAGACACTTGTGGTTTTAGAGAATTTGAATTTAATTGTTTAGTCTAAAAGTTAATGAGTATGTTGAGAAATGGGCCTCACATGCTTACTTAAATTTAAAACATAGTTGACCCAGAACAGAGTAAGTTTAACATATTGCATGACATCAGTTCCTCAGCTCTAAAAACTAGCAGAGCTCCAGATGAGATAAGCATTATGAAGTAAAAAGTCAGTTTCATAACAGTATAGTCTAATACCAAGAGAGTTTTAATCCTAGTTTCCTGTTACTATACAGAACTATATGTTACAACTATTTACATATATTTTGATTATTAGCACTTGGGCTTAATGACCACTTTGTGCACACTGTGTTTAGCAGGGGGGGACACATCCTATTATGCCTTCTGTCCTGATTGATGTGGTTGCATTCCAGGGTGCCTGGGACCAACAAGGCCCAAAATTATCCAGTTACACTTACCTGAATCTCCATGATCTTCATTCTGGGTTGCTAATGATCCAGTAGCATGTGGCAGTAGCAAAGGTGGCCATCCAGCTGTCCCTGATGAACTACCAGTTAAGAGTGCATGCTGGTGTTCGAAGATTAAGAGGCTTTGGGTGGTTTTCCACCTGCTTTTGTGTTCCAAAACGGTTATGTAATAAAAGGCACTAATCTTGCCCAGGAGAAGTAACCAGTATTGCAAACAATCAGCTAGAAGCATTTACTGGCACTACTATAAAAGCAAACATCTCATTGGTTGCCACAGGTTAGTGCTCCTTGATTATCGTGTAACCCTTTCTTGGCACAATCACTTATTTGGGCTGTATCCTTAATTAAAACAGGAGATTTTTAGTTAGTTTTCTTTGCAAATGTGAAAGATACTGGGAACTGGGATTTTAGCGCAGTGCCTCCACCCAAGGGGATTTCCACTAGGAAAAATAATTAGCACACACTTTGCAGTAAGGATAACTTTATGTAACCGTTGAAATAGTATAAACACAACTTTATGGATAACTGATTATCCTGCCCAGAGGAACCTGTGCAGTCTATCCACTCCTGGCACAGTCTCTTTAGGTGCACAGTCCCAACTTGGATCTGGATAGACCACAACCCTTTTTATTCAGTTAAGTCCCTTCCCCAAGACCTCTTAAGTCCCCCCAGATGGGAGGGAGTGTAAGGATACGTACCCTGCTGCAGTGACGTCAGTCCCCGTCCGGCGTCTTCCAGTGCGCAGGCGTGCACATTGGCCATAGCGATGTTCGTCTGCGTGCTGATGCTGACGTGAAATCGTCACATCATGATGCATCATTACGTGGCGCGTCATTACGAATTGGCACCAAAAGACAAGCTATTTAAAGCGGTTTGTAGTACTGATCAGTGCCTGGTTATTGTGGTTATCCTGAAGCCTAGCTGTTATTTCCTGTTGATTCTCTGCTGCTGACTTCTGCCTGTCGACCTTGAATCCGTGCCGCCCGTCCTGACCTCTGCCTGACCCTGAGTCTATCCACTCCTGGCACAGTCTCTTTAGGTGCCCAGTCCCAACTTGGATCTGGATAGACCACAACCCTTTTTATTCAGTTCAGTCCCTTCCCCAAGACCTCTTAAGTCCCCCCAGATGGGAGGGAGTGTAAGGATACGTACCCTGCTGCAGTGACGTCAGTCCCCGTCCGGCGTCTTCCAGTGCGCATTGGCCATAGCGATGTTCGTCTGCGTGCTGATGCTGACATGAAATCGTCACATCATGATGCATCATTACGTGGCGCGTCATTACGAATTGGCACCAAAAGACAAGCTATTTAAAGTGGTTTGTAGTACTGATCAGTGCCTGGTTATTGTGGTTATCCTGAAGCCTAGCTGTTATTTCCTGTTGATTCTCTGCTGCTGACTTCTGCCTGTCGACCTTGAATCCGTGCCGCCCGTCCTGACCTCTGCCTGACCCTGAATCTGAACCTACGCTGCCTGCCCTTGACTCGGAACTGTCTGACTACGCTTTGCCTTCTCCTTTGGTACCTCGTCTTGGTTAGTCGCTCAGGCTTCTCTCCACTCTCCTCACCCAGAGAGGCTTCGTGTTGTGTGAGCTGTTTGTGTGACACTAAACTTCTTACTGTCCTAACCCTAGCTGGTGAGGCCCTGTGACCCCGACTACTGTGCGATCTGATAAGCCTGACAGGGAGTACCTTTTCCTTTGGAAAGGTGGCTGCTCCCATGTAGCAGGCAAGCGAGCAATACCTGTCCTCACCAAGGGACACACATGGAGATTCCACAGAGGACTTGGTAATCACCAGCAGGCCAGCAGACTTCAGTCTTTGCAGTCTGAACACACACAATTGGCACTGGCTACTCACTCTGGATCTCTTTTGCAAAAAACTGGTAAAGCAACAAGGGCTCCCTTTATAAACTGTTGGACCCGCCCCTGATTTTTGGCTCCAAACCTAGGCACGCCTCCTTTCTCCCAACAGTGCACTGGAGTATCCAGCCAATCGGGTTTCTCCCCAGTCCGTAGCCGGGTGGGATGATGTCACAGATAGAGAAACAGGGGAAAGAGTTCTCTGATACCCTACAATCGTGCAAGTTTTTCTGTTGCTCGTTCTTTACTAAAATTTATCCAGGTTTATCCAAAGGACCAGAACCCCATTCACTAGGAAACTTTGTGGTCAAGCTTCATAGTTTTTTTTCAAGGTTAAAAAGCAAACTTAATGAAACTGCACTGGAAGCAGAAGGACAAAAATATGCCATATGGGGGGGAGGTCTTGTTGTACTTTGAAGCTTTGAGGAGGGTCTACAAATGGGGCAGGTATGGAGGGAGGGATATACCAAATGAGTGCCAATATAGAGTTGTACAGTGAAAGGTTGGGTTTTGCTGAATATTCTTCTTCCACAGCTCTTTTTATTAAAATAGAGTGAAATTGTTGATAATTATGAAACGAATTAATTTCAACGGTACTATTTATTAATGTATTTTTTCATTTTGTTCTCAGTGAAAAGCTTCTATTATTGACTTTGTGTCAAATCTGCACAAATGTAACTGTGGAGGTGAGTGATTTTTTAACTCTTTAAGAACTCATAACTGAGGTACAATTAAAATAAATATATAAATTACCTATAACAGAGAGCACAATATTATATTGTATTCCATCAATTAAATATTCTATCTACGTTAGGAGTTCTGGTGCTACATCTTGGGTACTGATGACCAGCAAACTAACACACTCCGTACAAATGTACTTTGTGAAAAGGTATTTTGTGAGCTTAAAATAATTTTGACATCAGAGAAAGCACAATATAATTCTGCTATAAGAAAAGGTCTTTGAATTAGCACAAAATAATTTTGTCATAAAAAGTCATAAAAATTCTTTTTCAGTCCCAAAATTATTTTTACCATGATTAAAAGGTTAGTAAAAGTAGTCTGAGCCACCAACAGCCAATCAGATTTTATCCATCGAATTCCATTGTTTTACATTTAAAACACTCCCATTCTCACACTATTTATGCGAGGGTTCACAAATTTTGTACAGTCAGTCACTGGGTGACTACAAATGCAGGATTAGAAATAGTGGGTGGAGCCACCAACAGCCAATCACATTTCTTTTATTAATTTAAGTGGGGAAATTTTAACTCCATCTGCCATTCTCACAGGATTAATATCAGGGTCCCCAAATTTTGCACAGTTTAAACTCTTTAACACTTTACACAGTACAAACTCTTCACAGTTGTTCACTAGGGGACTGCAGTTTTAGGTTTGAAAAGGTGGGTATAGCCACCAATCAGATTTCACCCATTGAATTTTGTTGGTTTAAATTTAAAATGCTGCCATTCTCATACTGTTTATCGAAAGGTCCTTCAAACTCTGCAAAGTTAGTCACTGGGTGACAATAATTCAAGGATTAAAAAAAAAAAAGTGGGTGAAGCCACCAACAGCCAATCAGATTTATCTCATTGATTTTTTTAGGGATGTAGTGAAACTACAACTCACTGTAGCTGTGTGCAGTTCAGATTAGCAAAGATGGATGCCAGAAGGTTCTTGCAGTTGAACTATAGACAGATTTATTGTCCCTGTCCCCAACATCTCTAGAGTAGATGAAGAGTACTCTAGGGCACTAAGGCATTATTGGGGCCTATTCTGATGCCAGGCTCACTGGACCTTCACCTGAGACACAGAGGCAGCCAAAGAGGAAGCCACACCTTCTTGCTAAACACTATATTGGATTGCAAGAGGTGTGGTCAACCAAATAAACCAATAAGGTATAAGTGCAAAGGCTAAACTAGATACATGGGTCTTTGCCCAGTAACAGTAGAAATAAGGAAGTGGAAGGGTTTAAAGTCATAGGGGCAGATTAGCCCTATGGGTCCCTACACAACAATATCACTATCCACAATAAAATTCATCTGCTGCCCAGATTGTCAGTTAATTTTCTAAAAGTATCTATATGGTTGGAATGAGAATGTACCATTGACAATCACCATCTGTACACAATCCTTTAGTTAGTCTATTTAAGTACAAACCACATAGTTTTCATTGTTTTGTTTTTTTTTTAATGTAATCTGTAGGTTTACTGTATAAAATGGTTTCTATCTTTCCCCATTTCGCAGAGACAGGCCCTGTTTCAGGAGTTCTGACCCCTGTAAATTATGTTCCTATGTTAGTCCTCATCTGCTATTGGGGTGTACTTGGGAGATAACCAGTTAAAGGGGACTTAAAACAATGGTGATGTTATGCAGAGCTCAGTTGGCTTTTTGTAGTACAGCAGAGAGTCAATGACCTATTCTTTAATCAGGTACCATATAAAAATGAGTGTTGGAGTGTTGTTTACTGCTGTGGACTTGGAACTCTGCCTAAGTAAAAGCGCTGCCACAACAAGACTCACCAATACTGGTTGTGCATGCAAAGTCAATTCTAATGCCAATACTAGAGTCATAATACTGTGGCCCGACAACATTCATCGCTTCTGCCTCAAACATCAGTTCCCCTCCATAGCACAGCTGGCCAGGGACAAGAAAACTGCATGCAGTCCATGGCTTTCTAAGGTAATGAAGTGTGGGTAGGGGTGAAGAAAACAGCTGCTTCACAGTATTTGATAATTTATAGATTTGCATCTATCAGTTGCCTGTCTGCCTGCCCCTTTCAAACACGGCCCACCCCATTCAACACTATCTGACCCAGAACTGACTAAAGGGTACCAAAGTTAATCCAAGCAGGTTAAAGGAGAACTTAGTTTCTCATGGGAGAGGAAGAAACTCTGTAAAGTAAAACAACCTTTAATCTTTAATTAAATAAAGCCTTTTTTGATTTAATGCTGCTGAAAAATATTGCAAATCAACTTATAAAAATAATGAAATAATAATAATAATGAATAAACTGGTAAAGGGGTTGTTCACCTTTGTTAAACATTAAAAAATCTAATAGTTTATGCTAAGAAAACATTTGTCATATAAATGGTTAACAGTTGAAGAGATATTCACCCCAGAATCATCCCTTTGCTGAACCTTTACTTCATCACTGACCCTATGCTGGGTTACCATGGTTACCATTGCTCCTTTACTTCCTTAGTTGACATATACTGCTGGCAGTAACAGGTTGAAGAGATTAACTCATTGGCTATTTCTCCAGTCCGTATCTGCCTCTGATCTCTTATCTGTGCTGCTGCACATAAGCATAATACACCCCTAAGCTTAAAAAAATCTTCTTGTTGTGCCTGCGGAAAGTATTGAATCTGCTTGGGTGCCGGAACACACAGCCAATATCCACCAACAAGAACAAGACTTGGGGTGCCTGCTTAAATGGACAGCTGTGTTATCTCATTTGTACTTTTTCATGCATATTTGCTGTGTAAGCACACAGCAATGCAGTGGATACAGACAGACTGCAAAGGATACCACAGACAGACTGTGCAGGCAGAATCTCTTTTTCTCCTTGATGTTTATAGCCCAGATTATATCTGAGCTATTATATAGATTACATTTGGCCTCAGTCATTTCCCTGACCCTATTACAGACTCCTAAACTGATACTCTCTTTTTTTCTCTACTGGGAATAAATTAAACACAAGCAAATCCTGGTAAACATAGTAAAGAGTATTAACTCTGTACTCCAGAAAGGGCAAAGGGCCCACTCAGTTTAGTGCCCACCAGGAAAATATACAGGCCAGTCCAACACTGTGCTTTACTGCATGTGTGATTTCTGTGCCCACAGATCAGTCAATAAGTAGATTGTTATAATTTTTCACGCCAACTCATTGGGCGACCAAAATATATGGCTCTCATGCCAATGATGGGATTTCAGAGAGGACACCCACAGACTTACATAGTCCCTAACCAGGTGGATTTTTAAAGAGACTGTAAGAGAAAAAAGAGCTATTGAACATTTCACATACATGCTTTTTGTAAATTTGAAATTTCAACAAGGCTGAAATTCCTAAATCC
Source organism: Xenopus tropicalis (assembly GCF_000004195.4). Taxonomy (NCBI): domain Eukaryota; kingdom Metazoa; phylum Chordata; class Amphibia; order Anura; family Pipidae; genus Xenopus; species Xenopus tropicalis. The sequence continues at coordinate 42,806,698 of NC_030680.2, forward strand.
AAGATATGAACTGATAAAAACAGGGTACTTAAGTCATAAAAATATCCCTTAAAAACACACACATCTTATAGAACAGAATAATCAAACAAGAAAATGGGTGGTAACACACAGGGCACTGCATTGCCCAGCGGAAACTCTCCTCTCATGAAGCGTCTGACCAGTGACATAATTACAGAAGCAGTAGACCACACAGCAGCAAGGGGGTTATGGGAGGATAGGGAGCTCAAAAGAATTTTAGCTAATGTGTTATTTTGTCAGCATTAACTGCTTATTGTGCTTTCGCTCATGCTGCCTGACACTTATTTTGCAGCTAGGAGTGTGCCAGGATATTACTACCTTTTGCTCTGCTTGGCTGCATCACCAGTTTACACCTTGCTGGGCCCACCCACACCATGACGATTGCACAGGACTCGGAGGACAGCAGAGGGGGTAGTATCAACATACCCCCATTTGAAAGCTGCAAAGAGTCAGAAGAGGAAGGGAAATCATTAAAAAATCAAGACCATTTAAAAAATTGCTAAGAATAGGCCATTGTGTAACATACTATTATTATTAAATACTAAAAGTTATCCTGAAGGTGAACCACCCCTTTAAAGTATACTTTTCAACTGGTCTTCATTTTTACAGTCTTTGAAATGTACCTTCCTCTTCCGCCTTTTTCCAGCTTTCAAATGGGGGGTCACTCTTCCATTTTACCAATCAAAATTCTTGCATTTGTAAACATACATTTAATACTGGCACCAGCGTGATAATTTTGCATATACAGCTTATAGTGCCATTATAAGTACCCCCAAGCATGTCTCCTCCCCCATATTCCCTTACTATGCCACTACCTCATCTAACCAGTCTTCCACAAAATTATTCACTGCACCCTCCCCATGCCTAGTTTAAAATCTTCTCCAACCCTCTAGCCATTTTCTCCCCCAAAGCAGCTGCACTATTATCATTGAGGTGCAGCCCATCCCTGGTAAAGAGCCTGTAGCTAATTGAAAAATCAAGACAGTTCTCCAGAAGCCCAAAGCCCTCCTCCCTGCACCAATCTCTCAGCCACGCATTAATCTCCCTAAACTCCTGCTGCCTTCTTAATGTTGCTCGAGACACAGGTAATATCGCTGAGAAAATTACCTTGCCATCAACTTTTCGCTTAGTTTTTTTAAATCGTTCTTGAGAACTCCCCCCCTCTAATTTTTTCATTGGTTCCTATGTGTATTAGAGGGGCTGCCCCCCCCCCCCAAAGGTGCGCTGAGAGTCAGCCTGCTCCATACATGCCAGTTCAGAGCTGTCCTTCCCAGCATCTTCACCCAAAATGGCAAATATGTTGGTTTGAACAAGCTGTGGACCCATTTTGACTGTCACAAACTTGTCTCCCTTATTGGTATCCACTATCCTCCCCCATGTTTGCAGCTGCCTTCAGTGCTGCCAGTTTCCCCCTTAGAGTCTGCAATTCAGATTCTAAGAGGAAAACCCATCTACATCTCTAACAGGGGAGTGCTGCATTAATTTGCTGCTCCGGGTTAACATACAAGATACACACTGAGTTACGCCAGTGTTCCCACTGGAACTCATATTGACACTGGGTACTTAGTCTCTCGAGTGCAATTCCTCATATAACTCCTAAACGCCTTTTGGTTTTTTAACACCTGCTAAACACTTAATCCACATAAAACACTTAGATCAAAATCCAGTACTCGCTTAGCAGCTCCCACACTAGCTGTGCTGTCAGCAACTTATTGAGGTACATTTGTCCATTTGGACTTTCACCTGGCATAGTGCTGGGCGGTATACCGGTAAAAACCGAACACCGTTTTTTTTTAAAAAAACAATATCAATTTTTTACATACCCCCCGGTGTGCGCGCTTCCTGGCAATTTTTCCAAATACTTCCGGGTGCGCGCGTGACGTCAGCGCGCACGCGACGTCAGCACGCACGCAACGTCAGCACGCACGTGACGTCAGCGCCATCGCTAGGACGCATCATTCAGAGTCGGATACCAATGTGAGCTGTCGGGGGTGCCTGAGGCTGCCTGGCCAGTAATTATATTTTATGTGAAGGGGATGGGGGGTGTTTGGGGTGGGGGGTTATATTTATGTGAAGGGGATGGGGGGGTGTTTGGGGTGGGGGGTTATATTTATGTGAAGGGGATGGGGGGTGTTTGGGGTGGGGGGTTATATTTATGTGAAGGGGATGGGGGGGTGTTTGGGGTGGGGGGTTATATTTATGTGAAGGGGATGGGGGGTGTTTGGTTGGGGGTTATATTTATGTGAAGGGGATGGGGGGGTGTTTGGGGTGGGGGGTTATATTTATGTGAAGGGGATGGGGGGGTGTTTGGGGTGGGGGGTTATATTTATGTGAAGGGGATGGGGGGGTGTTTGGGGTGGGGGTTATATTTATGTGAAGGGGATGGGGGGTGTTTGGGGTGGGAGGTTATATTTATGTGAAGGGGATGGGGGGGTGTTTGGGGTGGGGGGGGTGCGTGCGGATGGGGGGTGTTTGGGGTGGCGGGGGGGTGCGGATGGGGGGGTGGCGGGGGGGTGCGGATGGGGGGGTGGCGGGGGGGGTGGGGGGGGTGCGGATGGGGGGGTGTTTGGGGTGGCGGGGGGGTGTTTGGGGTGGTCACCTAATCATGCATGGGGAAAAAAAAATACCGTCAAATACCGTGATACCGATATAATTTTGAAAAATACCGTGATATAAATTTTTGGTCATACCGCCCAGCACTAACCTGGCAAGAACAATAGTTAGCAACTTTTTCAATTAACTAAACTTTAAAAAAAAACTTGTGGAAAAAGTACTGAAGGAAGGTAAAAAATGTTTAAGTAACTAATCCTTTTTATTTAAAAAAAAAAATATTGCCTGTGAATAAATGAAAAACAAAACATTTACACAACACAACTTTTCATTGGGCACTTTGAATGCATTCACGGTTAATTTGCCATTTTCTTTTCTTTTAGTAATTGAATATTTTAATGTCCTATTTTCACCTTTGGGTATTTTTGCCTTTATCTCAATCAATTAGCAGATTTTATTTTGACAAAATGATTGAATTTGATGGGTGTGTATTTTTAAAACTTCAATTATTATGCTAATATGTCTAACTATATCTGATTAGATTTTTGTTTTCCTTCTAGTTCCTTCCAGTATATGTTCCTTCTGAAGAGGAAAAGAAAGATCCTTTTCTTTACGCACACAATGTCCGGCACACAATGGCACAGTACGTTATTTCAGTAAATAACAGCAAGTAGATTTCCTTTTTCAACTATACAGGGATATTTAAATAATCTGATCTATGTACTGGAAAGATTACACTCCTGTCAGTACATACATTGTTTAGCAAGCAACCTAGAAACAATTCATAAACAAAAAAGCGGCTTCAATCACACATTGGAACGCCATCAGATGTACATTAAAACTCTGCTTTATTTATCCATTAAAAACGATCGCACCTTATACGTTTTGTTCACATGCGCACTTAATCATTGGCATAAACAGAGCCCTATTTATTCCTATGATTAAGTGCGCATGTGCATGAAACGCATCAGGTGTAATAGTTTTTTAAGAAAAAATAAAGACAAGTTTTAGTGGAATCTGATGGCGTTCCATTGTGTGATTAAAGCCACTTTTTTATTTGTGATTGATTTCACCCTCAGGCTATGGGTTCGGTGCTTCTAGCACCTGGACCACCAATCAATAGCTATGAGCAAATCTGTCCCGTTTCGCTTTGGCAAAGAAATCTTCCTTTCTTGAGGCGACCATGCCTTTTAAATGTGACCAAGCCCTTTTTCCTATTTTTGATGTGCCCCCAAATTTTCGCGGTGAAATTTAGTGGGAGTTTCACAAAACAATTTGGCAATGGAGAAATGCGAAAATTTGCTGAGAATCCGTGCCTGCCAAAAAAATTTGCTCATCACTACCGATCAACAATGGTGAGTTGTTTTTGAATTTCGTTGGACTGTTCAACATTGCTGGTTGCTGTGAAGTGAGTGACTGACCTGGGGTTTAAACACCCAGGTCATCTGAAAATCTGGGTGCGATTTGACCTTTTGGGTTTAATTTGAGTTTAATAAGCGCTAGCTTTTTTGTCACAATTTAAAATAATTTTATTTGGTTTGGCTAGAAGCAATTCATAGTCTTTTTCTGGATCAACAAGTTTGTGATAAGTTAAAAGTACAATGCACTAGCAAGTACCATTCTGATTTATATGCAGTAGCAACATCATCAAGATGTTGGGTGCTCCAGTGGCTCCTTTGATGTTGCTACAAGCATCTTGATACAGTTAATAAAGCAACTGATGTATGAACATATAAGCAAAAAGGCACATATTAATACATTATATGTTAGATCCGATATGCTGAATAATACCTTAGTGAAAAAGAAGTGCCAACATACTGTATCTACCTATTCACAGGGCAAACTAATAACAACCCAACCCTATAAATCCCATAGGTTGTTATATGATCTTATTAATGTTTCTTCCTACCTAGGTTAGAATTTGGTCAACATTTTAGCTGAACGTTCAGTTCAGTTCAATTGGAGGCAATGTTCATAATCCCTGAGGCAGTAGAAACTGAAAATCAAAAGATTTAAAAAGGTTTATTAAAAAAAAAAGGTTTAAAAATTAAACCTGAGCTATATCATTTTAGGCTTATTTATCAGTTTTTGAGTTTATGAATTTGAGTTTGTTTTTTGAAATTGAATAAATGTGAATATTGAATGCTTATTTATTCATAAATTTTTTATTAGTGCAAAAACACTCAAATCATGAAAAAAAACATTCATAATACTTCCCCTTTGTGTTGAAACAGATGGTAAGTGGGGTCCTGATAACAGTATATAATCCTATATTGTATTTTTTTTTTTTTATTCATTTATACATTTTTTTCATGAATGGCAATTATTTATCAAAAAACCTGAAATGAAAAGGTACAAACAAAAAAAAGAATCGGTAGAAAGGGGAAAATCACAAAAAAACGCAACTTTTCCATATTGTTGCACAAAAAACCCTAAAAATCTTTAAAACCACGAAGCAAAGAAATATCTTCCAGTTGTAAAAAGGACTACTACTACATGATCTCGACAACATGGGCATCCATAAATAGCGTCATACCTCAGAGACTTGATTAGAGACAGTAGAGCTGTAGTGCCTGCATCTTCTTTCCCCTTACACAGCTTTTTAGACATTTTCTTATTATGTTTTAGTCTTGGTAAAGCCGTGCTGGGATTGGATAGGGTGGAAGGGAAGTTCAAACCTTCATCCTTCAGCCTGACCAATCACCATGTGGCTCTAACAGAACTTAAACTTCAAGAGAGAACAAGTAGTCTGAAAAGCGTTCTAAGAAGAAAGAAGGTGCAGCCACTATAACTCTACCCTCTTTACTTGATTCTGCAGTTCACTGCCAGCAGGAAGGGCCTGGCCCCAGAGTTAGTACAGCAGGGCCAGGCACCCCTTAAGTTATTGGTTGGAAACCTTTGTCTTGGCACAGTAAACATCAGTCTAGAGTTAGAAGAAGGAAGGAAAGTGTAAAAAAAATTATATCAAATAAAATAATAAAATTAATTTAAATTGATTGTAAATGAGCAGTAAATATATGATGTACCTCTTTAAAAAATGAATTAACTGTGAAACTATAAGAGTTATTATGAATTGGTAAAAGTGAGAAAAGTGATCTATTTATTCTAAATGAGATAGTGATTGTGGTTATATAGTGTACAGCTGCCCTGCACTGGTAAAGTTGTATGTTTGATTCAGAAAGACAACTATAGTTTATATTAATACCCTGCTGGGTAGCCATGGGGGCAGCCATTCAAAAGAAAAAGATTACATAGCGGATAACAGATAAACTCTCTAGACACAATGATGTTCCTTGCAACTTTTTTTTAGTAAACATTAGACATTCGGAAAATGAGTTTAGTGGAATTTGAAATTATGGAGTTTTAGTAAATCTTCCCCTAGATGTTATGACTTGGTCTTTGCTGGGTTAGAGCCTTTGTGTAGCTTGAAATTCATTTTAATGAAGTTTAATGAACAGACTAGTCAAAGGCTTCCATTAAAATAATTCAGTAGTGCAAGGTACAGATACATTTTAATATGGAATCCACTTGTAATAGTGAGACTTTTGACAGTGTGTATATAAAATCCTGTCAGCATGCGCCAGTTACAAGGTACTGAAACATGAAAAGAAGTGGAGCATTACTGCACAACTGTTTTTCAACTAAAACATAGCTAAACTCGAACCATCCCCCAGGAACAACTACAGAGACATAAAAGCAAAAATTCTAATAGAAGAGCAGAACAGAGCCAGCTAGTCAGTACCTTAATTTAGTAGTCAGTACCCCAAAATTACCAAAAATGTAATATAATCACTAAAATAACATACAAAAATATTGCATAGTGCAGTTAGCAAATTGCTATTCTCAGTTTCAATAAAACCATTTTTTCAGGCAAAAAAACCTCACGGAATGAGCGAGGAGTGAAGAAGCAGCTTTAAAAGCCACTCCTCTGCTCCCAGACCCACGATCTGTGTCACATAGGAACTTTTATCCACACAACATAGATTCTATGTTCTGTGGCACTTAAAGGATAAATGTATGGCATTAATATGTTGGTGTTTTATAAATACATAATAGAGTACTTTATCATTTTTCCAAGTGTGCGGCAGTGGTCCTTTCAGTCCTGGTATATAGTAACATTGCAGGCATTTAAATAAAAAAAAAATGATTCTGATGGTCATGTTTTTTGCCTCATGCCACTTTAAAAATGATCAAAAAATTTAATTTCCAGTTTTGGGCAGTCATAAGAATCAATGAAAGGGCAGACTCTCTGCCCTATTTTGAACCATTAAATCACCAAAGATATTAAAGAAAAAGCAATCAGTAATTCCAAGAGTGATACAATAAATATAGGGAATACAAAGTTACAAATATGCAAAATTTTATACCAATGTGATATCATAAAGAAACTAAAAAGTGTACAATAAAGATGTATACTTATGCATAGAATATTGGGAGGCTGCATTAACAGATTTTTGCAAGATAAAAAAGGGGCAGAGTATTCAGGTACACCAGTTTTACCTGGACCGTACAAACTGCTGCATACTTAGCCTTTTTATCATCTTTTCTCCACCCTTGGAATATTAGTTTTATTAGTGAAATTGATTACAGGTAGGAACTTATAGTTTGAGGGCTCAGTGCAATTAGTAAGTTAGCTTGTATCTTTCATTTTTAAAGCTTTTTTATTTGGGGGAAATCCTCTCTAGAGAAACATAATGCAATGAATATGATACCCCAGGGGATGGAGCGCATAATCATAAATTTGCCTTTTCTGTGATAATGGCATTTTATTGAAATGGAATGCTATCCATTTTAAATGCTTATTAAGACTAATGAAAATATTAACTGATCAAGACAGACATTATTAGAGGAGACTAGTGATTGTATTTCTTTACTGTAGAACTGATTGCAACTGCAAACATGTAATGAACAATTGATATAATCTAATCATTTACTACGTGTTAGAATTGAATTAAAGTAGTTGGTGGCACATAGAAAGACTAGGAAAAGCAAAAGTGAACTCTGTACTGAAAGGGGGTAGGATGAATATGTTTTTTGCTGGTGTGTGTAAATCTGATTTTGGTTTACATACCTACTTGTCTAGTGCATGTCTAACAGTGAGTAGAAAAAATCAAGAAGTAGATGCTTTATACAGGGCTATGTTATATAAACAAACTGTGGTCAATACAATAAAATACATTACAATAGAAGATTATGTGTAGAAAGGGGCGTGGCAAAAATATTTTTTAAGAAAGAAGGTACAATGAGAAGCAGAAGGGTGTATGTAAGAAGCAAAAAAAATTGAGATGGCAGGAAAAGATAGAATAAGTTAGAAAGGAGGCAAAACGGGAAAGACCGTTACGGAGTAAAAAGATCCCTTGTCTATTAATATTGCCTCAAAGAACATGAATAATCATTGTTCTCTGAAAGAGATCGGGGGAAGATAATGAGTTTATTATTCATAACATATTCCTGCCAGTTAGGAGAGATATGTGACATAATATGTAAATATTTACCACGTTAAACAATCCAAAAAAGTCCAGGTTTTGGTAAATAATTTAAGGAGCTATAGGTGTGGGACTTTGCAATGTGGCTTTTACGAGCCACTCCAAGGGTAAAGAGTATAATATGGCAAATTAATTGCAAAACTGTGGATTTAGTATATATTTTTAGTTGTGCCTATTATATAGATTAAAAAGCTATAGATGTTAAGCTTTGCAACATATTACTTTTAAGAGTATAATATGACTAATTAATTGCAACACTGTGGATTTAGTATATATTTTTACTTGTGGTAAGTAGTATGTTGAGTGTACTACATGATAATTGAAATGTTGCATGACATATTAAAGTGAAAAATATATAAGTCTGGTGCTTAGATATTTTGTATTATGTTTTAATAGTTACTTCTCCATTATGTATGTTCAGGGCATTGAAATAGTTAACTAAATTGTGACGGTAGATGAATTTTTGACTAAAATTATTACAGTGAAATGTTCTCTGGATTTTTCTTTTAAAACTTGGAAGCTAAAATGAATGTACATAGCTAATTGCACAGATTAAAAGAAAACCATAGTCTGTCTCTGTGCTTGCAGTAACTAGTGCTCCGCTCCTATTGGGCTCACAGTGTAATGCAACTCATCCATTGTGAACTGATGGTTTCTTGAACTTGAAGTTCTTTTGCTTTTCATAAGTGGTGCACAGACTCTCTGGAAAGCAGGGGGACATAAAGTGCATTTATATTTATTTTGTTAGTTTGGATAGTATTTAAGCCCAACGAAATGAGCTCACGTAAAAAAGGGGGTATATTTTCCTTATATTAGGTTTATAATAATGTTTTTTATTTGATGTCAGATAGGAATCATGTTTATTGTTTCAGAGCTTCATGCAATAAGTTAGTGCAAAATGTTTTTATTAAGGTATTAATGCTTGATGCAGGCTTTTAGTTAATTTTCCTGTTATGTGTACAAAATTATTATAAAACCTAGCAATAAATTAGATTCTACTTAGCAATATTGATGAACATAAAGTTGACAGCCGAGCTTGTAAAAATCAATAGGGATTACGACAACCTAAATGCCTTACTCTGTGATACAGGTATAGTATCTGTTATCTAAAAACCCATTATTAGGATTCTGACTTAAGTAATAATTACCCCTTATTGGAGGCAAAACACGCCTGTTGGGTAAAATTATTGGTTAAAATATCTTTTTTTTTTTTTTTTTGGAAAGATCACTTATCTGGAAAATCATAGGTCCCAAGCATTTTGGATAACAAGTCCCACACCTGTACTAGTATGACAAAGTCTAATTTCTGTATAGGTTTGTAAGACAAGAGGGAAGCACTCACCAGGATAGCAAACTGTGAAGCTCAGCCGTGCTCCCACTCTTCTGGCAGCCCCCGATAGGGCCAATGTGTCAACAAAAATTGTAAGTGTAAAGCGGAGCACTGGATTGCTTCTTAGTAAAAACATATGTTTATTTCCATTCTGAGGAAATTCTGAGGAAGTGGCATGTAGCCATGAAACGCGTTAAGCTGTGTGGTGAGGACGTTTTGCTATGTTTTTAATAATGGAAATAAATATGTTTTTACTAAGAAGCAATCCAGTGCTCCGCTTTTCACTTACAATTTCTGTATAGGTTTGTAGTCTCTGTCAGCTCTTATGATAACATGCGCATGATACATTTTAAGCTTAGCATTTTTTTTTTATTAGAAATTACAGCTTTACTTAAGAAATGGAAGCAAAAGTTGTGAATTGTGCATATTGCTGATTAAATGTGGTATTAGTTAATGCCCATTCAATTTCCACTGTTGTGCTTCTCTTGCAGTAATTTAATTGTAATAACTAATTGTCATTCCATGTACTTTTACCTACGGTCTGTTCTGCAGAGCACTGGGACTACCTGTCACTGATCATACATATGAAGACTGTAGGCTCATGATGACAGCTGGAGAGCTGACTTTACCAATGGAGACTGGCCTTGTGGAGTTTACAAAAATCAGCAAGAAGTTGAAGTAATTTTTTATGCTTCAGTTTTAAGATGAAATGTGTTCTAATGATCATGATATGTGATATTACGCCTCTTTTTAAGATTGCTTTGATAGTAATGTATATTATAAATGTTGGCAGGGACCAGTTCTGCTGTGATATAAAAACAATTTTGTGCTCAACTTATTGTACCCAGAAGCAGGTATACAGTTAGAAAGATCAACATTAGGTAAGAAGAGTAGTGATGAGTGAATCTGTCATGTTCTGCTTTGCCACAAAATTTGTTAAACAGTAAAAATTTGCGAAACGTGGGTACTGTACATCTTTTTTGCTGCATGTGACTTTTTGTGACACCCGCGCCTATTTTGATGTGACTGCAAATTTTTGAGTTAAAATTTTGCAGAAGTTTCCCAAAACAATTTTCCAATGGCAAAAATGCTGAAATCAGTGTCAATGATATATTAGTGTATATTATTAGTATATATATTAATATATATTATTATATTAGTATTATGTTAGTAAATATTAGTATTATGTATTAGTGGAGTCGGATGGCCACTGGGTTTATAACCTTCAGGATTGGAAAGGGACCAATAAACTTTGGACTAACCTCGGAGAGGAAATTTTAAGATGGATGTTCTTGGTGGATAACCAAACTTTGTCTCCAACTGAATACTGTGGGGAGGATTTCTGTTTCCTACTGGCAAAATTTTTATAAAAAAAAAGCTCTTCTGCAAATTAGTGGATAGTGATGGGCAAAATAATTCGCCAGGCATGGAGTTGTGGCGAATTTCCGTGTTTCGCCATTGGTAGATTATTTTGTGAAAGGGGCAACAAAATTTGCTGTGAAAAAAATTGTTGCGCATCCAAAACTTTTCACCCATGTCAAAAGAATTGTCACAAGCGTCAAATGTATTGTCACGCCAAAAATAATTGCCTCTTATTAAAAGAATTGTCTCGCGTCAAAAAGAATTGTCTCTCATCAAAAGAATTGTCTCTCCCCAAAAAGAATTGGCCCTCTCATCAAAAGAATTGTCTCTCACATCGAAAAGAATTACCTCTCATCAAAAAGAATTGTCTCTAACCAAAAGAATTGTCTCTTTCCAAAAAGAATTTGCCCTTTCATAAAAAGAATTGTTGCGCGTCAAATGTATTGTCGCACCAAAAAGAATGGTTTCTCTCATCAAAAAATTGTCTCTCACCCCAAAAGAATTGGCCCTTTCATCAAAAGAATTGTCGCATGTCCAATGTATTGTCGCATGCAATAATTCTCTTTTTGACACACGTTTTCCCCGTTTCGCAAATCTTTTTAACTTTTTTGGTTAAGCGAAATGGGAAAGATTTGCTCATCACTACTAGTGGAGCTGCAAATTTCAGACATTTGGGTTACATGATCATTGGCTGCTGGGACAGAGAAGGAAGTCCTATCAAAATGTTTAGGGATGTTGCCCATAGACAATTAGAAAAGGTGATCTCCCAGTGGAGGCATGCAAAGTCAAGAGCTTGACTAACTTGTTCTACAGCTCCATTGGACTAAAGGTGATAGGCAGAATACAAAGAGAGATGCCAAGGGCTTTACACAGAGAGTGCCAAAATTTAGAAATAAATTAGGAACCTCTATCAGAAACAATTACCTCTGGGAATCCATGGAGACAAAAATAGCTTGTGTATTGAAATGAAATGCGCCATCTTTTTCAAAGTCTTTTTAACTTCAGAATGATCTGCTTGTTTGGAACTAACAAGCAAAAGGAAAGCTCAAAAGGAACATAAGCCATGCCAAAAGGAATGTCAGGAGGTGGAGAGTACTGAGCAGATTGAATCTGAGAAGCAAACTGTGGTAGCAGATAAGCAATAATTCTGCCAGAGGAAATAATAGGATCATTATCTTTACAGTAACAAAATTAAACCAGGAGAAGAAGAGTGCCCATCCAGCCTGCCAAGGATCCAGTCTTTTCAGATCCTGGATATACTGTAGATTTTTATGGTCCGTAAGGATAGTAATGGGATGTGGTGTACCTTCAAGCAACTCCAATGTTGGATGTAACTTCCCATCAGACACTTGTCTTTGAGACAAAATTGCTCCCGATCCAATATTGGATGTATCTACTTCAATGAAGAGGGCCAGGATGTCTGAGGACCGGAGCGGAAGCAAAATACTCTTTCAGTGTTTTAAAGGCTCCCAGGGCTTGCAGGGGCCATATGTTAGGTTTTCCACCTCAAGCTCAACCCACACATCACTAGTGGGCAGTGGGTACTAGCACCCCAGGCACATTATATGTAGTGGGATGCAGTGGGTATTCAGGCATGCCCATGCACCACTGGTGTAACTATAAAACACACCAGTGTGTGTTAAAAGTTGTGCTTTTGAGAATTTTGAATGAGTAACGTCTACAACATTATGTACTAACCCACCTTTGTCTCCGGTAGTCTTCATTACTCAGGACATCAGAGATAATACATATTAGTACATATATTAATTCATATATATATTATTTAATATATGAATTAATACATATATTAATATTAATCTGAAGTCAGAAACAGTACATATTAGTACATATAATACCTATTAGAGATGTACTTTGGCACCTATGGCACTATTTATAGTATTTGCATCTAAATGTTTCCTATTGTTCTGTAAGCGTGAGAATAATTTAGAATTTTATATATATATTTACACACAAAGTGGCAAAAATTTAAATTTGAGGTTTCCTTTAAAACTTTCTAAAGCAAAGCATACAATGTTGGCAGCGTGAAGTATTTTTATGTTTATAATTTATATTCTTGAATAACAATTTTACATTTTAAATATTATTATATTATTGATCATAAGTGTTGTCAAAATTCTAATAACTGATTTGAAAATTTGTTAAATTTTAGCCTAAAGTGGGACAGCATCAAAAAACAACTGGAGGTATTTGCTTCCATCGCAGGATCATGCAAAGGAGGAAGAATTGGTATTGAGGAGTTTGCCAATCATCTAAAGCTTCCAGTATCTGATGTTCTGAGAGAGCTGTTTTCATTGTTTGACAGGGTATATATAACTACTAATGTATGACTAATCACTGCACATTGCAGAATTTGCTTTATTTGATTAGAATGCTCTTCACATATGTCAGTGACTATTTCTCAATCATGATCACTAGTCACCCGAAAAGTCAGTAATTAACTATATGTAAACTTTGTTGACAAAACAATGTTAAAAAGCAATCATTCAGTATAATCTGAAGCATTGTGCTGCATGTCAATGACTGATATGCAAAAGACTAGTACATTGCTCTTTAATGAATTTTCAAAACAGCTGCCATCTGCAAACCTTTTTGATTTATTTTTTTTTTCAACACTGATCTCCTTTCTTTTGTCTGATGTTTCTGGTGCAGTATTATTTTTATCACCTTCCTTCTCTCCATACCTCCCAACATTCCCTACTTAATAAGTTATATACAGGCTACAGCCCCAGTCCACCCAATTATTCCATCTAATTACCCAGCTACCCGCAAATGCCCCATGCTCTGTGCCCCAGAAAAAAATTAGGTGAATTACGAATTGTGTTTTGCGTCTGTTCTGCTCTGGTGTACAATGTACCTGTTAAGAAAGTATGCTTTTTTATTTGTAATGTCAGTGTTCAAACTCCAACACATTAAGAATGTGTGACAGCCCTGCCCTCGGTAACAGCTTGTATTTATGTGCCTCTGTGTATTATTAGAGTTAAACTGACATCCGTAGAACCACTATAAAAAAAATCCCTATTTTGTGAAAATCGAAGTAGCCGATATAGCCAACCTTTAGGTGGTTGCCAAACAAGCAAATTTTGCAATGTATGGGCACCTTTACTTTGTTAAAAATTTTAATTTAGACAATTGATTTGTTAATGAACATTTTATACACCAAATTCCTCTTAACACCTCTTTTGTCACTTGCCCCAATGGTATATGTGCTTGAATTTATTTTCCTACCTGAAAATCGTCACTTTACTGTTTTCATATTGATTTCAGATAAAATGTAAAGGTTCAGTTGCTAATCAGCAATCAACACAGATGCAGGCTGCAAAATTTTTGTAACCAGCTGTGCAGCATGAATTTATGAATTCATTTGTATAGGGATGTAATATTTTACTTGCATACAAAATACAAATACAATACAAGTATTGACTATTTTTCAATATTCTAAAAATATAATTTGCAAGCTTCCACTACCACATTTACTTTTTTGATGCTTTATAAATAGGACTCACAATGTATTTCAATGTTTTTTTGAGGTTACAGTGGTATAAAAACAGTTTGATGTCCCAGACAGGATCTTTAGACAAAATTAAAGGGCAGATTTGTCAAAATGTGAGTTTAGAACTTAATACATAAAAACTCACCTTCTCACATTCAATTCATTTTTATGGGATTTTTAGAAGCCTGATTATACATGGGTAAAAAAAAGTCCACCATTTGATAAATAATACTTAATTATTATTACCTCCTATTACCACACATACGCTGAAATACATTTTAAATGTTCAACTTCCCATATAAACTATTGTTCTTAACAGAACAAAGATGGAACAATAGACTTCAGAGAGTATGTCATCGGTGTGGCAATCCTTTGCAATCCCGCTAACACAGAGGAAACAATTAAAATGGCATTTAAGGTAAGGGTACACAACATAAGGATACCACAGGTAGGAAGTTGCTTTGGTGGAGTATGGGGAACATGGTAGAGAACGTAGAGATTAATGAAGATGATCTAACCTACTGTTTATAACAGATATACTTAAAGATGGACTTGACATTAAAAGAATGGAACACTTGCTGTTCAAAAACAGGTTCCATAAAAAAGGGTAGTTTGTGAAGATTGCACTAGGATTGCATTCTGGATTAATTCAACAAGCTGTTCAGTCAGGAAGAGGAGAAATTTGTGCCACTAAGGACAAAGTATGCATTTATTCTTAGTATCAATAAATGCTTACAGAAGTGAGTAAAGATTATAAGCGTAAACATGAATGTCAAATTACTGTTTTGTACTGTATAAATTAGTTTTCAACTGCACCTTTAAACGAAAAGCTGCAGAATAGCAATCAACATGTTCATTACTTTTGATGTCAGCTATTTGATGTGGACGAAGATGGAAGTATTACAGAGGATGAGTTCAGTTCCTTATTACAGTCCTCCTTGGGTGTCCCTGATCTGGATGTGTCCAAACTTTTCAGGGATATGGATGCTGACAATTCAGGAAAAATCTCTTATGGTAAGATAGATTTTTTTACATTTCTTAAAAAGTAAGCCAAGTACTTCATGTCTACTGGAAGTTAGAAAGCTGCTTAGCACAGTGTATGTAATAAATCTTCTACCTAAAAAAGTTGTCATTTTTGCTGCAAATGAATACACTATGCCAGGGGAGCTGCTATCATAAGGCGAGTTGAGAAACTCCTGAGGCTCCTGGAGGCTAACTTTAAGAGCCAAATTTGCGAATTTTAAAGCCGAAATTTGGCTCTGCTAGTGCAGAGAACGCAATTGCACTCTCTACACTAGCAATGCGGCCCCCCCTGGACCCCCTTCGGGGCTGTAAAGTTAAGCCCGGGGGGCGGCATCGGAGGACATAAAAAACACCCCTGCACTATGAATAGTTAGTATATGTAATACAATAACTGCCTCACATAGATTAAATTGCGAATGATTTTCGGTTTATGACATTTTCCCCATGGGGTGAAGTACGGTTATATTTTAATATAATTTTAAATGACAATCATTTCTGTTCTGTCTTTTAGTGTAAATCATTACTGAAGTGCTTAAAATTCACTTTTCTATTCACAATCTATCTCCACACCCCTATAATATTAAAAAGTATTAATCAGCTTTCCTGCAAAGTGGATTTTGTAAAGATCGGAAATAAAACAGAATTAAAGGGATTCTGTCATGATTTTTATGGTGTATGTTTATTTCTAAATTACACTACTTACATAGCAAATAATTCACTCTACCCTTTAAAATGTTATTCTTAAACCAACAAATTTATTTTTTCTTTAGTTATAATATTGGTGTGTAGGCATCTCAGTAAATTGTGCCTGAGTCTGAGCTTTCAAAAAGAGCCAGCACTACACATTAGAACTGCTTTCAGATAACCTATTGTTTCTCCTACTCCCATGTAACTGGAGGAGTCCCAAGCCAGACTTGGATTTCTTACTATTGAGTGCTATTCTGATATCTACTGGGAGCTGCTATCTTGCTGCCTTCCCATTGTTCTGCTGATCAGCTGCTGGGAAACGAAAGGGAGGGGAGTGATTTCACTCCAACTTGCAGCTCAGCAATAAATTGTGACTGAAGTTTATCAGAGCACAGGTCACATGGCTGTGGCACCCTGGGAAATGCAGAATATGGCTAGCCCCATGTGAAATTTCAAAATCAAATATAAAAAAAATCAATTTGCGTTTTGAAAAACGGATTTTAATGCAGGATTCTGCTGGAGAAGCTCTATGATGCATTTAAAAAAAAAAAAAACATGTTTTCCCATTACAGTATTCCCTAGCAGCCAGAAAGTATACAGTATTTAGTCTAAGGCTAGAATCATTGCTTCCTTTTCTTTAAAATTGAGTCCTTAAAGTGTTCCCTAATAAATAGATAGGATACTCCTCTACCCTCTCTGGCCCAGCCTCTTACTAGAATTAATTTTTGTAATGAAAGGATTAAATCCCTTACCCTAGAAAAAATAAATAATGAAGACTAATTGCCAAGTTGCTAAGAATGGGACATTCTGACCTACTCAAAGAAACATAAGAAATGTAAACTAATACTAATTAAATGAAATATATTTAAAACCATATACTTAATATTTTTTAGCATATGTAATGTGTGCCTGCTATATCTTTATTTTTTGTTTTCAGGAAGCTGTTATTACTTAATGATATACTGATTATTTAATTTTGCAAGAAAAAAATCATTTTGTTATCATTCATTATTTTTGTTTTCCCTCCATATTAATTGCTTCTTTTTTTTTCTGTTTGGTTGTAGAGGAATTCAGGAATTTCTCCCTGAACCATCCAGAATATGCCAAATTGTTTACAACTTATCTGGAACACCAGAGGTATTATGCTTATATGCTTGAATGTGAAGAGAAAGAAGACTATAATGTAATGGTTCAAAGTGCTGCAAATAAATTATGTCCCATCAGCAACGAGGAAGAGAGAATTAGTGTATCTGACAAAAAGGAGGACTGATAAAACAGCAAAGGAAGTCTAAGCAATTAATAAAATGAGTAAAATATGCAAAAATATATTACCTATGCTATGTACCTGGCTACAAAATGTTTACTTTTTCATCATCATGTAAGAATTGCATGTGGGTAATGCCATTTCTCATTTAGAGATATATATATATATATATATATATATATATATATATATATATATATAATGTTAAAGGGTGATTAAAATGTGTGTACTGCTTTTATTCATGGTGGTCGAGGTACGTAGATGATGTAGATCGTAGATCAGCCCCAGTCTTATTAAGAATTTACTATAAATTGACTATAATTGACTATTGACCTTAAACAGTCCCATTCTTTCTCCTAACATTCATATTAATTTCACTACCTTTCTATGTTAAAGGCAATGTTAAAGAACCTTTACATTAGCAATTGTACCGCACAGTGGTGGAACCCAGCAAATTTCAAGCTTTTGCAGGAGTATTTGTATAGCATAATAAAGCTGCTTGTTACAAATGTAAAAAAAAATTATACATTTATACCATTTATAAAACGTTTTCATTCACTAGGTCAATTAATCAATAAACTGAGCATTCCTTCTCCAAACATTTCTATTTATAAATAGTAGCAGGAGCTGATATTTTGGGGTGTAAACCTCATCGGAACAGGATTCTCTTTCCTAAAGCTGCCCAATCATATTCATCTACATTCTAAAGAAAAGGAAGCACCTTTACGAAACATAGAAAACTTTATTGCATTTTTGAAGAAAAATATGTATAGGATAAACATGATAATCTATCAGTGGGCAAATGGGTACAGCACAAGTCAGCAAACTGAAGAATAACAGGTGGGATGTGGGTAGCAGGTTAGCACTAATTCCAACTTCTGTATAGGTAAAATTGGACCCAAAAAGATTAAAAAGTATGTGATCTTCTGCTTTCTGTGAAAGTTGGTAGGAGTGGGGACTAATCTGGTTCTCTCCCCAGGTTCACCAGGCATATTAGTTATTTTTCATAGGACTGCTGTATTTTCAAAGGGCACCCTTTATATATGAAATTGATCATTTTTACCTTCTGCATCATCTGTCTTGTTAATGAGTCACATACATTTTTAAGGCTTTAATGGGGGACTGTAATAAAAGTGGGTAACCAAAAAAATATTTGCAATGCGAAAATGTATGACTTTTAATAAACAGATATTCCTCTGCGTGCATTTAATATAGCTTTTGCACACCTGGAAACTTTTTAGCAACCACTTTAGACAGTGGAAGAAAGATTGTAAATATTATAGTTTGCACAGTGTATTTAATAAAAGTTCTTAATGAAAAAGTTAAGCTTCACCTTCAAGCACCTCTTAAAAGTGTGCAATGCGTAATTAAAATTCACAATGCAGTAACAGTCTAATAAAATGCAAATTTTTATTCCTCATTTGTGCAATTTTTTTCTCCATTAATGACTTTTATTACAATCCCGCCAAGTATCCAGAGTGCAGATTCAAGCCAATATGTAACATTATCTTGCGTCATAGAGTCATAAAAGAAAAGCCATCACCCAAAAATATGAAAACTGATTATGGGGCCATAATTTTAGTTGCTTATGAATGCATTACATTAAAACTGGTACACACATGCAACCACTGAATGCTAACTGGTCAAAGGTTCTTGTTGCCCAGTGCCTTTTCGTGGCAGAACTGAACAAGTCAGTTTATCTACTCTAATTATCAATTATGCAAGATGTGTTTTATTGTCTTATATCAATGTACCTGTCTTCATATTACGCCAGCTAAACGACTAGCCTATGCATCTCTTACCTTTTTTGCAAATAAGGACTTCATAAGTTACTTTTTTGCATTATTGTCAGAAGAAAATCAAAATTGTTGTGCTTCAATAAAACAGAAAACCTTAAGGAGTTAATTATTTTAAGTTCTGATGGTGTCTGTTTTACAGTTTGCTAAGGGACACAGCTCTTTGTCCTCTAAGTTTTCATGCTAACGTAATGAACTTGCCAGAAAGCTTGTTTTTTTTTATAAGTATTACAGTAGATGTTACACACCTAATGCAGCACTATTATCCACTAACTATTTATTAAATCATATTGTTATAGCAAGTACATTTGTTTTACAATATTAGCCCCTAATACATGCATGCGTATTTTTACTTTGATACCATACTCCAGAAAATAGTCTGAATGTGATGTCTAAAGCCTTAAACAACATTTAAACAAATGTGTAAAGTAGGCATTGTGGGGCAATTTGGTACTCCGTGCCATCTTGAGGTAGTCTAGCTGTTGCTACTTATTTTTTAACATCAGAACAGGTTGAAGGGGCCACATCACTAGTGCAGAAAGTGCAGTTTTGCCACCCCTGGTAATCTGCGGGGCATTACTGTCCGAGGCAGGTTTCGCCCCTTTTATTATTATTATTAACAATTATTTATAAAGCGCCAACATATTCCACAGCGCTGTACAATAAGTGGGTTTCATACATTGGACATACAGAGTAACATATAAAGCAATCAATAACCGATACAAGAGGTGAAGAGGGCCCTGCCCAAAAGAGCTAACAATCTACAAGGAGAAAGGGTTGAGACACAAGGTGTGGCACAGGGTATTGCTAAACTAGATTAGGGTAAGCTTCTCTAAATAAATGTGTTTTTAGAGATCTCTTGAAGGCAGAGAGATTGGGAGAAAGTCTGACAGTTTGTGGGAGCGAAATCCAGAGAAGGGGGGCAGCCCTTGCAAAGTCTTGAATGCGAGCGTGTGAGGAGGGAATGAGAGAGGAGTTGAGGAGCAGGTCAGTAGAGGAGCGTAACAAGCGGTTGGATGGTATCTAGAGAAAAGTTCAGAGATGTAGGGTGGGGCAGAGTTATGAACTGCTTTAAATGTGAGAGTCATTAGTTTAGGGGAAGCCAGTGCAGGGATTGGCAGAGTGGCACGGCAGAGGAGGAGCGGTTGTAGAGGTGTATGAGCCTGGCAGCAGTATTCATTATGGACTGGAGAGGGGAAAGTCTTTGGAGGGGAAGGCCAATTAATAGGGAGTTACAGTAGTCCAGGCGAGATATTATAAGAGAGTGAATGAGAATTTTGGCAGCATCTTGGGTGATAAATGATCGTATTTT
The DNA here is from genome assembly GCF_000004195.4 of Xenopus tropicalis. Lineage (NCBI taxonomy): Eukaryota > Metazoa > Chordata > Amphibia > Anura > Pipidae > Xenopus > Xenopus tropicalis. The sequence goes on from NC_030680.2 coordinate 42,827,037, forward strand.
AGAGATATTTCTTAGGTGAAAGTGACATGATTTGATAAGTGATTGGATATGAGGAGAGAAGGACAGGGCAGAATCAAGGATAACTTTAAGGCACCGGGCCTGGGAAGATGGGGTGATGGTAGAATTGTTAACCGTTATAGATACCTCGGGAACAATGTGGGCGTTGGATGGAGGAAAGAGAACCAGTTCAGTCTTAGAGAGGTTTAATTTAAGGTAACGTTGGGACATCCAAGTGGAGATAGTGGACAGGCAGGAAGAGACGAGTTAGAAGCTCTGGGTTGAGATCAGAAGAGGAAAGATAGATCTGAGTATCGTCAGCATAGAGGTGGTACTGAAAGCCATAAGAATTGATTAATTTGCCAAGTGAGGAGGTATAGAGAGAAAATAGTAAGGCGCCCAGCACAGAGCCTTGAGGAACCCGGACAGAAAGAGGCAGGGGAGAAGATGATTCACCATTGTAAGAGACACTGAAGGATCGATCTGAGAGATAAGATGAAAACCAGGATAAGGCAGTGTCACGAAGGCCAAGAGAGCGGAGAGTCTGGAGGAGAAGAGGATGATCCACAGTGTCAAAAGCAGCAGAGAGATCGAGAAGTATTAGTAGCAAGTAGTGTTTTTTGGCTTTAGCCGAAAGGAGGTCATTTGTTAGTCGGGTTAGAGCAGTTTCGGGGGAGTGTTGTTGTCTAAAACCAGATTGTAGGGGATCCAGGAGGTTATTGTCAGAGAGGAATAGCGTCAGTCGGTTGTAAACTAGGCGCTCAAGCAGTTTGGAGATGAATGGGAGCATAGAGATCGGTCGGAGGTTAGTAGGATTGGAGGGATCAAGGGAGGGTTTTTTCAGAATAGGGGTTACAAGTGCATGTTTCAGTTGGGAGGGAAAGATTCCAGTAGAAAGCGAGAGATTGAGTAGATGAGTTAAGGCTTTGATAAGACAGGGGTTGGCATTGCGTAGAAGTTTGGTAGGAATGGGATCAAGTGGGCAGGTAGTAAGGTGAAAGGAAAACAACAGTTTTGAAACTTCCTCTTCAGTCACTGGGGAGAAGGAGCCAAGAAGAGACTGGGTAGAATGTAGGGAGGGAGGGGAATGGTTATGGGGATTAAGTTGTGCAATGTCACTTCGGATGGTGTCAATTTTATTTTTAAAGTGCTCTGCGATAGCTTGAGCAGTGACTGAAGCACACGGAGGGGGTGGAGGAGGGGACAACAGAGAGTTAAAGGTAGAGAAGAGTTGTGCAGGTTTTTTAGAGAGGGAGTTAATAAGTGCAGTGAAGTAGGTTTGTTTAGCTTGGCAGAGGGTGGTGTTGTAGGAGAGCAGAGCAGATTTGTAGCTGCAGAAATCTGACTCTGACCTTGATTTGCGCCAGCGGTGCTCAAGTGTACATTTTTGGAGGGATTTGGTATGAGCAGTGTGCCAGGGTTGGAGTGGTTTGGCCTCATGGCAGCAGCACCCTGGTTAACTAAAACAGAAACCCAAACATTACAAAATGCAAAAGTCCATCACTACAAAGTACTTAAAGCTTAAAGGAACAGTAACACCAAAAAATGAAAGTGTATAAAAGTAACTAAAATATAATGTGCTGCTGCCCTGCACTGGTAAAAGTTGTGTGTGAATACTTAACCAACAGATTTACAATAGTTTATATCAAATTAAGTGACCTGTTAAAGAATCCTACCAAAACTGTATGATATATATCAGTAAATATTGCCCTTTGCTGCCTTGTGACACCATTTTTCTGTCTGTGTGCTCCCTCAAAGATCACCTGACCAAAGTTAACATTTTTAATTACAATTTTAAAACTGACTTAAGGATTCCACTTTGCAACATCTTAGCTCCTACATATTATTAGGTACAAATATAAAACATCCTACAGTATATGAACAGTTTGACACTCACTTCAGAGAAAAATGGTAAAATGGATAAAAAAAAGTTTAAAATATGCATGTTTGATGCCTGATGTGTGTACACGTCTAACATTTCTGTGTATATGTGTATGTATAAAGTGTGCAAAATAAAAAACCAAAAAAAAAAAACTTTAGGCAGATTTATAAAAAAAGTCTATTTATCAAACGGTAAACTCTTTCACCCACTTGTACATACCCTTCTAAAAATTTTATAGGAATGAATAAAAAGTGAGCATCATGCCACTGCCTTTACACTTACAGAAGTGTATCAACCCAGGCAGCTAAACAGCGAAAGTCAATGATCAGGGGCAAAGAAAGATTGGTAGAGGCGCCTTTAAATACAAACCGGATTCCAAAAAAGTTGGGACACTAAACAAATTGTGAATAAAAACTGAATGCAATGATGTGGAGGTGCCAACCTCTAATATTTTATTCATAATAGAACATAAATCACGGAACAAAAGTTTAAACTGAGAAAATGTACCATTTTAAGGGAAAACATGTTGATTCAGAATTTCATGGTGTCAACAAATCCCCAAAAAGTTGGGACAAGTAGCAATAAGAGGCTGGAAAAAGTAAATTTGAGCATAACGAAGAGCTGGAAGACCAAATAACACTAATTAGGTCAAAACCCTGTAACTCCTGATACTAGGACGCCCCATGACCTCACAAGCTTTTAGATGGCATATTTTTACATTTGTATTTTTCATGGTTTTGATTCATATTAAATTGTGCATTCATAATAACAATCATGATTATTAGTGCACAAGATGTGATTGAATGAATGTGATTATTAGCTGAAAAAAAACATCCATTGATCTATAAAGAGCTTCCCAAAAAAAAGACACATTGTCATCACATGTCTGTTGTTTGGGGGTCAGTCCTGCAGCTATTACATTGCTGAACAGTGATGATAGCCCCCTTGGGATGCTGCCAAAGGGGGTTGGCATTACTTCTGACTTAAAGTCTTACTGCTGAAGAAGTCATTTGATATGTTCTTGGCAGTTTGGGCCTTAAGGTAAAGTCAGAATTTATTTAATTCAGTTGAAATGCTGAAATATACATTGTTTAATTGAACATTTGGATATAAGTAAGTAATGGACAGTTAATCATCAAGAATTTGAAATATCCCAGTAGTAAAATTATATAGCAATTTAAACCTACCCAAACATACTGGGGTAAAAGTTGATACAACCCTTTTAATTAAGTACAACTGAATTACGTGAAGCCCAAGAGGTGACATTATGGCTGCTGAAAGACCCAGCCAAGAAGAGGATTCCTATGACTGTCAGTGAGTAGGTAACCACTGCAAAAAAGGTTTGTAACCTCACCACAAGGTTATATGATGCCTGCTACATAGAAGCAGAAAACCATTCTGTCAGTGAAAGCATTTTTTGGGGAAGCTAGCACATCTAATTCAGTCTTAGATGGCACTGTATTGTATTTACTAAGCTATGATTTATTGTTACACGTGGTGTGTTTAATGAGACTGGATGTAAAACGAGAATTCATTCTACACAATTGTAATCATCTCTTATAATCTCTTACGAACTCTATCCTATACTAGGATTAACAAAAACAGCCATGTTCACAGTATGCGTTATAACTAGAGGGCTGCCATCAGAAACAGATTTTTTTTTACACGTGTAACAATTTAGAATACATACTATAACTGCTAATTATTGTTTTTGGGTTCCAGTTGTTACTGAACCACATACAGCTGTGCTGAGCTCGCTACCCAATAACTGCACTTCGTTAAACTATGAATTTTAAGAACTGATTTACTAGTACGTGTGAAATGTGGTAAGTGCAAAAACATGCTAATCACCATTTTATTTGTTAACATTCCAGTATAACTCTGGGTGCCTGCTTATGTCCAAACATAAACACGATTTACCAAAGAAAACATATATTTGTGTCAATGTGGGTGAAATTGACATAATTTCCAGTGTGGCAATGATTGAGTGCATATCGAGGTGCATGTGTAGGAGTAACATCTCCTGAAAACAGGTGTTAATTCCAGGGACACCGTATGACCTTTAGTTTGTGCTTTTATGTGCAAGTATAGAAGATCATGTATACATGCAAGTACCTTTGTAAATAGCATTTTAGTGGTTGGTTTTGTGTGTGCCTTGTAAATAAATGAAAACATTTGAATGGTTTGTTTTCAGAGTGATTTAATAAGACTTTGGTGATGATGGCAGTAGTTTGGGACAGAGATCTGAAGGTGAAACGACAGAACCGGAGAAACATTAAAGCACATGGGGAAATAGAATCTGTGGCTAACAGCAGTAAGTGAGTTAGAAATTATTCAAAATATATTTCATTAGCATTACACTATTACAAGAATGGGTTAAACATTTTCTAGTTAGCTAAGTTACTAAGGAATGTGTTTTTCTACAGTTATCTCTCTCCTGGGTCCAGCCAGAGTCCCATGTCAAGATACCTGACACCAACACATAATTGCCTAAACCTCTGAGCCTCAAAAGACGGGAATGATAAACTAGAAACATATGCTGAGGCCCCTGATGACTACAGTACATATGCTCACTGTGTTTTTATAGGAAACAATTCAGCATTAAATGGGCAAATGGTATTGATTAACCGACGGCTTGTGATGGCTTAGTAATGTGTTGCAATGCGTTATTTTAGCATAATAATATCTTACAAAGAAGTCAATGTAACCTTTCAATAGGCTGGGAGCCATAAAAAAATCCTTTGGAGAGCTACATGCATCCCAAGGTCCTTGAGATTAACAGCCTTGTAGTAGAGTCTGCAGGAAGTATTCAAAGACTAATGGAACAAAAGAAAGATCTTAAAAATAATTAAATATTAAATGGAATGCTTCCCAGTTTTCTAAAGCTCTCTGAAGACTTAACGTAGTAGTTATATGATGTAAATGAAATACAGTGTTCACATATTTGTCTGGTTACTGTATATGAGAATTTAATACATGACCAAATTGCAGATAGTCTGCAGTTTATTTTTTAACATGTTCAAAGTGACATATATACTAATTCTTGTGAGTTTCCAGCAGTTGCCAATTGTTCCATACTTGTTAGCAAATTTGTAACCTTTATAGCCTGAAAGTTGATGATGGCTGCATACCTCGCTGATCAATGGTCAAAAAAATCAACCAATGGAGTAATTTAAAAAATTATGTAATAAGTGGTCAATAAACCTGTAAATTATTAAACAGTGATTGAACTAATCATGAATAAGAAACAATTTGAACTATGAATAGAAAATAAAAAAAACTCTACCACTAATAAAGCACTCAAGAAAGTCAGAGAAGAGGCAGTGAAACCGTTGGTGCTTCTAGAACATTACGCATTATTGATGAGTGAAACTGGGCTGTTTCGCTTTACTGAAAATTTTCGAAACCGATGAGAATTTTTAAAAAATGGTGGAATGGTAGAATGCACTGAAGCCAATAGGCATTTTTTTCCTGTGCTTATTTTTTAACTGAAATTTGTATTATAGTTTCAAAAAGTATATAATGGTAACAGCGATATTTGAATATTTAAAAATGAATTTTTGACCATATTACTTACTAACTAAGACTAAAAGTGGCCATACACTGGCCCGATTCTAGCTGCCAATATCAGCCTATGTAGGGGCACCAATGATGGGCCTGCCCGACCGATATATGGCCTGAAATCAGCCAAGGCCAAATGACAGAATTAACCTGGATTTGCCCAATATCGCCCACCCGTAGGTGGAGGATATTGGGAGAAGATCCGCTCGCTTGGCGACATGCCAAGCAAGCGGATCTGAAGGTGTAAGGCCACCTTAAGACTAAGGGGCTGATTTACTAAGACACAAATTCGAATCCGAATTGGAAAAATTCCGATTGGAAAACGAACATTTTGCGACTATTTCGTATTTTTTGCAATTTTTTTCGGCGCCTTTACGACTTTTCGGAAATTGTCGCGACCAATACGATTTTCGCGAAAAAACGTGAGTTTTTCGTAGCCATTACGATTCGCTCGTATCTTGTCGCGACTTTTTCGTATTGAGCGCTCGTAAGCGGCGGGCGAAACTTTCAGACTTAGCATGATTTTGGAAGCCTCCTATAGGACTCAATGGCACCCTGCAGCTCCAACCTGGCCCAAGAAAAGTCACCATACTGAAGCTTGAATGAATCCGAACGTTACGAAAAAATCGCAACATTTTGCGCAACTTTCGGAATGGCTACGAAAAAGGCACGACTTTTCGCGCAAGTTTTAACGCTACGAAAAAATCGCCAGATTTTGCGCAACATTCGGAATGGCAACGAAAAAGTTGCGATAATTTTCCGAAAAAATCGCCAAATACCGATCATTACGAAAAAAACGCAATCGGACGCATTCGGCCGGTTCGTGAGTAAGTAAATGGGCCCCTAAGTCTATCTTTTCTCATTTTTTTGTATTAAAATTTGAATAAAGTAATTTCCAAGATTGTCTGGCATTTACTAAAAAGTCTGAACTGAAAAAGTCTGTGTGGGAAAAAAGTCACAAAACTGTGACTTTTTTTTTGTGAGGTTTTTGTCCCACCAAAACCTCTACTTTTTCAAATTGCTGCACAAATCCGTATCAAAAATCTGAAAACCTCTAAAGTTGGCAAACTGGCATGATCTTGGCAAGTTGTATCTGGTGAATTGTTAGATTTTGTAGCCATTTTGATGCACAGTAAATCTCTAAAAAGTTGCGACTTTTTCAAGTTTTGAATCCGAATCGTAAAAAAAAAAAATCTGAACGTTTGTAAATGGCCCCCTTAATGTGTAAAAATAGGTGTAATATCAGGTAAATGTGCAATTGCAATAAAAAGTTACAGTAAGAAACTGAAATGGGGCTAAATAGCACAGGTATATATTTATAGTTTTGCCTGATGTTTGTAGTTCACCTGGTTTAAACATTACATGGCCATCCCCTTAGCATCTATTAATATCTACCCCAACCCTCTATTTGGATTTCTGTTTCGGATATGTACGCCCTTTAGTGCAGTAAGAAGATTTTAAGGTCCTTTGGGACCTTTATAGCCAAAAGCTATAGGTTTTTATGGTGTTACATATTACCAGCTTAAGTGACTGATGATCTGTGCAGTTTTACTATGCCAATGGGAGTCTATTTTAATGCTTTGGGGCCAGATCTCTCAGAACAGCCTACAATAAGTCATAATCACAATATGGTTTGTGTGTACTGTGCACACAATGTACATGAGCATCCCCTAAAGTATGACAGTACTTATGAACCACATACGGAATGGTGACAAGGTTTGTGTACCTGGAGCATTTCAAATGAATTTCAAAATCTATGAGCCTTTGCAGGTAAGGTACACCAGTTTCCATGTTTGACAAAGTTGCAATAAAGGTGGACCAGAGGTCTGTGAGAGGATCATTTACACATCCTCGCTGCCTTTGGTAAATACTATGTCACTTATAGTAATCCTTTTCATTTTGTTGCAAAAATTCCTGGTAGATTAATCTGTTTATTCACATGATGGTCCAGAGGTATTTTTACCTAACATTAATCTGATTTTTGCTCTATGTATAATTATTTCTAACCACTTTTTTTGATTATGTATGTAAACATATGCCTTGGCACGTGGGAGTAAGTATGCAGTGGTTGCTATGACAACCACCATTTGTTTTATGTTGATTTCTTACACTGTGGGTTTTAGGTAGGGGCCTTAGGCCTTGTGCGTATAGGTAGAAATCCAGCACTGCCTTTAGCAGCATAGGCAGTTTGCTGTGAGTTGTCGTAGTAAATGCCGCATATTTCTGCTAAACCTCTATAGATAGACAAAGCTCAAAGTTTTTCCCTAATAAACACACCTTATTTATTGCCTCCGATACAATGTGCAAGATATATTGTGAACTATTTTTCCATTGTCCATCTAATGTTATTCAACCATTTTTTCTTTTAATAGTTTTCTGATTGATAATTTCCTTTAAAGGACACCAGATGGTGCTATAACATTTCAGTCAGTTATGTGACTGATAAGATAAAATTGTATTTGTTTTTGTGTGGGCCACAGGCAAATTATTCAGAGCAAATGTGGTCCTTATAATGTTAAAAAAAATTATAATTTTTTTTAATATCCAGAATGCTTAGGACCTGGGATTTTCCGTATAAGGGGTCTTTCTGTAATTTGGATCTCCATATCTTAAGTCTTATTCAAATAATAAATAAACTCAATAGGATTAATTATATCATAGAAAGTGAAGCAGGCAGGCACTCCGGAGTCACCAAGGAAATAGTTGTAGAACTCAGGTATAAAGTAAAATCATGGTAATGTTATTAGTTATAATACATAAATGCTATAGAGCCTTACGCGTTTCGTACCATTCAGTACTTAATCACAACCTATCATTAAGTACCAAATGGTACGAAAAGCGTAAGGCTCAATTGAACGAAGCCATAGATGTGGGGATAACAGATTTGCCAAGGCCTCCTGATATATTAATTAAGATGAAGGAACAAATAAAATGCTATGAACTGTCGGTAAAAAATGTGAAAAGAGATAAGTTTCAACGGGACAAACATGATTACGAGAATAACATGGTATATATGTGGAGATCTGGGAGATATGAGAGACAAAATTTCCAGGGGTTTAGGCGAGGTAGAGGAGGTAGAGCTATGAGTGGGACTACACCTCGCTCGATACTTAAGACCCCAAGGTCTGTCCAGTTTGTGGATTCGGATGACGATGTGGGTATGGTGAGTTCAATGTTATACCTCACCTTCTTCTTCCTCTTTTTTAATATCAGATCTAGATCGCACTGGAAGCCATCTGGATGTGGAACAAACGCCTGCAATAAGCAACAGAGGGAGATCCTCGCAACTGCGGAGAGAACCCGTCAGGACGTGCAGCACTCGAGACGAGGCGGCAGGTGCAGGCGGAGGACCCATCAGGATGCGCCGCACCCGAGACAGGACGGCAGGCTCAGGTGGAGGAACAAAAGCTATAGTTTATTCCAGAGGGAGGAAACAAGGAGTCCGGAAGGGTCCCCAAGAGCCATGCCTCTTCATTCCAATTTTCAGTTAGAGGGGATTGGGCAGATCGGTCTCCTGTGAGACAAATGACTATTGATCAGTCCCACCAGACCAATGTATACAGAGGGTTTCGGCTACGGATGATTTAGATAAGGGGAATGTGATCAATCTTTCGTCCCACCAACTGACTAAAGAGGAGTTAAGTCTCCTCACTCATGGGTTGAACTACATACCAACACACAATGCAACCCTTTTTTGGCCAATTACTCTACAGAAACACTTCTTGGAAAGCAACAAAAGTGGATCACTATATGATCCTGATGTAGATAATATTGAATCTCCTGATCCTGTTGTAGATTCCTCTGCTGATTTTTGTAATGATACTGAACAGGCTATTCAATTTTGTTCTTTAGATTTTCAGGATGAATGCGCGATACAGGTTTTATGGGACTTACAGGAGGGTCTAGTAGGTAAACAAGATGATATACCTATAGTGCACTCTGGTTTAAAAAAGAAATCAAAATATTATCCTGTACAAGGGCCATTACATATCTTTTTTTCAGAGACTGGTTCAACATGATATAAAAGTCATGGCTGGTAGATGGGACCAAGTTAGTAAGAAGGTTCCTTTTAAAAATTTGACTACTGGGGAGAGCAGGGCCTTAAAAGCTTTGACTGTAAATAAAGATATAGTGGTGGTACTGGATGCCAGTGTATATGAGAAGGAGGTTATGCGGCAGCTTCTAGATACTGAAACTTATACCCCCCTTACTGAGGATCCCACTCAGGTCTTCCAGAAATGGTTGGGTAACTTCCTCCTGGAGGCTATAGCTTGGGGATTCTTGTTAAGAATGAATATGAATACCTGAATTGTACACATCGGGTTATCCCCATCTTTCATGTACTGCCTAAAGTCCACAAATCTCTTGATGACGTGAAGGGTCGCCCCATATTGGCAGGTATTGGGGCCCTTAACGAAGGTCTCTCTCGGTATGTGGATAGATCACTTATACCTATGGTGCTTCAGTTACCAACCTTTTTGAGGGACACCACAATGTGCATCAATAAATTTGTTGATTTAGATTGGAAGCCCACATATAGGTGGTTTAGTATGAACGTTATGGCCCTTTATTCATCTGCTTACCATGGTGTCGGCCTGCAATCAATACAATTCTGGCTGAATGGGGGGATTGTTTTTCTACCAATCAGGCTGAGTTTATCATGCAGTCGGACTATTTTTTGTTACATACTAACTATTTTCTCTTCGATGGCCATTTCTATCTCCAAAAACGTGGGGCCGCTATGGGGGCTTCCTTTGCTCACACATATGCCAACCTCTTCATGGGGTGGTGGGAGAGACTCCACGTTTTTGGGGATCAAAAGCCAGTTCGGGGGCAGATTATCCGTTTCTATCGCTATATAGATGACTGCGTTGGGGTGTGGGATGGTGATGAGATTTCTCTACAACAGTTTGTTAATCAGTGCAATCAGGTCACAGATGGTATTAAGTTTACTTTTGAAACCAATAGGGAGAGGATCCCTTTTTTGGATGTGGTTTTTTATGTACATGATGGTAAAATCATGACTGATCTTTATCGTAAACCTATTACACAAAATACCCTTTTGCATGCAGAGAGTGACCACCCTAAAGCCTGCATTAGGGGAATCTCAGTGGGACAATTTTTGCGTCTTAGACGGATTTGTTCCTCTTGGGATTCCTTTCAGAGTCAGGCCATGCAACTATGGGACAGATTCACGCAGACAGGTTACGACACACATACCATTAAAGTGGCATATGAGAAAGCAGTGGCCTCCAATAGGGCTGACTTGCTGGATGGTAGATCTAAAGATGGGGGTTGGGTCCAGGATTTTAAATACAAAAGAGTATATGTAAACATTGGGGTGTGTTACTTCAGGATCCAACCCTGTGTAATATTCTGGACAAGAAACCTTTGTTCATTTTTAAAAGGGGAAGGAATTTAGCCTCTTGGGTCTCTAGGAGTCTCTATACCACCAGGACTAGTGAACAAGGGGTGGCTTGGTTGAGATATATGGGTAGGTAGGAGCCGATGTAAGGCCTGTAATATAATCAAGGTCTCCAAATCCTTTGTTAGTACCAATACAGGATGTTCTTATAAGATCCCCCAATATTTCAATTGTCAATCAAAGGGGGTGGTATATCTTGCCACATGTGAGTGTGGGGTGCAGTATGTCGGTAAGACTATTCGTAGAGCGGGTACTAGGTCTCTTGAACATCTATCGGCCATAGAAAGAAATGATCTGAGGTCGGCCATAGCCAAGAATGTCATTGAGAGACATGATAGCAGGGGCTCAGTTACCTTTCAAGTTATATAGTAGATCGACCTAAACTAAATGTTAGAAAAGGGGATTTGGATAAGAAATTATCCGAGAAAGAAGTGCATTGGATATACCGTCTAAAAACTGTGGAGCTTCATAATGGCTTGAATAGGGAATGGGAAGTTTCTTGCTACTGTTAATAGTTTAACGGATATATATTTTTTATAGATAGGATGCTGATATTATTATGCCTTATGAGGCATTACATATTTATATTATTGGAGCTAATTTGTAAAATTGAATGAAGGACTATACTACATATTGAATGAAACAATTCTAGGGTGTCATGTAATATTTTTATTGGAAACTGACGTATAATTTGGCAATAGCTCATCTAACCATGAGAGTGGGATGTTGTTTTTAAAGGTTTCAATGGTTTTGTTGTTTTGGTGCCTTATACCCATGGGGTTAATGTTTAAATTGGGTGTGAGTTAATATGTGTATTTAAACAATTGGTGGGTGTGGGGTACTGTGGTAGCTTCTGAGGAATTGGCGAGAAGCCATGAAACGCGTTAAGCTGTATGTATAGTTCATTGAGATGTTTTTAATGGAACCAATAAAATGATCTTTTAATGAGTGCTCCATCTGTCCTTATACTTTTTCCGCACTGATGGAGTCACGCCTGGATCGGGGGCGTTCTTTGACGTGGTAGCAGGGGACATTGAAGTGAAGGGATCGGTCCGGTGAGTGCTCCCCGTATACTATTTTTACTATTGTTCCTGTTTTCTCAGAGATGATTTCAGAAGTCAAGGGTCTGTCGTCAGTCATCAAAACTCGCAAAGGAGTAGACATGGGGAAAAGGGGAATACCAAGATACTTGGCAAAGGCAAAGTCCATGAAATTTCCATGCAGTTATGGAGTTAAGAAAGGCTTGTCAACAGTTATCATACCAAGGCGTTGGCATTTCTCTCCTTCAGAGGGCAGTTGTTGGCAAAATGAGCCTTTTAAACACAGTACAAGCACATGTCTGCCTCTGGAGTTTCTCTTGTCCAGAAAGATGTGCTCTTCCGATCTGCATAGGCTCCTCAGAGGTAGTGGAAGGGGGCTGATGGGTGGAGATACATTTCCACTACTTTTCCATTTGATGCTCCCTTAGGTGGGTGTCACTCTAAATAATGAGAGCAATCACATCATCTAGCTGGTTAGGAAGGTCTCTGGAGACTAGGTCATCCTTTAACCTGTTGGACAACGCCTGCCAATAAGCGGCCACATATGCCTCATTGTTCCAGGCAGTCTGTCCAGCCAAAGTAAGGAATTCAATAGCATATTGGCTAGCACTGCAGTTTCCTTGGTAAATCTGCATGAGATATGAAGAGACAGCAGCTACATGACTAGGGGCATCAAAGACATTTAGGAAGGTCTGGTCGTTGGGAGAATTCTTTTCCCAGAGAGGCACTTTGCCCTTCAGTATGGAAATTAGATATCCAACCTTAGCTTGCTTGGAAGCATAATGAGATGGCTGCAGTTCAAATTGTATAAAGCACTGGTTCACAAAGCCTGAGGATCCCCTTTGTAGCATGGCCCAAATATTCTGTCATTGCCGGCTTGGCTCAGATTGTATTCAAGACCAAGGAGGCAACATGAGTTCAGTCTCTTAGTGGTATATTTATCATGCTGTGTAAAAAGTGTAGTAAAACATCATTGATGCTGATTGGTTGCCTTGGGCAACATCACCGGTAATGCTTCACTCCACTTTTTACACAGCATTATAAATATACCCCTTGGAGTCCCTCAGGCCATGGCCGCCACCATCTTGAAAGGGAAGCAAAGCACTTCTATACTGAATGCTTATACACCAGCAGAGGTGCTGCTTTTTAAATACAATATTTTCCTTGCCCTTCCTTTTGCTGACTTATACTGCTACAGCTAAGGTTATTATCCACAAATAACCCTAGGTTCTTCCCCATCAAAGATGTGTCTAACAATCCTATTTAGAGAATAAGTGACTTCCATATTTATGTATTCTGTGGGAGATCAGGCACAAAATCTGTGGAGGAATGTCAGGAGCACTTTGCAGAGTATGCAGATCCCACAGGGAGAACCCAAAGTTTGTCAGAGATATAATCAAAAACAGGCAGAAGTGGAGACACAATGCAAAGTTTCTGAAATCTGAAAAGTGAGGCAAAGGGAATCTGAAAGTGAACTAAGTCACCAAATATCCAGCAGCGGAAAGGCTTAGCGTCACATGGGAGCATGTCAGCAGGTAACACATAGCTGATGAATTCCGCTTAAAATAGGCATACTGCAGCCCTGTATACAGAAACATTAAACTACCAAAACCTTTTGATATGTAGTCCTGCACATGTCACATAAATGAAATATTTTGCTTGTTTCCAGTGACAATTTTTCTGTCCTATACACTTTAGAAGTGCATTACATTTTATACATTTTTTTTGTCTTTGCTTTCTTTTTCACTAAGCTCTGTATTAATATTTTTTTTCTTTCTGCATTATATAAGCAAAAATATCAAAATTGTGTCAGTGAAGTTTACTGTATATACTGCATAATTTTACCAATGCATATTGCAATATGCACTCAATAAAACATAATATACATGTGAAACTTTTACAGACCAATAACAATTAGAAAGCTGGCACACGGGAGATTTGCTGCCAATTGTAAATCTGCACTACCGCAAGTGTATCTCTCCTGAAAATAGCTTCCTTGTGTGCCAGTGCAAGATTACTAAATAAAATAACTTTTTGCCAACTCTTCCTCTGCTTGTTTGCAAGGGGGTTCAAAATGTATATGATTAATGTGAATGGCAAATGTACATGGTTATGTGTAGAAATGTGAATTATTGTTAAAATGGCTTTACATTAAAATGGGTATAATGTGTGAAATTGGCCACTAGATGGCAGTGGAGAAATCATAATATGGGGTAGTAGTGTAATCATGTAATGTAAGCCATCAGAAGAACAGAGGTTATAAAAGTCTGGCACTGATTGGTCTCAGGGTCCAGACTGGGGGGGCGTGGCAAGGAGCAGCATCAATACTTCCGCTTCCGACATTTATTATTTTTTAAATGTGTTTTGTGTGTTTAGTGTGTTTTGGTTTAACAGGAAAATTCAACTAATCTCTTTACACATACTAGGTGCTCACCATTAGAGTTACTATTCCAAAGTCTTAATTATAACATATAAATTAAAATAGTAAAATCTATGCTTATTAAAATTACATTTAAAAATTTTGTTTTATTGGAAGCATCTCTACATTGGATGGTTTGTACCACCATTCCTCTCTACACAACCAGGAAAGGGACTTAAACTAAAACCACATTTCTTTTAAACCCTGGTCACCTCCAATACCCCACTCCAATAGATTCTCTCCTCTACTTCTGTCTAAGCATCCAAAGAATGCAATTTCAGCCTCCACCATCTATCCACCTTGAACACTGCAAATGTCATTCAGATCTATTTAAAAAGTGCATAAAATTACCTCATATTATACAATATTAAAGAAAGATGACACAAATTTCCTTTCAAAAGCTGAAATAAACAAATATGACACATATGACGCATGCAATCCAGTGATGAGATATACAAAGCGTGTGCTGCTTGCATTACACCAATTAGATCTCTTAGTGCCACAGGTAAGACATACAGTAAATGCTTCCCCTATTTCAAAAGCAATGTCTACCAATGGTAAAATTGTATACTTGTAGATTAATGTAAGAGAAGAAGAGAAGAAGCAAAATTATATCATACTTACTGACATTCCTTTTCTGTACAACTCCATGTCATACCTACTCAGTATAGCCCCACTCCGCTGCTCCCATCAGAAGGACCCTCCCCAAAGTTTCAAAGCCCAACCCCATCCCCATCTGGCATCTAGTGACAAGTTTCTAGAAGCTGCTAAAACTGGATGGGAATCTGATGATATGGAGTAGTACATGAAAGGAAAATCACAGTATGATATAATTTTCCTTGCCCAACTCCATGTCATACCTGCTAGGACCATAGCAAGCTAAAATTTTACACCATGCCCACTTTGAGAGACATGTCCCAATAAGCCACTCCCCATTTTACAGATGCAGTGAATAAATAGATAGCTAAGCATCTATATTTTAGCTTTTGCTTACACATTTCCCTGCATTTCCCTGTATTCCCCCGAATACAGAGCAGGATAAACACATTGGCAGTGTAACGTAAACATAGCCATTTTTTTGTACAATAACCTCACACATATGTTAGAATAAATAAATATCACAGTTCGGAGGTTAAAAATTAGAAGGTTAATTAAGCTGGCTTCTGCTTTAAAAACCCAGTGGAATAAACCCATGTAAATGGGATTTTCTTAGAATCCTTTGGAATTCATTCACAGAATTCCTTTTGTTTATTTGTATCTGTATGAGGCAATCTCCTCAACCCCAATGATTTCTTTGTAAAAATTTTAATAGACTTATATCAGGCTTGCACAAAAAACATGAGCATTACCTTTGAGCTAAAATATAGAATTAAAGAGCCCCTTTCCCCCCTTAACCTTAGTCTTGTGAGGGAGACAGCATGCTCTTAAACCTAAATTCCTCAATTTAAAGAAAAGAAATGATGTCTCAGTATTGCGGGGGAAAGCCATAAGGATCAGGTCCATAGCTAAACATTCCTCACTATATGTCCACTATTCCTACACCACCAAGGCAACAATTCACCCCAGGGATTCCAACTAGAAGTAAATCCTTATTACCCCAATGGGTTGGGTCATGAAACCAGGAGCGGGCCAAGCCTACCAGCGCCCTAGGCAACCTGATCGGCCACCTCACCCCGCGCGTGCTTTGACTCGCATGCACAGTCCAGGGGGGGTTGCGATGCGATTAACCTCCCATCTATAACAATCATTTGGGGTTTGCGGGCATATGCACATATGCCACCAGACTCTTTGTAACACACACGTATGAGGGGAACCAGTACTCGCCAACATACAGAATGTAAGCAGACCGGGAGGCACACAGACCATGGACTAACACTAGGACTAACACTAAGATGTCTTATTCACAACACTAATGTTTTCCCCAGGCTAAAAAGAAAACTTGTTTTTAATAGAAGCAAAAACTGAAAGACAGAGAAGCCAGATGCGGAGGTGGGGAGCTTTAAAGCTTTGGGTAGGATCCTTCTGATGGGAGCAGTGGGGTAGGTTGGGCCCAATAGGTATAATATGAAGTTGGACAGGGAATTGTTTTTCATGCCCCTTTCTTTCACAAGTAACAGCTAAAACACTAATCTATGCCCTTATCCTTTCCCGCTTAGATTACTGCAATCTCCTACTAACCGGCCTCCCAGACTCCAACCTCTCTCCCCTGCAATCAGTTTTAAACTCTGCTGCCAGGATCCTCCTGCTCTCTCCGAAGAGGGAACCTGTTCAGCCTCACTTAAGCTATCTAGCATGGCTGCCTGTTAAGCAAAGGATAGCTTACAAAATCCTTCTACTAACATTCAAAGACCTTCACTCCTCTGCTCCTCACTACATTTCTTCACTGGTCTCCCTGCATGTTCCTGGTCGTCTCCTCCACTCCTCTCAGAGCCTCCTCCACTGCGCTCTCTCATCTTAAACTTTTCTATCTCGCTGCTCCTTACCTCTGAAACTCTATCCCTCCGTAGGGAAAACTGACCCACTCTCTTTAAGAAAAAGCTCAGCTGTTACCTTCTGGAGCACTAAAACATTATTTTGCCCAGTCCTGCGCTTAAGGGCAAATGCCCATACCTGGTGCACTCTTACCTTCCAGTTTCTGCCTGTATGTTACCCAACCACTTAGATTGTAAACTCTACGGGGCAGGGACCTCCTTCCTACTGTGTCTCATACCACATGGCACTTATATATATATATTTATTGTATTTATTTATTATATCACTTGTCCTCCCTGTGTGTAATTTTGTATTCAGTAAGATTGTACAGCGCTGCATATCCTTGTGGCGCTTTAAAAATAAAGTTATACGTACATACATACACTCCTCAATGTGTTTTCTGTGATGTTGCTGAAAAATTTCAATATAGATTGGCACCAAATCCAGGTTTTAACCTAATCTCAGGATTCAAGTGAATCTGTCTGGTTTTGATTCCATTTAGTAGGGAACTGAAATTCATGTGACGTTTCTTGATCCCCGTATATTTATTTATCTTATTCATTTTGTAAATTATGTTTAGTTTGATATTGGGGTAAATACTTGATGGCCTAATCCAAAAACTATAAATTTGTAGCGTCCTTAATCCTTAAATTCAGATCATAGTGTGGGCAGACTAAGGGGCACATTTACTAACCCACGAACGGGCCGAATGCGTCCGATCTCGACTTTTTCGTTACCAAAACGATTTGCGCGAAAAAACTCGAGTTTTTCGTAGCCATTCCGAAAGTTGCGCAAAATCTGGCGATTTTTTCGTAGCGTTAAAACTTTTAAGTTTTACCGCTACGAAAAAGGCGCGACTTTTCGCACAAGTTTTAACGCTACGAAAAATCGCCAGATTTTGCGCAACTTTCGGAATGGCTACGAAAAACTTGCATTTTTTCGCGCAAGTCGTAATGGCTACGAAAAACTCGCGTTTTTTCGCGCAAGTCGTAATGGCTACGAAAAACTCGCGTTTTTTCGCGCAAATCGTATTGGTAACGAAAATCGATAATTTCCGAAAAGTCGTAAAGGCGCCGAAAAAATCGCAAAAAATACGAAAAAGTCGCAAAATGTTCGTTTTCCAATCGGAATTTTTCCAATTCGGATTCGAATTCGTGTCTTAGTAAATCAGCCCCTAAGAATTCAGTTCTGTGTGTTGTTCTTTTATACAAAAGCCAAAATGTCTAACTATATGTAACCTGTTAAGAAATAAAACTGATGTATTATTACCATTCCTTGCACTCAATGTGCTTGGGATGGAACACTGATCATATTAAAACTGAAAACTTGAAAATGTCTTCAACTAAAAAATAATTGTAAAACTTAAACAATTCCAGTGCTTCAGTAAAGCTCTTAGGGAATTTGGGCTGTAACACTTAGATTCAAAACTGCTGTCTCTGTTAAATCCATACAGCAATCATCTCTCAATAATGTTTTCTTTACTAGACCTAATCCTAGGAACGCTTTCAGTTTCATATCACAGACATGATTCATGGGAAAAATTATATGATAAATGAATGGTTTTCCTCTGCTAATCAATAATGGAATATTAATAATGCCATTTACATGTTCTATAATTCGATGCCTGAAGGGCCCATTTGTTTTACCCACATAATGGTAACCACAACTGCAACTAGCCACAAAAAATACTTTCCTCTTATTACAGCTGGCAAGATTTGTAATTTTAACCTATTTATTACTCTGCATGCTTAATACCACATCTCTCTTTCACAAATAATTGTACACTTTGCAGTTGGTACAGTATCTATTACCTTTTTTCCTTCAACAGCAGTTTCAGTGTGTCTATTTCTAAAACTAAGGGCAACCATATTTTACATAGTGGGTGCTTTACTAGCTATTCTGGGTTGATTAGGCAAAAATTGACACATACCTATTTATGGAGGGTTAACACAATTCAGTTTCTTATGAAACAGCCATGTCAAGTGATCTTAGATACATTGTATTTTCCAGCAGAGTCTGAAATAAGTATTACAGTATTGTTCATACATTTTGCACCTTGAACAATGAAGAATTTGGATCATTTTAAAAAAGTGGGGGAGGGAGTATTGGCCTGTGAAAATTTTGAATGTCCTCAAAAAATGTCACTGTACCTAAATGCAACTAACATTTTTTCAATAATTCTGCAGAGGGATTCTAACCACTGTTGTCCCCTATTTTAGACTACAGAACAGAAATGAGCTGAACATTTAATACAGAAAGCAACCTTCTCAGCAAGCAGTCTCCTGGTTGTCCATGCAGACATTTTGAATAGAATATCACAAGGGCCCCCAGGCATACACTGACAAAGTGCCCTCTACAGATGCATTAATTATGCCATAACAAACTCTCACTGATGCAAGATGACACAGCCCCTGTAAACAATATCATACAGGCTCTGTGTCATATATTTATATATAGATTATGACAAAGTATCCCTATAACAAAGCAATAAAATGCCCTCTAGCAACCAAAACTCCACTGTACTTCTGCAGCAATTGATGTGCAGAAGTGTTGCTTATGCCAACTCTGAAATTAAATTTAGGTAAGCCTCAATTTAAATACATTGTACAAAGATAGCACCGTGCAAATATAATTCTTAAGAGAATTCTAAGGGAATTTTCTGTACGTTGGTTTGAAGACATTTTAAGATTGTTGCATTGAGATGAAATGTTTTCAGAAACCACTCAAAATGCCAGCTGTGCTGCAACCTAACCTTTTCAAATGCCTATTTTTTCTCATTTTAAAAGTGAAAGCTTTAAAGTGACTTTTCCACAGGCAAGATAGGGGTGGAATAGGTCATTATAATTCTTGCTAAGCTCAAAATTATAGGAATACAAAGTTAAATTAAATAATTTTCTTGTATTAAATAATTTTTATAGTGCCCATTAGCACAGGGTGAACTCTCTCTCTCTCTCTCTCTCTCTCTCTCTCTCTCTCTCTCTCTCTCTATATATATATATATATATATATATAAATGGAAAATAACGAAGCCGCTCTCACAGGACTTATGTAGAAAATAAGAGATCCTTTAATTTGATGGTGGACTAACGTTTCGGCTGAACACCTCAGCCTTTCTCAAAGTGAGAAAGTTTATATATATATATATATATATATATAATATGTATAAATACCGCACTCACAGGACTTATGAAAACAAAAAATTATTTATTAGCAAGGACTAACGTTTCGGCTGACACAGCAGCCTTTCTCACTTTGAGAAAGGCTGCTGTGTCAGCCGAAACGTTAGTCCTTGCTAATAAATACTTTTTTGTTTTCATAAGTCCTGTGAGTGCGGTATTTATACATATTATACTTATACTTTGCTATCCTGCACCCAGGCATTATTTATCTCTACCTTTACGTGAGTGCCTGATTCCTACACTTGTATATATATATAATTTACAATTTATGTATATTTCTGTAAGTTCTTGAAAATCATTTGGTGAATAATGTACCCCTTTATTGTGAACTATATCTTTATAAATTATAAAACATATGTCCCCAAGCTCATTTTCACAGGAAAGTTATGACCTAGTGCAGGTGCTGAAAGCAAGGGATATGAATGGCACTCAGCCTTGGCTTAGTTACAATGCATTACTGTTTTAGTAACGAAGGTACTTCCATTGAGGATAAGGACAAGTGCTAAAAGTTACAAGAGTAACAAGCAAGTGCTTGTTACTAAAACCTGCACTGGGACAAGGGAATTAATTAGTATGATATAGACTGTAATATTCTATTTTTTATCTTTTTGTAGTTTTTGTATTATTCCATATTTTATTCAGCAGTTCTCCAGTTTGAAATTTCAACAGCCATCTTTTTACTAGGGTCCAATTTACCCAGGCAACAATGCAGTGTTTTGAATGGGAGACTAGAAGATGAATAGGAGGGGGTTGTAATTTAAAGAAAAGTCATAAATAGTAACAATAACATTTAGTATCACGGAGCAATAGTTTTTTTTTTTACGTCTAGGAACAGTAACCCCATTTGAAAGTTGGAAAGAGACAAATGAAAAATGTAATTAATTCAAAAACTATAAAGAATAAAAAATGAACACTGATTGAAAATTTGCCAAGAACAAGGGATTCTGTAGCATACAAAAGGTTAAATAAGATCGACCCCATAAAGTACATTTCCTACCTAAGGATGCAGGGAATAGCAAAGAAAATAGCAGTTCAGCACATGGAGAATAATTTCAGCAGTACTCTGCACTATCCACAACAGAAGCTGGCCTGCTGTCTGGGGTGAGTGTAGCAGCAGTGGAAGGCTTGTGATAGGATTTGTACAAAAAATATGTTTCAGTTGTATTGAAGGTTGTGCAGTGACAGTAAGGAGCCTATTTATTATGCTGTGTAAAACAAAATTCGCCACAAAAAGGTGTAAAAAGCTGTGTAAAATAAATGGGGAATTTATCAAGGTGTGTTTTATTATGCCAGATTTTACGCTGTTATTTGATGCTACTTTAGACCTTGTGTAAGTTCTGGTAGAAGTTGGGCTGCAAAGTCTGGCAATGTGTGGTAAATTTTGTCGCCCCTAAAAGTACTGTGAGAGAGGTATACAAGGGAGTACATTATTTATTATAATACCCAAGTTTAAGTCATGTAACAGAAAGTATGTAATGCAACAAGTATGACTGATGACATTACAGAGCACCTTTTATAAAGATATAATTTACAAAATATTCATGGTTCTTGTTTATTATAAAGAATATTATGTTCCCCACTAAAATAGATATGGCTAGTAGAAGTACCCCTCGAGTGAACATCGGCATGTGGTCTTGTGCTTTTTTTATGGTCCTGGGACTCCATGGACCTTTATTTCTAAAAGCCTTGACAGTACAGAGTAAATTATCCTCTGTATACACAGCTTCTTTTGGTGTCAGAAAGCTGCTTATAAATTACAGAAACCTACATTTCAACTTTGTGTTATAGCTGCCATTATCTGACTTGCAAGCTTCAGAATGTACTTTTCTACCACACTGTTTGGTGAAGGCCTCACAGCATCATTGGTTGTGTTTTTTAACATGCCCACATTCTACAAGTAGCAATAGTGCACATAATACTAAGTAATACAAATGGATTCAACTAGCTGCAAATACTTCATTTATTATTTGAATATAGCTCTCACAGTGTATCATGGCAATTGTGGTCTTTAAGCACATCACCTATGAATGACTTAAAGCACAAAAAGATTTTTTTTTTTTCGCATTTTTTCATTCATGCCACTGTGCAATAGTTTGAGAAATAAAATGGCAGCTAATTATGAGAGTACTTTAAGAATGGGGTTTTAGGCATGCTTAGACAATTATGAGATTTCTTTCACTATCTTTAACAGTGTTTATTTCAAAATAGGTACATTTAAGTCAGTGGAGGTCATTTATCAACACAAGGCAAATTTACCCATGGGCAGTAACCTATGGCAACCAATCAAATTTTGCATTGCATTCATTGTTCTTTCTGCCTCTGGCTGAAATACAAATAATCACTGATTGGTTGCTATGGGTTACTTTGCCTGGATTTGATAAATGAGCCCCAGTGTATATGAAGCTTGGTTCATTCTTGGCTTTTTGCCTGCAGGAGAAAGAGAAAGAGGGGAAAGAGACAAAGTGGTCCACTTTTAGTTGTCTGGCAGCTTTGCAGCCCCTGTGCATTGTCAAGAAGAAAACTTTACCAGTATCCCCCTAAGAGACTTATGGATTTGCAATGACCCAGGCGATTGTGAGAACAAACGTAAAAATATGTATCATTGTCTTTTGGAATGTGGATATGCAAAATAAATAGATCCTTGAAAAGGGAAACGTTGATATTTGAAAAGAGTTGTGAAAAATACAAAAATGCCCTTATCGGGGGATTCTTTCATTCAAACTTTTAATATGCATTCTGGTTTTGTTAGAAAATGGCCAATGGCAAACAGGGATATAGTTGGGAGAAAGTTGTCTACTCATCTGTGGTGTATGATTTAGTGCCAATTTTAACCATTTGTTCTGGAGATGTACTTACCTGTTACCTGTTCAGCACTGTTCTCCCCTGGTCTTAGTTCAAGATAGGTCATTACCCCATCTCTTAAGTCTTTAATAAAGGTTACACTGTTGCTTATCAGCACTTTGTCCAGAATTCTGTATCCTTTTGAATTCTCAGCATATCCAACAAGAAGACCTTCCACTGCCTGATTCTGCAGTTTGCTGCATTTCTCTTCTGGAATGTAAACAAAGGCTTTTCACAGCTGGTTTCATGGCTGTTTTAGAGAACAATCTGTTTTGTTGGTAAGTAGCTGTTTTTACCAATTTTTTAGGTGAAATAGAAGAGCCCTGGCAACCCTGGTACTCATTGATACCGTTTTGGGACCCTGGGCATCAAGCCGCTATTGTGCAGGAACACGTCTGGATGTGCATCATGCCAGAATGAGCACCAAATCATAAAAGAGAGGACGAGTCTGGGGACATGCATGCCAGTTTCCCAACACTCGCAACACTGTTATTGTTGCTTCACCCCCATATTTTTCAGGTAGTCCTGAATCAGTCAGCATACATCTGATTATTTCTGTCAGGGTTCTATTTTTCCTTTTAACAACCCCACTCTGTTCTGGTGTATATGAGTCTTCTGATGTTCTATCCCATGTGCCCAGTGAATTCACCTTTATTGTCACTTACAAGCATAAGCGGTAATCTGTGAAAGTCACTAAAGATATGTTACCTCCTGGTGTAGCCATACATAGGACAGCATATACCACTGTGTATAAGGTCAAGTGGTTTCGAAGCTCAGTACTGGGTTACTTTTGGAGAAGTAGCTCTTGTAGCTGTGGCTACAGCACTTATATCTCACAGTATTTAGACAGGTTGACAACACAAGATCTTTTGTCAGGTTCCACCTATTTAGCTCCTGTATACCATCAGGATGTCTGTGACCTAGGCGCCTGTGCCAAATGCGAATGCATTTATTGTGCCGATGTGTGCAGAGTCTTGCCTGTTTATTTACAGTGTCCAGTCCATATAGATGCTTATCAACTCTGGCTATTGCTACTATCCTTTCTCCATTCTAGATAGTACACTTGTCACCTTGGTATTTTGTAATGAGTCCTTTGAATCCCAACCACCTCACGGATAAGAGTCGACCTACTTGTTTTGGAACATACAGCACATCCTTTACTGCTATAACCAGACTCTGTCCATCAGCATTGTGACACATAATTCTGTGCCCGATACCTTAAGCAGTAGTGCTGCTTCCATCTGTATGTTACATAGCTTCTTTGTTACTGGGATCAAATTCTGTAAAGAGGTTTCTATCGCTTGTCATGTGATTTGTTGCTCCTGAATCTATATACCAGTCTACCAGCATGAGTGTTTGGGTTGCATGAGTGTTTGTTACTTGTTCCATGCAACTGATTTTAATCATTGTATTTTACTGTTGTTCTGACTGTTTGTTTAGAACGTCTTGAATATGTTTCCTTTTGCTTTGTTTTCTATATTAACCCTTTCACTGCCAGCCGTTTTGAACAAAGTGGAACTTCTACTGCCAGACAGTTTTTGAACATTTTGCACTGTTTCATTTTAGGGGCTTTTCCTCAGGGGGACTTTTAGCTTACCCAGGAAAACTATATATCGTGTTTTTCAGGACAACCTAAGCTTTCAAAATATGGTGGAATTTTTGTGTAATTCTGATTCTGTCACAAGATATAGGCTTCTAAATATCTAAAAAATGGAAAAAAAATAATATTTCCATAATATAAACACATACACCAGAAACAATTATTATTTTATGCACAAAAATGATTTGGAAAGTCCCATGTCTCCTGAATGTGCCAATACCAAATATATATAGTCTTATGGAGATTTCTCACGTGTATAGGTCAAAAACGCCCAGCAGTACACTACCAAATTTCCAAAGCACTGCTCCAGAAAGCTGCATACTTTAGATTTCAAGGTCAAAAATTCCACTAACAGAAGGTTTATCCCAGAAAATTATACAATTTTAGAAAGAACAGATTCCGTGGAATCCAGAATAGGTAGAACTGCCTGTCTACTCCAAAATACCAAGTTGCAATGCTTTCCTAAAGTTATTGGTTTTTATCAAAATTTGTGAAATTTCTCAAAAATCGCTTCAAAGCTTCCTGCCTATAGTATCTTATCTCCTACAGGTCATAAAGTAACCAGATAAAACACCCTAAATATGAACGCCAGGGGTACATTGAACAGTTTTATGCCCAATATGTATAGGTTTACTTAAGTATGTGGCATGTAGGAGCCCCAATGTAAACATACCCCCATATGATGTTTCATTTCTGTCATTCCAGCTTCTGCAAAATCACATTTACATCATTGTATGTAGGATAAAGCTACAAAAAGTACACTCACCCCAGAAAGCCATATATTTTTTGAAAGTACATATTCCCCCGAATCTAAAATGGGTACCCGTGTCTTTCTACTCCAAAGTACCAAGCCGCAAAGCATTTCTAAAGTTAGCAATTTTGATGACATTTCCAAAAATCCCCTCAAATCTTCCACTTTGCAGCATCTTATCTCCCACATAACATTAGGTACCAAGATAAAACATTTGAATGCCAGGGGTCCACTGAATAGTATGATGCCCAATATGTTTAGGTTTACCTAAGTATGTGGCATGTAGGGGCCCCAATGTGAACATACCCCATATGATCCGTCATTTCTGTAATTTCAGCTTCTGCAAAATCAACACATTTACATCATTTTATGTGGGATAAAGTTAATAAAAGGTACACTCACCCCAGAAAGTCATATATTTTTGGAAAGTACACATTCCCCGAACTCTAAAATGGGTAACCATGTCTTTCTACGCCAAAGTACCAAGCCGCAAAGGTTTCCTAAGTTTGCCGATTTTATGACATTTCCAAAAATCACCTCAAAACTTCCAATATGCAGCATCTTATTTTCTATAGGTCATTAAGAACCAAGATAAAACACTCTAAATATGAACCCCAGAGGTCTACTGAACAGTTAGATGCCCACTATACATAGGTTTATCAAAGCACATGGCACTTAGAGACCCCAAAATATACCTTGTGCACACTAATTTCATGGCTTACCTTTACCTAATTCATAAACACATAGCAGTTTTATGTGGTATAGAAACTGCAGAAATGTAGGGTAACCCCTGAAAACCATATATTTTTGGAAAGTACATGTTCAGACAAATCCAACATGGGTAAAGAGTCCTTTCTGCAAAGCTTTCCTAAAACTAGTGGTTTCTATGACATTTCAGAAAATCGCCTAAAAATGTTGCAATTTGCCGCATTTATCAATTTCTTGCATACAAAGGTAAATCACCCCAAATACGAACACCAAAGGTCTACTGTACAGTTTGATGCCCTATATGAATAGATTATGTACCCCCACAATTTGTAACATAACAACATAAAACACTCTAAATATGAACGCTAGGGGTCTACTAAACAGTTTGATTGTTGTGTCTGATATACTGCTTCACACTGTAAGTAGACTGCATTGTGCAGGGGCTTTATTTTACATATTAAACGATTTTATACTATTTTCGATTCCTCTTCATTCCATATACTCTGAGGACTAAGGATGCACTGCAATCAATAGCCGAATTGACTTCTCTACATGCTCTTATTTTAATTAAATCTGGTGAGCATTTACTTTGGACACATCGTGTGGGTGTGATACACTGCATTGGGCTGATATATAAGCACTTTTGATTGTTCGATTCACTTAATATATTTGCACATTTTGCACCAAATTAGAACGCTAAAAATCTTTTAGCGTTTTAGTCACAAAGAAAGTTTTGTACGTATTGCACTAGTTTTGCTTTTGTTTTTCTCTAATTCCATGCGCTTCCATCAACACGATTACACACATCTGAGACCCATCTAAAAAGGGAGGGTTGTTCTTATGAGGAGGCAGCACACGATCACACAGTTTCTACTATACTGAAGATTTGGTTTCAAAGAACTCCACCTAGAAGCGCTGAGTATTTGGGGGACCACCCTATTAACTGTTACACTAGTTTGATGCCCTATATGCATAGATTTACCAAACTATGCGGAGTACAGGGGCACCCAAATGAAAATAGTGCATATGAATTTTCACGAATGATGCTCCGGCTTGTGCAGTTTTTGCACCCAATATGTGTATTATGTGCCATAAAACCCCCTAACAGTACGGAGACCCTACAAAACCATACATTTTCCAAAAGTACAAATTCTGACAAACTAAAAATAGGTAAATACATCTTTTTACTGCAAACTACCAAACTACAAAGCTATGCTAAACAGAACGGTTTTTATGACATTTCTGAAAATCGTCACAAAGCTTGCATTTTACCTCATTATGTACCCCCACAATTTGTAACGTAACAACATAAAACACTCTAAATATTAACGCTAGGGGTCTACTAAACAGTTTGATGCCCTATATGCATAGATTTACCAAACTATGCGGAGTACAGGGGCACCCAAATGAAAATAGTGCATATGAATTTTCACGAATGATGCTCCGGCTTGTGCAGTTTTTGCACCCGGTATGTGTGTTATGTGCCATAAGACCCCCTAACAGTATGGAGACCCTAGAAAACCATACATTTTCTGAAAGTACACATTATGACAAAACAAAAATGGGTAAATACATCTTTCTACTGCAAACTACCAAACTACAGAATGGTTTTTTATAAGATTTCTGAAAATTGTCACAAAGCTTGCATTTTTCCCCATTATGTAGCCCACATTTAATAATGTACCAACATAAAACACCCTAAATATGAACACCAGGGGTCTTCTGAACAGTTTGATGCCCAATATGCATAGATTTACCAAACTATGTGGGGTACAGAGGAAGCCAAATTGAAATACAGCAGACAAAATGTTCATGTGCAAGACAAGTAACAAAGGACAATACGAAATGCAATAAAATCGCTAAAATCACAAAAAAAAACTAAAATCAATGGGGTTTTTTTCCTAGTAATATCTGCAGTCAGAATCACAGTTTGAGTATTTTGGCTTGGGCAAATTAGTTTTACATACAAAGTCAAGCGAACAACAACTATGCATAACTTAAAATGCAATAAAATGGCTAAAAATGCAATAAAATGACTAAAAATGAACCAAAATCACAGAAAATGTAATAAAAACACCAAAATAATACACAAAAGGTATTGCGCAGTGCGATTATTGAATACGCTATCCGCAATGGCAATAAAACATTTTTTTCAGGCAAGAATAAAAATGATGCATTAAAAAAATTACAAAATTGCATAAGTGTGTGTGTACACTAGGCAAAATGTGTTTTGTGTGCATGTGTGTGAGTGTGCAAGTAAGTGTGATTGCTGTAAGTTTGCTGTGAATGTGTGAAACCCCCCAAAATGTATGTGTGTGTGTGTAAGTGTGAGTATAAGTGTGTATTAGTGTAATATGTGTGTATGTGTGTTTGTGTGTGTATGTGGCACTTACCTGGGGTCAAAGGAGCTGAAGATCGCTGTAGATCGCAGGAGTGAGACAGGAGACGCAGGGACAGCAGCTGCAGTGGTGAGTAGGTGGCACAGGAAGCAGAGGGGGGGAGCGCAGGAAGGGAGGGAGAGAGCAGAAAAAGTCTGGCACGTAGAATCTAGGTGGGCGACTTTTTCTATGGGGCCTCTGGGCGATCGCACCCCAGGGGCCACTAGTAACCCCCCTCTGCTCGTTCTCTAGGGGGTTCTTTACCTTGCGCTCGTTCTCTGCACTCGGATTAAGCAGCGAGCGCAGAGAACGAGCGCAAGATAAAGAAAACGTAGCTCCTACGTGCTTGGCGGTTAACATCTTTTTATGCCAGAACGTAGGAGCTACGTTCTGGCATAAACAATCTTTCTTGAAGTGTCCTGGTTTCTTGCATCTGACAAATTCTAGTGTTAGTTTAGCTTCAGGCCTAGTCTCCAGAGCATTATTCAGATCACTGTATGAGTCATGTAAACTGCTCAGAAGTATGGCTGATACATGACTTTCTTATCTTATAATTTTATATCTTATCTTTTATATCCTCTCCAATTGACCAGAGCTGTGTCACAACATGACATTTATATGCTCCTGCATGTCCTTTCCTGTACCTAGTCTCATCTGGTATAATTTCCTTAGCAGGAATAGCTTACTGTTCAGGTGGGTCTTTCATGCAGCTTTTGCAATGCATCCCACATAGCTTAAGTAGTATTCCGATAACTTATGTGAATAAGCTGGTCATCTTCCACTAGCAGACTTACTGTTGCCTGTGCCTGTCTGTTTTTGTTTTTCTTGTCCTATTTCTGGTGATTAACATCTGGTCTGTCTGTAGTTGTAACTTCCCACAAGTCATCTTTGAATAGCAGTATTTCTACTTTAAACTTCCACGGTTGATAATTCTCATTATTCAGCTTAGCCACAACTAGTTTAATCTCTGAGCTGCAAGCCATGCCTGCCTCACTTCTTTGACTGCACAAAGTTGTATTTCTTATACTTTTGTGGTTCACAGTACCTCTGGAAGATTCCTTTTGGCAGAGGTGGTG
The DNA here is from genome assembly GCF_000004195.4 of Xenopus tropicalis. Classification (NCBI taxonomy): domain Eukaryota; kingdom Metazoa; phylum Chordata; class Amphibia; order Anura; family Pipidae; genus Xenopus; species Xenopus tropicalis. The sequence goes on from NC_030680.2 coordinate 42,856,366, forward strand.
TTTATGATGATTACATAGGGAATACCAAGAACAAAAATGGTGAAAGGAAAAGATAAAAGAAACATTAAAAACACATATTAACAAAATGTACAGTGCCACATTGTTACTGTTATGTATAGCACACAAAGTTTAAGCTGTTGCATGTATTTCAACAGTAATTTTAAATGCTAATAGATTGTTGCATTTTTCAATGTATTGGAAAAAGTGTTTAAAAATTACATGTCAAAAGTGACAGACAATTCTTTTAGGACCTATAGAAATATATAAAAATGCAGAAGGAGGCAATTTAAGCAATTACCCAGGATCACTGCATGTAAAGTGTTATAAGTGCTTCATTGCCTGAGGCATCATCCTAATTGCTAAGAGGGTTTTGAAGCAGCAACCAGGAAGGTAAACATTTGCTACACAAAAGTTAACACCAAAATTATATTGATTGATGTATTGAGAGTGTAGCTCTATTTAAAAAAGTGATGTTTTATTACTGTACTTAGTAGGATTTTACTCAATGTATACAATAGAGGAGTCATAGAACCAACTGTAAAGCTGTGAAGTGACCAAGAATAAAGTTGTTTCTGACTTCATCTGTTACATCAATATAGATCTCTAGTTTATTATTTACTAAGTGTTTGCTTAAAGTTTTCCTGCAATGTTTGCATACCTCCCAACTGTCCCGATTTTCGCAGGACAGTCCCTCTTTTGACAGCTCATCCCACAGTCCGAGATTCTTACTGAAAAGTCCCTTATTTCTCTTTAATCTCCTGCACTGAAGCTAAAAAATATCCAAATTTAATTAAAAGTCTTGCAAAGAATCGGCACTCACCAGTATCGGGCACAGGCTGGGTGCTGACAAAAATAATACATCAAACTCAACAGTAGAAAGCACTCACAGCTACAGCATCAATCAAGTCAGTGATTTATTTCAGCATACCATCTACGCGTTTCGATCACCACAGGATCGTCATCAGTAGCTTTTGGCAAAGAGCCCAGAAATCTTAACGAGTGTCACCTGCACTTAGAATCATTGTTTCTCATATTTAATTAAATAAGTGGGCTTTTTGCTGAGAGCCCAGAAAGGTAAAAAGCCCCACCTGCACTGAGATACAAATGTAACTAATAAGCTAAACAGGTCTCAGGGCAGGGTCCCACAACCACCGGGCCGTGGGCTGTGCTGAACCGGGCCACCTGTGCTGAACCTGGATGCATCTAGTTGCAGGAAAACAAGCTCAGGTCTCCCACTGATTTTGTATTATGGTGAGCTTATTATATTTTATAATGTAATAATATTAATATTAATAACAATAAAAAAGTGCATAATATAAAATGTAATCATTACATTTACATTATGTATGTAATAAACTATATACTTTGCACAAGTTGTACCTCTAACCCCGGTCCTTGGAAAAATTGGCTTGAAATCGGTCTGTGGTGCAAAAAAGGTTGGGGACAACTCTCTTAAGGGAACTGAGACTCGCAGCAGCATAAAGCAGGACCCCCAAACCCCCAGAAATGTGTTCAAACTTTAAATAACCTGCCAAATTTAGCCAAATGGGAGTGGTATTTAGGGAGTGTGGTCACAAAAACAGGCGTGGTCAAATATTTGGTGCGCTATGCATGGCATTTGTTGTTGTCCCTTTTTACGTTTTCAAAATGTTGGGAGGAATGTGGTTGTGTGAGCTTAAGAGTTTAGCTTTTATACTACTAAATTAGTATACGCCATTGCATGCAAAGACCAATACTTGTTCTCTTTAGCATATGTCCCCTTTAATTGTTGCAGATTGTGTCTTTTTGCCATTGATTTTCTCCAAATGTTAGCAGTATAGTAAAACATTGCAGAAAAAAGTGTTGTTATAAAATGTCCCACTTATTTGGGCTGGAAGACTGCTTCTCCCTGGCAGCCAGGACATGTTTAAAGCTGTGTAGTTCCTGTCCTTCTCATACTCCCTACAGTGTGAGCCCTGAATCTCATCAGCTATACCCTGGCAGCCGCCTTAGAACATTAAGTATAAATATCTTTAAACTCATGGAAACTGGACAGAACCCAAGTAAACTTACTTCATCTTTGATGTATAGCATACACTCTTCCCTTCTCAATCTACTTACAGTTTGAAATGTTAAAATAAAAAACACATAACTAGATTTAATGAATATGTTGTCCTTATCCTGTTTGATTTATGAAAGTTGTCATGGTTGGATAGAGGAAACTTATCTTCCCCTTACATTTGGACTATGATTAGCAAGGGTAAAGGCAATTTCTGTTGTGATAGCTTGTGCCTACATGTAAACTTTTACTATGGAAAAAGGTTAACCATTTATATCTCAAAAACCACAGAGAAAAATAATAAAACCAATTTGTTAACGTCCTCTACAAGCTGGGCGTATGTTGACAACAATGATATTTATTATTATATGTTATTAGAAATCCATTTTATTTTGATGGGCTCATATAAAGTTAACCTCTAAAAGCAAAGAATTCTAAGGTTTTTAAAATTAGGAGTTGCTCTTTTCCACACAGTCAGTTGCACAAAATACCCTAATTATAAAGTACTTGCATCAATATGCTCTTCTTGCATTTTCCTAAAGTTGTGTTTGGCTCCTGTTCACATGTAACGTTCTTTACTACATGGGAACACTAAAACTGAAGGTTTGTTAACATATTTATTTTCCATAGTGCAGTGCTGTATTCCCTTCTGCTTTTTTCCTATGCACATTGTTACTGGAAATGACAGGGAGTCTAAATCTTTCTCCTCCATAACTCAAGTTCTCTCCTGGCTCAGTGTAGGAAGATTTAAAGTACCTTAAAGAAGATCATTGTTCTAACATCTAAGCAAATGATGTTGGTGAGTCCATTAAGAGTTCATAGGGAGCTGATATCCAAATGACGTGGGCATTTTTTCTTGTTTTTGTGCTATCATGGCCTAAAAGTGATACTGACATGAAAAACTACTCTTCAAAATATTAATCTACATTAAAAGTTACTTATAGGTCATGGTTTTTTGCTGGTAGGTATGCTTTTGTATATAATTATTGTTAGAAGTTCCTGACGGTTTTGCCAACCTGACTTTGCTTGTGAGTTCTAATGCTAACAGACTACTGCTGCAGAGAGATATGGGGGTTCAGAGAGTTAATGTAAAAGCACTGAGCAAATACTTTTACCACAAATTTATAAATAACATGGAAAGACAATGTTATGATAGATGTAAAAAAAAATGTATATTTGACAATATATTTGCACAGCAGTTGAGCTATAGATTGTTAATTTTTATTATGGTTTAGGGAGTCCAATGAATTTTCAAGAATTAAGGACAATGGAATCATAGCACGTGACTCTTTAAACTAGTCTCTAGACATACAATGTTAGGGAAGGGCAAGTCATTAGCCACCCTGGGCTACTGTACCATATTATCATTACCTTATTTTAACTAACAATATTGCACAAGTCACCCATTGGGATTTGAGATCTCCTGAGATTTTTAGCTTTTAAGGAGAGATTTCTACTGGATTCAAAAGCTTTGCCTCAGACCTGGGAATGGGTACCAGGATTTTTGGATAATTCCGGGAAACTTAAGGTTACGCACCATAGAATTTGGTGTTATTGTGTTGTATTTGGTGATGAATTGGCTCTCCCCAAAACCACCATCATACAAGCTGGTAAATAAACAGTAACTATAATAATAATAATAAAATAAGTACCGGTACACTTGAAACTAATTTATATGCCCCCATATATTAAATATATCATTGTATTGCAAAGAGTATTATAAAGCTACAATATACTTTTGATCAAAGTGTATTGATAATTAAAAAATGTAAGTAACTGTGAATGAGTTTGTAAAGAATTTCAAATTGTCTTTTGTTTCATCACTTCTTCAGCCTGCCTAGCATAAATGCCGGCTATTCTCCACTGCAGCATTATAAGAACTTAAAAGTGTTCTGCTTTACTTCAGGTTTCTTGCCTGGCTTCTTGTTTGTAGCCTTTTATCTTATTATACATCTCATTATTTAATTTAGATCTAAACAGTCACCTTAGATCAATTATTCTCTCTCTGTATATTTTCCAAGCCCTAATATTTCAGTTAAAGCTTTGCCTGAGGGATAGCTTGTCCTGATGTTTCCTAAGTAATTGCAATACTTAATTTCGTTTTACCTTGCTGCAACCCAGCCAAATATAATTATTGTATACTTAAGGAAATGCCACAATAAAACATATTAAAATAAAAGTCAAATCAATTTCAGACAAATGTTTTAGTTTCATCATTTTTATGACACCTCACTCTGTGTATTTCGAATATCCATGTATTTTAAAATTGGTCTCTGTTAACAAATCATTTTCACATCTTACTAATTTCAGTTTTCTAGAAGTGTTTCTAGAAAAAAAGGATTTGTCGTCCTATATTTATGTGATATGAAACTTTGCTTTTTAGCTTTTAAGAATATCTACTGTAGGATTTCAATAAAACCCAGATTTTTATCATTTTAGATGAGAGTTTGGGGGGGTTACAAAAGAGTTTAATTCCATATTTCTGACTTTTACATTATAAACACTAGCAAAATTGAATTAATGACTCCAAGAAACTTACATACAACTTACAACATCAACTTTGCCTAAATTGTATTCCAGATTTATACAGAGAAATTAGGTACTATAAATTTATTAAAATTTGATGTTCTTTTAACTATAGTTTTATTCCAGAAAAGTCCACGTTTGTGAATTTCCTTCTAGGTTACTATGGAACTGTTGCTGCACTAAATTGCAACTGAATAAGCTATAAGATAAACCCCAGCATAGAAAACACAAGCTATGAGGTGTTAATTTTTCATTCTGGCTTCTAAACCAATGCCTAGTTGCTAAAATGTGTTTGCATAATACTAAAAATAAATTATAAATTGTACTACTCCTTAAAATGCCAAACAGACTTGACAATGAGGATTTCAAATGTGTTGAGTTGAGTTGCCAAGTTGGCAATTTTGGGGAACCAGATAATAAATCTGATCCATTATTTATCAGTAGATCCTTCCAGTGAACAAGAGGGCATCCATTCAGATTTAAAAATGGAGGCTTCTTAAGGGGCAGTGTACTACTGTGTTCAACATCAGTTCAATGAAGAGGGCTTGAGCCAAACATTCGTTTTGCATTTTGTTTCAATCATGAAAATTCTAGGGATAAATTGAAGATACTTCAAGTTTAATAGATAATTAGATTAACAGTTTACAGATAATGGCCCAGCATAATGGACTCCTGCTAACAAAACAGTTACAACAAAGGGAGAAAGGTGGACATTGTATACTGGCATATATCTAATTATCTACCTTGCAAACACCAAACGTAAAGTAAATTCAGTCTCCCTGTTTGTCGAGATTAGCTCAAGAAATAACAAAAACACAATTTTTTGTGATTAAAAACAAATTTTAACATGTGCTTAATTCTGAAGAGACTGAGAGAAGACTCTCTCTGTAGGAGTTCAGGGATGGCATTTCAGATGTAAGAAGCAGCAAAGTAGAAAGGTTTAAAGCAGGAAACAGCATTAGTACTGGGAGGGGGTCTGACCAGAAACTTAAGGAGACAAAAGAGAAGAGGTGTAGTGAAGTGCAGCATAAGGGCTTTGAAGGTTATGAGAAGGAGTTTATATGTTATTCTTTATTTTATTGGAAGCCATAAAAAGGGGTTTCCACAGTGGTGGGGCCTTCACTTTCTTGTAGGAGGGAAGGAGAAAACACAGACTGTATTGGGGGAGACATGGGAGTTAGGGAGGCCAGTTATTAGTAAGTTGTTGTAGTCTATATGGCATAGGATGAGAGGATGCATGAGTGTCTTAGCTATTGCTTGTAAAAGAAGGGTATGATTTTGGCAATAATGTATGAGAAAAAGTGACAGGTTTTGACAGTGGTGTTAATATGGCCGTTAAAGAAGTGAGAGGAGTCAAATATTACCTCCAGACAACATGCAGAGTTGCCAGGGTTAATGAGCATGCCATCAACAAAGACATTAAATGGGGGACTAAGTTTAGATTTAAAGATGATTAACTCAGTCTGTATTTGGTTCTGTTTGAGGTTACATCCAGTTGGATATTGCTATGAGGCAGTTAAAGATTTAATTCTAATTTTAGCTGTTAATGCAGGGGCTGATAAGTATATTAGGATATCATCAGCATACAGATGATATTTAAAATCAAATGGGTAGATGAGATCTCCCAAAGACAGACTGTGTAGGAAGAATAACAAGGGACCAAGTACAGAGCCTTGCAGCCCCCCCTACATCAAGTGGATCTGAAGATGAGGTTCTGATAGCATAAGAGACAGTATAAGGTATGAAGAGAGACACAATTTAGCCCAATTACAGATACCACGTGAAAATAGTACACATATATGTACATATATGTACTTTCATTACATGCACAAATCCTGACTATTCCTTTTTTCTCATCTACCTTTTAACAGAGCAGTTCACCGCCTTGCTGCCCTTAAAGTGAGGAAAAATGCAGTTTCATGGGTGTGACATCTTTATTTATAAGAATTAAATCTCTGTTGCAGTGTTGCACAACCCTGTATTAAAATACCCTGCATTGTATTTTAGCAAAAACAGACATTTCTACTTACCATTGTACCATCCTACCTCAAAACCATTTGTAAACAAATTAAGACCGAAGACAGACCCCTGAGGTACTACACTAAACACATTAATCCATTTAGAAAATGGTCCATTTATCACCATAATCTATCTTTTAGACAGTTCTCAATTCATGTACAAATAGTTTGTGCTATGCCAAATTTCTGTTAGAAGGCAATTTACTCTCTTCAACCATGCTGGCATAAACGCACAGTATATCTTATCTTTATACTACACCTACACTTAAATTCACTTCTTAATCACTTTTTAATCCTTATAAACAGAGTAAAAAGAGGATACACATATGAAAACACTAAAAAAAGACATGCAATTTATTTCTCCAATAGTGTAATTATTATTGGGTGTCACTGCACTTATATATGTATTACCTTATACCCACTATGCTGACATTAAAACCAGAGGCTAGAGCTACATTTATGTTTTTATTAAAGCTTCAGATTGCTATTAATTGCTATTAATTAGTTACAATATGCTTACAATGCCCTCCCCTAACCTGGCATACAGCTTTCTAAATTCTCACTTGCATATTTTTGATCCTGATCACACTATGAAGTCTTCCCCATTTGGTGCATTGGTGCATTGGTGCATTGATATGGGCCTCATTCAGTTAAATAATATAAGACTACCCTGTTTATCTGACTGTGTTGAGCAAGCCTGTTGATGGTGGGTAAGAAGGGGCTAATGTCAATATTTATTCTTTAAATTTAATTAGATCAGTGTTCCCCAACATGTTGCTCGCCAACCTCTTGGATGTTGCTCCCAGTGGCCTCAAAACAGGTGCTCATTTTTGAATTTCTGGTAAGGAGGCAAGTTTTGGTTGAATAAAAACCAGGTGTACTGACAAACAGAGCCTTCTATAGGCTGCCAGTCCACATAGGGGCTAGTAAGTAGCCAATTATATCTCTTATTGGCACCTCCAGGATCATGCTTATGTTGCTCCCCAACACTTTTTCCATGTAATGTGGTATAAAAGGTTGGGGATTATTTAGCAGGGCACCAGTAATCTGTCCTGGCTCTGTTGCACCAATTTCTAAGCATAGAACAACCAGAAGAACTTCTATCATCTGTTCCATTTCAATTCATTCATCAATTGCATCTGCCCTTTTCCCTTAGATACCTGGATCTCCTTTTTTTTTCTCTGTCTGCTCCTTAGGTGTCACTTCATGGCAGTCACGCCACTGCCATGAGGTGGTCAAGTTGATGCCACCTCCTTGCTCCCCCCACATTTAGCTTTTTCACATCAAAGGATGGCACTCGAAGAGCTAAAATTCTGGTTTAAAAATCTGCACTAGTGATGTGTGCCTTCCTCTGACATGAAAAATCTAAGCATGAGGCGGGCAAGGGGGGCAGCATCTGAGTCAGTGCTGTTTCATGGACAACAACACGCTTCTCCCCTGGAATCAGCCTAATCTGAATTCAACAGGCAAAAAGCTTAGTAGATTACATTTTATTCCTGGAGGATTCTAGAGCCAGGCTTGTTGATGTACCCTTGGATACCTAAACCTTTGCCCCCTTTTTTTTGTATTTACAAATTTAGAAACATATTTTTTTCACCAATATTAAGAATATGTTCTTACTCTATAAAGGTTGGACCCTTAAATGCTTGTTCTCTAAACTGGGATGGCTTGTCTGCCATGCTCTTGTCTTTACTGTCTGTTTGCACTTTGGAGAGACACCTTCATTCATAACAACAACAAAAGCAAGTGCTGAATCTCTAAAATGGGATGACATGCCTGCGACATTCTTAGTTCTTCTGCTTGTTTGCACTCTGGAGAGACACTGGCATCAGTATCTCAAAGCACATTTTCTGAAGTGGTGGGCCTATTTATCAAGTTATTAAAAAAAAAAAATATATATATATATATATATAAATATACTGTTTATATACATTGAGACACAAGGTATCCGGAAAAAAATAGGCATATTATGCTGTGGTTTGGGGTGGAAATTTTGAATAGACCTATTCATTTGTTTTCATTATTCAAGGAATTTGGTTGGATCTAAAGAGATGTGATGCAAACCTGGTCCAGAGTATCAAAGGCACACTAGAAGATATTAATTTGCATTTTTTAATTAGCATGAAATACCGATTTCTTAATATTGAAATAATTGGCAGAATGCATTTTAAACACAGATCCTATTTATTTTGGTCTTTTAGTAAATGTGTTTTAGCAGTATATTGTGTTTATCAAGTGTTATTATTATTGCAGAGAACAAGGGAATCAGCTATATATAAATTATTTGTTACAAAAAAATATATATTTTCAAGATGTCCTCCCACCTATGCATCCTAACAGATGATGGTTTTTCAGATATTACTTCACATACCTGAATAATTTGTTTTATACAAATGCATGTAACTTTTAACTAAATGAAATCTGATTGGCTGTTGCTGAACTGCAGTCCACCAATGACTAACTCTTCAAAGTGTGGGGACCCTGGCATTAATGCTATGAGAAAGGCAGCAATTTAATTATATTTAATGGGCTGTTAGTGGCTCCCACTTTCTTCTGACATTTAACCCTTAGTCATTCAGTGACCAACTGTGAAAAGTTTGGGGAAAATGGGGAGAATGGCAACAGTTTAAATTTCACCATTAAAATCAATGAGATTAATCTGATTGGCTATTGGTGGCCCCACCCACTTTATGAAACCTGGAATTATTGTTACCCAGTGACTAACTCTGCAAAGTTTGGGGACCCCGACTTAAATAGTATGAGAATGACAAGATTTAAAATTTTTACATTTTAAAATTCAATATGTGAAATCTGTCTGGGTGTTGGTGGCTCCACCCACTTTTTTAAAGCTAATACTGCAGTCCCCTAGTGACCAACTATGAAGAGTTTGGGGACCCTGGTGTTAATACTGTGAGAATGGCAGCAGGCTGAATCTCTTCATTAAAAGTCAATGGGCCCGACTCACTAAAGTGCGATAAAAATTATAGCACGCTTTTTTGCGTTAAATAAATAGCGCGCGATTCACCATAGTATTATCGCATGCGTTAAGTCGCCATTTTCGCATGTGGTATTTTTCGCGCTAGTTTTAACACATGCGTTAATTTCCGCGTTGAAAAGAATACGATCGCATGATTCACTATAACTTAGGCGCGCTAAATATCGCATTCGGCTATGCGAAAATTAACACCTACTACAGGCAGGCAAAAAATTATAGAAAAGTACAGTAAATAAGTTTTTGCCAATAAAATATGGACTTACAGTGTTATTTATTCAAGTATGTGTCTTTTTACTCAATTTTACTAAAGTCTTGGCATGTATGGAATTTCGCTACTATTATACAGTACAATAGTTGTAAAAATTTAGTCGCCAAAATATACAGTACAATAGTGGTAAATATTTAGTCGCCAAAATATACAGTACTATAGCGGATGTATCGCACAAAATACATTACTAGGTATAATAATTATAGAAAAGTACAGTAAATGAGCTTTTGCCAATAAAATATGGACTTTGCAGTGCTATTTATTCAAGTATGTGTTTCCCCTAGAGTGACGCAGCCGCCAGTTTGCAGGGAAATGGTCATTTTAATACAGTAATTTTACGAAAGTATTGGCGTGTATGGCTAACATGGCATGCGTTCATTTGCGCGACTATTTAGCAGCAAATTTTTTCATGCGTTTCGCAAAACAATCCGCCAATGGCAAAACGCATAAAAAAATTTGCCACTCGAAAATTCCCCGCAAGTCCAAAAATTGACAAAGGCTTCAAAAAATAATAGTCGCGGGCAACAACTTGTGTTAATTAGTACGTAGCATATTTTCTGCCGAGTGTGATAACTCTAGCACTTCTTTTTTTTACTTACTTACATTTTTATTGGTTTTTGGGTGGGGGTTTTGCAAATAAACATTTATACAGCACCTCTCTAGCACTCTGTGCTCTCCCAGGGCAAAATGTCGCCAATTTTATGCTGCCGATTGTCGCGTGCGTAATGTCGCGACAATTAGCGCATGCGATAAATAGCGTGCATGCAAAAAATACCACGCACGCTATTTACCGCGACAAAAATATCGCATGAAATACCACGCGTAAAATAGCGCAAGTATGCTTATAGTTAATCGTGTGAAAAGTCGCGAAAATAAAGACGCGATAAAATTTTTACCGCACGCTATAAATAGCGCACGTTTTATTGCACTTTAGTGAATCGGCCCCAATAGGTAAAATCTGATCGGCTGATGATAGCTCCGCCAACTTCTTCTAAACTTGAACTGCAGTTACCCAGTGACTAACTCTGCAGTAGTTTACATTTAAACCAATAAAAGTCTATAAGTGAAATCTGATTGGCTGTTGTTGGCTGTGCCCACTTTAACTAACATTGATCGCAGTCAAATTTGAAATATAGTCACCCAGTGACAAACTGTGCAAAGTTTGGAGATCCAATGTTAAATGTGTGAGAATGGCAGCAATTAAAATTTCCTCACTCCGACTACTTTTACTAACCTTGACCTGCAGTCTCCCAGTAACAAACCGTGAAGAGTTTGGGGACCCTGGTATTAATACTGTGAGAATGGCAGCAAGTTAAATTCTCCCTTTGAAAGTTAATGGGTGAAATGTGATTGGCTGTTGGTGGCTCCTTCCACTTTTACTTACCCTGATCTGCAGTCAACCAGTGGCCAACTGTGAAGAGTTTAGGGACCCTGGTGTTAATACTGTGAGAATGGCAACAGGTCAAATTCCCCCATTAAAAGTTAAGAGGTGAAATCTGATTGGCTTTTCATAGCTCTGCCCACTTTTGGGCAACTAACAAATATCAGATTTGCATTCAGGTTGACTCCATGACTATGTAATTCAAGTTTGGTGACTGTACCCTCAGAGAGGGGTAAATTTTCCCATTGGCCATGTCCAACAAATAACACCTTTTCATTTGAGTTGACCCCTTGACAATGTGATTCTAGTTTGGTGAATGTGGCTTCAAAGTTCCAACACTGGCAGTTTAAATTTCTCAGTCAGTGGGTGAAATTTGATTGCTGACTCCTCACACATTGGACCATGCAACAAATGTTGCTGTTTAATTGGGGGTGAGCCAATGATTATGTTAATCAAGTTTGGGGAGTGTAGCTTCAAAGCGCTGTGAGAGTGGCAGCAGTTTAAAAATCTTCTTTGTCAAAGTCAATGGAAAAATTGGGGTGTTCGGAGCTCCACCACAAAAAGACGGTGGGGCAGGATCACTTAGAAAAGCACAAGCAACCTGCTCCACTATAGGGCGAAGAAAAGTTGAGAGTCACTGACACTATTAAAAAGCTAGAAAGAGGCAGAAGAAGAAGGCAAATAATTAAAAACTATAACAAATAAATTATGAAGAACAATTGAAAAGTTGCTTGGAATCAGCCATTCTATAACATACTTAAAGCTAATTTAGAGGTGACCTACCCATTTAAAGTCTACTTAGACTTAGCTGGTCCATTTCACAATGAGAGAGATACTGGGTGAGTGCAAACTGAACATCCGTGTATGTACCTGTACGCATTGTTAGCTGACAAAGTAATTTATTGTGTGTCAAAACTGCAACAAATCCGAAAGTAAAAATATGCCTTCTTAAAGCTGTCAAGTAGTAATGAGCGAATTTGTCCCATTTTGCTGTAAAATTTGTGAAACAGGGAAAATGTTGCGCATTATAAAAACTGTTGCGCGCAACAATACGCTCAACAATATGTTTGCCGTGCGACAATTCTTTTGATGATAGACAATTCTTTTTGACGTGAGAGACAATTCTTTTTGATGTGAGAGACAATTCTTTTTGATGCGAGAGACAATTCTTTTGATGAGAGAGACAATTCTTTTTTGACGCAAGAGACAATTCTTTTGATGAGAGAGACAATTCTTTTTGGCGCAAGACAATCCTTATGACGTGCGACAATACGTTTGACAAGCGATGATTCTTTTGATGTGGGCGACAATTCTTTTACACTTTCATTTGTGTGACATTATTGCTTTTTTAAAAGGCAGTTTTAATAAATCACTTGGCATTCATAGTTTTAGAGAAAATTTGTTTATTTGTGGTTTTTAAAACCTCTAAAAGCATGAAAATGAGAATGTTATAAATAGACCTCCCTGGGGCAGATTTATCAAAATGTGAGATTTGGACAGAAAAACTCACCCACTTTCTATTCATTCCTATGGGATTTTTAGAAACAAACATATCAAATGGTAAACTCTAACTTTCACCTACTGATAAATACAGTTCTAAAAATCCCATAGGAATGAATGGCAAGTGGGTACATTTTTTGTGGTGAGCTCTAATTTCACACTTTCAGAAATCTTCCCCTCTGTGTAGCAGAAAGCTAATGCTGCTAATTATTGTGAAAGTACCATTCCATGGTAAAGTATGGCAATAACGCTGTAAGGATGCAAAATGAATGGAGACAAATAAAGGGCTATACAGGAATATCTGTTTCAGTCTGCAAGATACCTGAGGCTACAACGGTTCACCATCCAGAACACCAAAAAAAGCCAAATCTACGACAAGATTTACTTCTCACCAACAATCCCTATGCCTAGTAATAGTGCCCATGCAACATGAAAAAGAAAAGATGGTAGAAACACAAAAGCACTTGTATCTATAATTGTAGCCAAAGGTGGGTTTTACAAGTAATGGCTGGGGAGGGGGGAGGGGGTTACCAGTAGTTACCAGTGGTAAGCATATTAGAAATGGGCTGCATTAAATAACAGTATGGTATATAGAATATATATAGAATATCCCAGGAGTCAGATGACTACACATATGAGCAGAAATGATAAATATTAATCAAATCAATAATGGACTATAATATATAAAACAGCACTTTGGTTAACTGAAATTTTCTAGCACATATCAAGAACAGGCTGTCATATATATATATATATATATATATATATATATATAACAGTATATAAAAAAACACAGGAGGCAGAGGGATGCACAGATGAAGAGAAATGCCCAATAATAAAAATGCTACAAATGGACTGTGATATTGTATGTAGTATTGTATAAACAGCTGCTTTGATTACCTGCCATTACCCAGCATTATTAGCACCTTAGCACAGATATATGTTAACCTGAGATTTCTCTATAAAAATGTGTGTATTTTATATGTTAGGACAAAATCAATTTGTATGTTCTTGATATCTATAAGTCTGCCTTTGCAGTATTATGCCTATTGTGTCCTGTTCCACTCCTCCTGTCAGCTTTTATTATAGTTAACACAACACAGGTAATCTATTTCATTCCTCTTAAATCAAATAACTATTCTGCCCTTAGGGTGCTCTACTTTAAATTCACCAGATTGTCTATAGTTTCTTCTGACGCTCAGAAGATACAAACTAACTCCCTTAATTTGCTTCCTGACATCCTCTAAGGAGGGCTTAGGAAACCATTATCTTTATTTTTAAACAGCCTGGGTTCTTCCCAATGCAGTTTATGTGTGTATGATGCGCCCAGTGTCCAGTAGGTGGAGCTGGCCGGTCATCATTTGGATTAAGGTTAAAACTCATCACGTGGAGTAAGTGGAGCTTGATTTAAAAAGCTCCATTCTTCAAAGTGTAAGCATTTTCCTTGCAAGAGAGGAGCCACAAAGTCTTTAACAACACTGGGTCAGTATCACCGAAGCTGTAGATACCAGAGAAAACCTCACCTGAAAGCATATTGAATTTGGAATTTACATGCAGCGCACCACCTGCTTTCTTTTAGATGGTAAGTTTGTGGGTGTCTTATAAATATACAGTATCTGATAAAACAGCATGGTAAAAAGTGCAGTACTTCCATTTTGTTTAAAACATGTTTTGTCATATATCAGCACTTGATACTCATGTTTTTATTTTCACAGTAATTGGAAACATAAGAAACTGAGGTTTTCAACTGCAAATATTTGTTCAGGGACCTAATGTGACTCTGAATAGGATTTATAGAAGAGAGAATGTAGTTTTGACCTCTTGGAGTCTCTGGTGATTTTCCACATACTCAGCTTCTTCAGGAACAAAAACATTTTAACAGCCGTTACTTTTAAATAATACAGTTTGTTCAATATTCAACAATTTACAGCAGTTTGTTTTATTTAACAGCTTTGTCATGTTGAAAATCAAGATGTTTAAGCATGGCCAGTCTGACCACAAACTGTCCGCAGTAGCCCCAGAGAAAAAAGATGTAGAACTGATTCTGGTTAAAGAACAGAATGGAGTCCAATATACCAGCAGCACAGTAATAGTCCCAGATTTATCACCACAGTATGAGGTCCCAGGCGAAGGACAGCAAGAAAGAGAGCAATGGGGCAAAAAGATAGACTTTCTCCTATCAGTAGTTGGATTTTCAGTTGATCTTGCCAATGTCTGGAGGTTTCCCTTTCTCTGCTATAAAAATGGTGGAGGTGAGTACATGTGCTATATATAAATATATATATATATATCAGTTCTTTATATGTGAGTTTCACACAGTTGTAAATGTATAGCTATAGCTGCTTTATAACTTTTGAGTAAGTTTTTTGAAGTGATCCTGTTAAAATGAATGGAACTCAAATTTTATTGCTTATGTTTTTATACTTTACTATTATTTGGTTTTACAACTTTAATGCAAACAAAAACAAGATTTTACATTTTTTAGTTTAGTAATTTCAGTTCTGTTTAATAACCACGTATTTTAAAGAAGTTGCTATAGGGTAATGGGATTAGCATTTGAGACAGGATAATTTATGCATGAGGGTAAAGAATATGTTTTGTTTATATTCTACAAAATAAACACAGAAGATTCTTGTGAGCACAGAAATATTTTCCAAACAGACAAAAATAAATAAAATAAGACATTTTTATGTTTTGATATTCTGTAAACAAATAAGGAATTTTCTTTCTTTTTATGTTTAAACAACTTATGCATTTGTTTCCCACCCCTTTTTTGTTTCTGTCTCCACTTCCTAACAGATTGTAAGATCTTCAGGGAAGAGACCTAAGCATTTAAGCATAGATTTAGATTTAGTTGTTTTGGCTAATTTACTATAACTATACCTCTGTTTGTTTTTACACTTACGAATATTAGTGGTACAATATAAATATATACATAGCTAAGTATATACCTTTTATATATAAATATATATATACCCAATAGAGTGCTATATATACCTATGTAGTCAATAATAGATTTTGAATATAAGTTAAAATAAGAAGCATGATGTAATTAACAGGAGTCTTGGCTTAATCTGACCAAAAAACATTTCCCATAAAGCTTGGTCATGCTCGTGTTTCCAGCAAACTCCAGACATAGTATGTGTAATAACTTCATTTATGCAACCCTCCCATATAGCGAAGTGTAATGCATGCTGACTAGTACCCACAGTAAAGTAGGAAGTGGTGATGCTTTTAATCAGCAGGGATTTTTAACTGCTTCCTTTTAATCAGCAGGGATTTAGTTATGATAGAAATTGATGGTGCAAAACATAGGTAAGAGTTTGCCGAAAAAAATATAGATTTATCAAAAGTTAATCTTCTTGTCCAATGGCCCCTTCAAAACCCTGATTTCAATCTCAGTCAGATTGTCTGTGACAATTTCTAAAAAAAAATGATGCACAAGCTGAGCAACCTGGATCAAATATGTTTGGAAGAATGTTTGTAAATAATTACCCCCCCCCCCTATATCCTGTTATTGCTAAAAAGGTGGTTCTACAAATTTTAAGTGATGAAGTGGGGACAGGAAGACATCTAGTAAGACAGAGAAGACTATTGGAGATCCAGACTGCTAAATAGACAGATATATTGCTAAGGAGACATAGAAAAGTGCTCAAGACTCAATAGTCTTGGTGTAGAAATGGACCACAGTATAAGGACTTACAGTTAGAAATAGGAAAGGGTTAAGGGGTTATAGCAAGGTTAGAAAGATTTGTTTTTGTCACATTACCAGCAACATCACTAAACATTCATCTAAAGTGATGAAAAGCACTTTGTATAATTATATTCTTTACAGGTCATTTATGGATTTAGTATATATAGGAAATAATGTGCCCCCACTGTAAAATAAAATTTCCTACTTTGTGGAAGTTCCAAACTTACAAAAAAATAATTGGTTATGGTTTATCACTTAAAAATCTATGGACGAGATTCAATTTGAAGAACAAATAATTTTTTTTCCTATAGACTTCAATAGAATTTTACAGTGATATACATTTCTCTGAATTGAATTGCACCTCAAACTGAATATTGTCTGTGGGTTTTCACATGATAAACTTTTTCTCACTGAATTGAATCCTGCCCAATATTTTTGAAAGGTAAAGTAAGACTATTATTTTAAAATCTCCAAATTCTCCAAAATGTCACTAAACAGACCCCAGAATAACATGCCTTTCTCACTGAATAAAGATTTATTGTGTTTCTCTATTACAAGCAGCTGAACTGCATCTCTTTTACTATATTCCTTGTCTAGTGTGAAGCTCTGCCAGTTGCAGGGGTGAGGTGGCCGGTTGCAGGAGTGCTTGGCCCAACCCTGAGCTCTGCCCCTTTTGCCTTCTGGCCACTCCTTATCTCTCCACCTATGAAGACCTCAAAGAGGTGCCTACTAACCATGTTCACTATCTCTGCTCCAAATAAAATCAATCAGGCATGCACAGTAGGCACCTCTTTGAGGCCATGATAGTGGGAGAGAGAAGGAGTGCTCAGAAAGCAAACAGGGGCACACACAAGTAAGTTAAAATAACTTCTGCTCAACTGCTTGCAATAGAGAAAAAAAATAAATCTGAATGCAGGGAAAAAGGTATGTTATTCTTGTGGCTGTACATTATCATTTTGGAGATTAAAAAATAAATAAATAAATTTACTTAGGGGCTGATTTACTAAGACACGAATTCCGACCGAATTGGAAAAATTCTGATTGGAAAACGAACATTTTGCGACTTTTTCGTATTTTTTGCGATTTTTTTGGAGCCTTTACGACTTTTCGGAAATTATCGCGACTTTTTCGTTACCAATACGATTTGCGCGAAAAAACGCGAGTTTTTCGTAGCCATTCCGAAAGTTGCGATTTTTTCGTAGCGTTAAAACTTGCGCGAAAAGTTGCGCTTTTTTCGTAGCGTTAAAACTTAAAAGGCGCAATGTTTTGCGCAAGTTTTAACACTACGAAAAAATTGCAACTTTTTGCGCAAGTTTTTTTGCGACTTTTCGGAAATTATCGCGACTTTTTCGTTACCAATACGATTTGCGCGAAAAAACGCGAGTTTTTCGTAGCCATTCCGAAAGTTGCGATTTTTTCGTAGCGTTAAAACTTGCGCGAAAAGTTGCGCTTTTTTCGTAGCGTTAAAACTTAAAAGGCGCGATGTTTTGCGCAAGTTTTAACACTACGAAAAAATTGCAACTTTTTGCGCAAGTTTTAACGCTACGAAAAAATCGCAACTTTCGGAATGGCTACGAAAAACTCGCGTTTTTCCGCAAAAATCGTATTGGTAACGAAAAAGTTGCGATAATTTTCCGAAAAAATCGCAAAATACCGATCATTACGAAAAAAACGCAATCGGACGCATTCGGCCCGTTCGTGAGTAAGTAAATGGGCCCCTTATTCTTTAAGGTGGCCATATGTAGCCAGATCCACTTGCCAAATGAGTGGATCTTGGCACAGTTTGGCAACCCATGTGTTGGTCAAATTGGGCTGATCTAGTCATTAGCTCTACAGAGATACATAGTTACATAGGGTTTAAAAAAGTTCAACCCTTCCAAGTAAATACAGCACACAAAAACCTATACTGACCTATCTATACACTCACATACATAAACGTTATACACCAACATCAATACTAACTGTAGATTTTAGTATCACAATAGCCTTGGATACTATGCTTGTTTAAGAAATTATCCAAGCCCCTCTTAAAGACATTAACAGAATCTGCCATTACAACATCACTAGAAAGGGCATTCCCCAACCTCACTGCCCTCACCATGAAAAACCACTTATGCTGCTGAGTATGGGTACTTTTACTTCAATTTAATTTACTCAATTTAACTCAATTTCAGTTTACTTTTATTGACCACCTTTACTTTAATTTCAGTCTGTTTTTCTAATTTCCCCCGAGAGAATACAATGTGACTTAAAATAATTTAAAAGACAGATGAACATCAAATATAGTAAAATAAGCTCAAATACAACCCGTGTGCATGTTAGTGGTGTCTAAAAGGGTGTGAGGCTATAACTGTATTGTTCTGGTTAGCTTATATTTTTATTCAGGCACTCTCCTATTCATATTCCAGGTTATCATTCAATCCCCTGCCTGGTTGCTAGGATAAATTGAACCCTAGCAACCTGATAGTTGATAAAATGAAAGTGCTGCTAAACAAAAAGAGAAATAATTCAACCATTAAAAATAAAAAATGACGATGTTAAATTGGAGAAAATTATGATAATGCCAGACAATCATTATACAACAAATTCACAATCATCAGAATACCATTTTATTTTTACTCCACTCAGTCGGTCTAAGTTATTCAACGTCGCCAATGTAACTCCTTCTTTCTGATCTTACATTATTAACGTGGACAAAATTCAGTTACTCACTTAAAAAAACTTGCAACTTCAAATTTGGGAAAGTTGTACTACAGATTTTGCTGGTGTAATTTGTAATTTTGATTATAGTGGCTTCCTGGAACTACAATTTTTTCTATTTGTTTATTTTCTGTTATTTATATAGCACCGACACATTTATTCATCATTCATATCAGTGCCTGCCCCAAAGGGGCTGGCAATCTAAGGTCCTATCGCGATCACAGTTTAACACCGAAGTGTACAAAACTCTTATGACTGCTGTTTTTAATAATTCTTCCTCAAGTTCCTTTTTTGTGAATTCCCTCCTAGTTGAGGAAGGAAGTGAACCAGGAAGTGGGGGTTAAGCTTGTGCAGTATTGGGATAGCAGGGAAAAAAATCTTCCTGTCTGCAACTAAAATATTTGTAATTTTTCTGGATTAAGTCTCCCTAAGAGAGGGTAAGGCATGGGTAGTTTTGCGGGTTTTCAGACCGCCAGAGGACCAGTCTGTTTTAGTGTCATGAACTGTATCTTGTTTATTTTCCTATATTGTGCATATTGAAAAGTGTGGAGGTTTGTGTGGAAAACACGGGCACCCATGTTGGAAAAGTCCAGCTAGTGATATTAGAGCATGGGGTACATTGGACTCTCTTTCAATGGATAGGGCTTTTGTTATGTGGAAGGATTATTATGGAGGGTGCTGTTGAACTATACCTAACACTGCCAGATGTAATAATGGTGTTAATGAGTAAAACCAATGCAGGTTTATCAATACTTTCAAATGCAAATTAAATGGCAGGCAAATAAAGGCACAAGATTCAGCAGAATCCAAATAGTGCACCGATGTGGAGAACAAGCTGGGTTAAGTAGATTTATATCCTTAGGGTTTCCACCTTAAGTGGTCCATATCCCTACAGCCATCTTGAATCAGGGAGAAGATTATGCCTGAATTCCCAATTGCTACTGAAGTCCCCTCACTAAGGCAGCAGAGCCTGTAAAGGAGACTAATCCCACTGTTCTCCTGGTTGGAGCTTGAAAGCTGCTCTTGCTATCCAAAATTGATCTCACTTTCCTAGAAAGTGCTATAACAAAAATATATTGTGGACTTACTAATCCTAGTTCATGGGCCCCTGCTTCCCGACATCACTTGAGATCCTGGTCCCTCTAGGGCAGAACAATTCTGGGGCCTTTGTGACCCCAGGCTCAGTGGAACATCCACCTGGTTCAAAAGATGCAGGCCAAAGAGGAAGATCCACCCCCTACTAAACACTATATTACAGTGTGCAGGAAATGGTCATAAGCCTTATGGGCCAATGATACAGAACATGCTAATAGCAAAATACATACATGGGCATCTGCCCAGTAACAGTGAAATAAGGAAGTGGGATTTTAAACTATAGGGATTGTTAACCCAATAGGTCCCTACACTTTGTTGCATAGTTTGGTAATCCTATGCATTTAGGAACATCAAACTGAACATAACTGTTCAGAAGACCATTTAGAATGTTTTATTTTAGTATCTAATGATATGGGAGATTAGATGTTGTTAGTTACAAGATGGTTGGCAATTATCAGAAATTTCAGAAAAATCGCTAACTTTAGTAAAGCTTAGTAGTTTGGAAGTTTGGAGTGAAAAGTTATAATTATCCATTTTGCACAAGCTTGAATGTGTACATTCAAAAAATATATGAAGCGGGGCTTAAATTAGATGCAAATTTATATAAGGTACCCACATGTTTGCACTGAAACAGTGTCAGATTGGGACGCCTGGGGCCAAGGACAGCCTAGAATTGTTGCCCAACCCCCTGCTGTTAGTGAGCGGCAGACTTGGGAAGGAAGACTCCTGTGTCTACATATCCTTCCCCCCACACAGCTTTTACTGCTCTTTTTCACATTGAAGTCTAAGCCCCAGTAGAGGTGCTTTGGGATTGGATGGGTAAAGTTTGAACTTCCCCTCCAGCCCACCCAATCCACATGCAGCTTTACTAGGACTTAACCTTTCCTCCTAGAGGAAAAAACATGCAGGCACCCAAGCTTCCGCCCTCTCTGCTGAAGTCTGCAGCTCACTGACAGCATTGGGGCCTGGGTAATCATGTACTCAAAAACCTACTAAGGCAGGGACTGTATATCTCCCGCCCCCCCCGATGGTGGCCCTGGGGGTGAAACTGGGTTGGCAGGTCCTACAAGAGCTGGGGTCCACTGTGTTTTTACCAGAGTCATGATGGTCCAATCTGACACTCCACTCAAATATGCTCTTTACACTTTAATGCACTTCCACTGAGTGGCAATGCACTAACCTAGCATGCTATTCAAGTGTACAAGAAAACAAGGATCCCTGGAATTACCACCAACCTGGACATGGTGGTAATTTCAGTGTTACCACAGCTTCTAGCTTCAATAGCCACAACAGACCTTTTTCTGGCCTTTATCAAACGTGAAAGTCAGTAAAATGAAAATGCCACTAACAGTATTGCGTATTTTTCGGAAAATACGCATCCTGATGGGTAAATATAATAATATAAAGTCCTTGGTCCTTTGCTTTTTAACTTGTTTATTAATGTCCTGGAGGTGGGCATAGACAGTACTGTTTCTGTTTTTGCTGATGACACTAAATTGTGCATTGTTCCATGCAGGATGCTGTCGCTTTACAGAGTGATTTGACAAAATTGGAAAACTGGGCAGCAAACTGGAAAATCAGGTTCAATGTTGATAAGTGCAAAGTTATGCATTTTGGTAGAAATAATATAAACGCAAACTATCTACTGAATGGTAGTGTGTTGGGGGTAATCCTTAATGGAGAAGGATCTAGGGGTTTTTGTAGATAACAAGTTGTCTAATTCCAGGCAGTGTCATTCTGTGGCTACTAAAGCAAATAAAGTGCTGTCTTGTATAAAAAAAGGCATTGACTCAAGGGATGAGAACATAATTTTGCCCCTTTATAGGTCCCTGGTAAGGCCTCACCTTGAGTATGCAGTGCAGTTTTGGGCTCCAATCCTTAAGAAGGATATTAATGAGCTGGAGAGAGTGCAGAAACGTGCAACTAAACTGGTAAAGGGGATGGAAGATTTAAACTATGAGGTTAGACTGTCGAGGTTGGGGTTGTTTTCTCTGGAAAAGAGGCGCTTGCGAGGGGACATGATTACTCTGTACAAGTACATTAGAGGGGATTATAGGCAGTTGGGGGATGTTCTTTTTTCCCATAAAAACAATCAACGCACCAGAGGTCACCCCTTTTGATTAGAGGAACGGAGCTTCCATTTGAAGCAGCGTAGGTGGTTTTTCACGGTGAGGGCAGTGAGGTTTTGGAATGCCCTTCCTAGAGATGTGGTAATGGCAGATTCTGTTAATGCCTTTAAGAGGGGCCTAGATGAGTTCTTGATCAATCAGAATATCCAAGGCTATTGTGATACTAATATCTACAGTTAGTATTAGTGGTTGTATATATAGTTTATGTATGTGAGTGTATAGATGTGTAAGTATAGGTTGTGTGTGCTGAGTTTACTTGGATGGGTTGAACTTGATGGGCTCTGGTCTATTTTCAACCCTATGTAACTATGTAACTATATGCATAATCCTATGCATGTTTTAAAGAACATGAGATAAGATACTGAAAATGGATGATTTTCCAAAATTTTACAAGGATGTAAAGGCATGTCTAAAGACATTCAATATTTACCCATCAGAATTCGTATTTTCCGAAAAATACGCAATACCGTTAGTGGCATTTTCATTTTGCAATCAAAAGTATGCCGACTGCAGCAGTGCTAGAAGATTTTGCCATAAAACTATACATACCTTGTATTGGTGCTCTTAGAAGAAATTTGAACTTTCACAGTCAGTTGTAAATGTCTGTCACTGCATGCAAAATATAGTGTTTAACAGCAGCCATTTATAAATATGTTTGTTTTTGGTCCATGCTTTCTACTATGCAGAATTGCTGCTGATATCTAAAACTAACATCTTCCCACCTTCCTTCTCTAATTTAACTGAAACTTTTTGCAAATCTATCATCACTAGCAAAATGCGGGTATCGCGCAACTTTTTTTGATGCGTGTGCCTTTTTTTCGCAAAGCAATTCGCCAATGCTGAAATGCGGCATTTTGATGCAAATCCATGGCTGCAAAAAAAATTTACTCATTACTAATGCTCAATAAATCACAAGTGCATATAATAAATTAGCCAAGTGGCCAATTCATTATTATACTGTAAAAAGTAAAAGTCAATGTGAAAAATCAATCAATATCAAAAATGTGTCTTGTTGATTGATAACACTACATACTTTTAAAAAAAAAAAATTATTTCACCTTTACCATCCTACAATCTGCTCCCATTGCACTTTCAAACATCATGCAATAAAATCTTACAGCATAATTCCCAAGAGTCTGTTCACATACGTTTATTATTTAAACAGATTTCCCTTCCATGTGAATCTTAAAACATGCTCACATTGCACTTAAACAAAAACACTTAATGACATATCGTATTTCTTAATTCTTTCAGAAAAAATGTCTCCCACACTCCCTAGTGCTGGATTCCTTTATCTGTAATGTAGTAGTTTTCTATATCTGGACTTCCGGACATTACATGGTAGATCCATAAGGACTGATATTTTAGGATTTTCCACTGTGTAGCTTTCTGCATCTCATGAGACTCTAAATTCTTTACAGTAAAGAAGATTCTTGCACAACTTGTTAATGATTTCTGTGAATTTTCAGATTCTGGTAAGCCCATGGTTTTAATACAGCACCCAACGCAAAAACTCTGCTTTCCATCATGCCTTTGTTTATCAATAGAGGAAATAGGGACATGTCAGATGATCCAACATCCAGATATTCAATAAACTAAGATATATAAGAGCAGCACCCCCACCTATTACTTTTTCATTTTTACCCATCACAAATATGGAAGGTCAAGTTGCAGCTTAGTTTTTTTTCTGTTCATTATGTGCATGGGTGCAGTCCCAGCAGTTTATAACTGTGAGTGTGACCATCAATACAAATTCCCAGACTTGTAACTTTGATCATGACTTGTCCTATCTAGGAATATGATTCAAGAATGCAGGACAGCACATTTTCAAATGATACTGTTTGTTCCTGTCATGAGGCAGGGAAAGAATAGGTTATTCCTATTCACGTAATGGAGGATGGGGGGGGGGCAATTTAAAGTATTTTAGCTCACTCCCTCTGAGCAATAAATTGTGTTAAAGGGAAATAATTAATTATGGATGAGCAATATGTTGTAACTGCAATTGATGTAAAATGGCTGAATGAGTCACAACTGGGCAGTAAAACCAAAGGCTATACCATCTTTAGGAGGTATAGGGTGAATAGAAACATGTACAGTATGTCATTATTGAAAAATATATGAAATCTAGTATTATTTCATTCTGTATCAGGACTTAGTCTTAAAGGGATACTGTCATGATTTTTATGGTATACTTTTTATTTCTATATTACACTGTTTGAATATTATTATTTATAAAGCGCCATCAATTTACGCAGTGCTTTACAGAATAGAGGGGTACAAAAGACAGAACAGTTAACATGTACATATAAACAATTCACAAAAATGGTTTGCAGTTACATTTGGATGAGGATCGGAGACACTATCATCACTAGCAAAATGCGGGTATCGCGCAACTTTTTTTGATGCGTGTGCCTTTTTTTCGCAAAGCAATTCACCAATGCTGAAATGCGGCATTTTGATGCAAATCCATGGCTGTGAAAAAAATTTACTCATTACTAATGCTCAATAAATCACAAGTGCATATAATAAATTAGCCAAGTGGCCAATTCATTATTATACTGTAAAAAGTAAAAGTCAATGTGAAAAATCAATCAATATCAAAAATGTGTCTTGTTGATTGATAAGACTACATACTTTTTAAAAAAAAAAAATTATTTCACCTTTACCATCCTACAATCTGCTCCCATTGCACTTTCAAACATCATGCAATAAAATCTTACAGCATAATTCCCAAGAGTCTGTTCACATACGTTTATTATTTAAACAGATTTCCCTTCCATGTGAATCTTAAAACATGCTCACATTGCACTTAAACAAAAACACTTAATGACATATCGTATCCTGCTCACAAGAGCTTACATTCTAAAAGGGAGGGCTGAGACATAAGTCAGGGTAACTAGCATGGCATTAGAGTTCATGTAACATAGTAACATAGTAACATAGTAAGTAGGGTTGAAAAAAGACATACGTCCATCAAGTTCAACCATAATGCCTATATATAACCTGCCTAACTACTAGTTGATCCAGAGGAAGGCAAAAAACCCCACCTGAAGCCTTTCTAATTTTCTAATTTGCCGCAGAGGGGAAAAAATTCCTTCCTGACTCCAAGATGGCAATCGGACCAGTCCCTGGATCAACTAGTACTAAGAGCTATCTCCCATAACCCTGTATTCCCTCACTTGCTAAAAATCCATCCAGCCCCTTCTTAAAGTTATATAATGTATCAGCCAGCACGATTCGGGGAGGGAATTCCACAACTTCACAGCTCTCACAGTAAAAAATCCTTTCCGAATATTTAAATGGAACCTCCCTTCTTCTAAACGGAGTGGGTGCCCTCGTGTCCGTTGGAAGAACCTACTGGTAAATAAAGCATTAGAAAGGTTATTATATGATCCCCTTATATATTTATACATAGTTATCATGTCACCTCTTAAGCGCCTCTTCTCCAGTGTAAACAGACCCAACTTGGCCAGTCTTTCTTCATAACTGAGACTTTCCATACCCTTTACCAGCTTAGTTGCCCTTCTCTGGACCCTCTCTAACTCAATAATGTCCCGTTTGAGCACTGGAGACCAAAACTGAACAGCATATTCTAGATGGGGCCTTACCAGCGCTCTGTAAAGGGGAAGAATAACCCCCTCCTCCTGTGAATCTATACCCCTTTTAATACAGCTCAAAACCTTGTTTGCCCTTGCAGCTGCTGCCTGGCATTGCTTGCTACAGCCAAGTTTATTATCTACAAGGACTCCAAGGTCCTTCTCCATTATGGATTTGCCTAGTGCAGTCCCATTAAGGGTATACGGGGCTTGCATTTTTTTACATCCCAGGTGCATGACCTTACATTTATCCACATTAAATCTCATCTGCCACTTAGCCGCGTCATCTGCAAACACTGATACATTACATAAATCCAAATAGATTATATCTACTGCATCCCCACTGTCCAGCTTCTTACTTACCTCATCATAAAAAGCAATTAAATTGGTCTGACATGACCTGTCCTTCATAAAGCCATGCTGATTACTGCTCATAATGGCATTCTCCAGTACATAATTTTGTATGTGAACCCTTAACAAGCCTTCAAATAACTTGCCCACCACGGATGTCAAACTTACAGGCCTATAATTGCCAGGCTGAGATCTTACTCCCTTTTTAAATATGGGAATGACATTCGCCTTCTTCCAATCCCTAGGTACCATACCTGATGAAAGCGAGTCTGAGAATATCAGAAACAAGGGCCACTGCAATTCTGCCCCTAGCTCTCTCAGTACCCGAGGGTGTATTCCATCTGGCCCAGGTGCCTTGTTTACATTTATCGTGTGTAACCCTTTAAGCACCATATCCTGTGCCAACCACTGTGTATTTGGAGCTGAGGCAACAGTGCAGCTCTTAGGGTGATTCTTAACACTTCTACTTTTTCTTATTAATGGAATGAATTGAGAACAGTAATGATTTAATATCATTTTAAATGACAACCATTTCTGCTCTGTGTTTTTATCAGAAAACATAATGCCCCAATCTATGCCCTGAAGCGCTGCCCTTAAGGAGCTAAAATTTGCCTTCCTAAAATTCAGTGTCTTTGTTGCCCCCGTGTAAATTTGTTTCCTGCACCAAACATCAAATGAAATAACATTATGGTCACTATTACCCAGGGGTTCAACCACTTGCACATTTGCTATACGTTCTGGGTCATTAGAGATCACTAGATCTAGTATAGCATGGTTCCTGGTTGGCTCCTCAACAACCTGTGCCATAAAGTTGTCATGCAGCAAGTTTATAAACTTGTTCCCATTTACTGTCCTGGCAGTACTATTGCCCCAGTCAATATCAGGGTAATTAAAATCCCCCATTATTATCACTTGCCCCAAACTAGCAGCCTTTTCTATTTGCAACAGGAGCTGGGCCTCCTCCTCTTCGCTTACATTAGGGGGTCTATACCATACCCCTACAATTAGTTTGGTAGATTCTTTACTATCTGTGAGAAGCTCAACCCATAAGGATTCAGCTCCCTCTGTTACCCCCATCACTTCCTCTTTAATATTTGCTTTTAATTCCTGCTTTACGAACAGACACACTCCTCCTCCTTTTCTATTGCCCCTGTCCCTTCCGAAACAATGTATACCCCCCAATATTAACAGCCCAGTCATGAGACTCATTCAACCAAGTTTCAGCAACACCAATCACATCATATTTCCGCTCCAACGCCAGTACCTCCAGCTCTCCCATTTTACCAGTCAGACTCCTTGCATTGGTAAACATACATTTAATACTGGTTCCGGCGTGAGAATGACGTGTAAACAACTTATGGGCCTCCCTGCCATTATCAGTATCCCGAAGCAAGTCTCCTCCCCCATTTTCCCTTACTATGCCCACTACCTCATCTATCCTGTCTACCACAGAATTTCCCGCTGCACCCTCCCCCCCACTCCTAGTTTAAAATCTCCTCCAACCCGCTAGCCATCTTTTCCCCCAAAGCAGCTGCCCCATCATCATTGAGGTGCAGCCCATCCCTGGCAAAGAGCTTGTAGCCGATTGAGAAATCAGCCCAGTTCTGGAGAAACCCAAAGCCATCCTCCCTGCACCAATCTCTCAGCCACGCATTAAGCTCCCTAAGCTCCTGCTGCCTTCTTAATGTTGCTCGTGGCACAGGTAATATCTCTGAGAAAATTACCTTGGAAGTCCTCGCCCTTAACTTCGCACCTAGCTTTTTAAAATCATTCTTGAGGACTTCCCCCCCTCCTCTAACTTTGTCATTGGTACCTATGTGTACCAAGACCGCCCGGGTCTTCCCCAGCCCCTCCCAACAATCTGTCCACACGTTCCACCACATGCCGAACCATAGCACCAGGCAAGCAACACACAGTTCGGCATGTAGGGTCTTTGCGACAAATTACCCTATCCACCTTTCTAATAATTGAATCCCCTACAACTATAGCCTGCCTTCCCTTCCTAGCACTATTCCCCCCACCTGTATTAGAGGTGCCGGCTCCCAGGGTGCTCTGAGAGTCAGCCTGCTCCATACATGCCAGCTCAGAGCTTCCTTCCCCAGCATCTTCACCTAAGCGGCACATGTAGGTGTGTAAAGTCACAGTAAGTGCAGAGTGAGAGGTGAAAACCAGTGGTTAGTGAATGTTTGAGGGAAGATTAGGGGTGCTCAGTGGATAATCAAATTTCTGAGGGTTTAGGTTATAGGCTTGAGTGAAAAGGTGAATTTTAAGAGACTGTTTAAAGGCTTGGAGAGTCTGGCAGTGCCTATTGGGATGGGAAAGAGCGTTCCAGAGTACTGGATGCGAGAGTGAGAGGAGGTGATGAGTGAGAAGGAGAAAAGGAGGTCATGTGTAGAGCAAATAATTCACTCTACCAGTTAAAATTTTATTCTTGAACAAACAAATGTAATTTTTTTTGTTGTTATATTGGTGTGTAGGTGCTATCTCAGTGCATTATGCCTGAGTCTGAGCTTTCAGAAAGAGCCAGCTCTGCACATTAGAACTGCTTTTAGGTAACCTATTGTTTCCCCTACTCCTATGTAAATGGAGGAGTCGCAGGCTGGACTTGGATTTCTTACTATTGAGTGCTATTCTGATATCTACAGGGAGCTGCTATCTTTCTACCTTCCTATGGTTCTGCTGATCGGCTGCTGGGAGGGGGGTGATATCACTTAAACTTGCAGCTCAGCAGTAAAGTGTGACTAAAGTTTCTCAGAGCACAGGTCACATGGCTGTGGCACCCTGGGAAATAAAGAATATGGCTAGCCCCATGTGAAATTTCAAAATAAAATCTGTTTGTGCTTTTAAAGGGGTTGTCCACCTTTTCTCACTGCTACCCAAAAAATGATAGATTAAGTTCCCCTGAGTATGATAATATGTGTCATGCAAAGACTGTGTATCTATGTATCTGAATAAGCTGTTGAAAACTTACTGTAATAGTTGCCTGGACTCATAGTATGAAAGAATAACAGTACTTTTGCATAGGACACTGATAATATCCCACCTTTTGTATGTAGTGCAGTTTTGGGTACAAGTTCAGAGAAGACAAAAGTACTAAAGTTAATGGAACAATTCCAGGAAATACTAGCAGGTTTGCAACAGGATAGCTGTTTACTAGTACACTACAAGGCATAATCAATAAATAGGGGTAGATCTTATTTCAGACAGAAATGAACAGAGAACAAGAGGCCACCTACTTAGACTGGCAGTTTCACCTATATATTGATAACGGGTGAGTGCACCTCTTAAACTATATGACCTAGAGTGTTTTGTGTATTGTACTGCTGCTGAAATCTATTTTTGTTGACTTCTATATGGAAGAATACTGCTTTTGTTTTTCCATCTACTGCTGCTGGCTGAACAAAAGCCATTTTTCTTTAAGAGACTTTTGTTGTCCTAATATTTACGCTTTGTGAACCTGCCATGCGTAGTTATGATGGGTCTTAAGAATGCAGTCCATCAGCCTCTGAAAAAGCTGGTGCCCAGTGTAAACCAAAAGGCAATATACTGAAATAGAAGGAGGCTACCACCTTTCAAATACAACCAATGTAATTATACAATTCATAGTAACATATTAAGTTAAGTTAAAAAGTCACACATTCTCTAGCATCTTTTTAACTTCATCTGAGACTGCCTGCCTGCAAGTCTCACCCTATAGGGATTCAAGTTTACCTTCAGCTCAGGGTCTGTCTTTCTGTTTGAGGGTGGTACACTGAGATACTTTTGTGACCTTTGAAATGCATGGCATGCCCTGGTCAGTATGAATTTCCTTTGGGATACCCATACATTTAAACATTAAGGATAAATCATTTTCACAACTTTTTGATGTTGCACGTCTATAGGGAATTGCTTCTGGATATCAAGTGGCATAATTAAGAACAACAATGATACACTGGTGATCTCAAGTAAATTGGAATCAAAAGCAATTCTCTCAAAAAGTACCTAAATTATGGAAAAGGGTTCTAAAGGAAACTTAAAATGTGTCATTGGAACTGTTAATTGTGAAATTGGAAAGGAATCACAATATTGTTTCACTTTTTTGTGTACTCAGGGCCAAAAGATACTTTGTAACACAAGAGGGCTTACATACATCTTCAAGTGCCATTGGTGTCCCTGCAACAGGGACTTGCATCAAAATTTGCTCTTTGCACTCAGCCAGTCCTTCCTGTCTTCTATTCCGAATTTAGCACCTATTGAAACAGGGAACCCTGGAGCTACTGCCAACTCCAGACCAGGCGGTACTTTCAGGGTTCCCTCAGCACCCTGTGTCAATCACTGCAGTTGAGTTGCGGCAAAAGAATAGGGCACACACGCCATGCCAAACATCGGAAATGTTGCCTTATTTGGCTCAACTGTGCCTAATTTGTGACAAAGAACACAAGCAGTTGTATTTATTTAAACGAATCAGATGCAATTGCAATAGGCGCAGTGCAATTACGTCAAGAGACTTGCCTCTTTGCAACCACTAACGCTGTAATTCTGGGAAAGAAATGTGGGAAAAAAATTGTGCTTAAAAGTGCACTTTGCTCACTGCACTTGCAGGCGTATGGCCGCATATGCCCTACATTGTCTTGCAGTACCTCATTTACTCTGTACAAACTAGTCCCACATTAACCTGGGAGGTGGGCAAGTCAGGTAGATCCCATACAGGATCAGCATTGTCTCCTACTAACACCTCAAGGAGAAAGTTATCGTATTAACCTGAGGTCACCCCTACAGCATGTATCTGTTAACTAGACTCCAAAGATGTAGGACACATGGGGGAATAATGGAGGCACTGCTTCCCTCTTCGCCCTTGTACTTTTATCCACAGGTTCCAAAACAGTGGAAAATCATGTCTAGAGATAGCATTAATGATATGATAGGAAGTATACTGGAAAATTGCCCAGAACTGCATTCGTGCAGAATTGCACAGATGTATCTCACAAAGAAAATAATCAGTGTATGTGGTCAGAGTGTATGTGTTCAGCAAAAGGCAACAGCAGCATATAAATAAGCTGCATATAAAAGTCAGGTTAATCAGTGCAAACACAACTCTATCTCAGATTAGCACACCAATATGCATGCAACCATTCCCCCAGGGATGCAAAAACTTTTTACAGTCCTCCCTAACCTCCTGCTCAGCTTCCTGCTTGTTTGAAACAAACAGGGAACTTAAAGGAGATAATGTACATGAATATGGAGAATACTATAGAGGAAGCCCTACCGTCCAGGCCCCCTGTTCTCAGGGTCTGCAGTACGGTAGTTTCATCACTGCAACTAACTACAGGGCTGTGTCTTTATATCTGCTGACACTGTTATTTAGAATTGATATTTAAACATCAGGAAAAAGGGCCAACCAGAAAAAATGCCAGAGAGGGATTGACATCAGATTCAACCAGTCTTCCTTTAAATTCAGCCCAGCCCAGAATAGTCCCACTACCTGAATTAAATGGTCCAGACTGATAGAACAAGATGTGTTTGGTGGTGTATGTACATCTCACCATGGTATACATTATTTGGAAGGACAAACAACAGTTCTTATAAGGGATGTAACTAATAATTCACCAAATGTGAAGCGTGATGCACCAGGCCCAGACCCTAGGGGTGTGGAAAACCCATATACATCAACCAAAAAATGGGTAATAGACACTTAAAAAACAATGAAGGCCACCAAAAAAATATGTTAAAAATAAGAAAAAAACTTTATCTGAATAATATCTCTATTGTGCTCCAAGAGCACTTAATCATAGTCTAAACATTAATTGGAACACTAACTCCATCTTTTAATAATCTATTTTTTTTTTAGAAAATAAATAGTCTGACAGCCAGACTAATAATGAATTCAAATCTTACTCCAGCAAATACAATGTTGTAAGGTTGCTGCGCGGCTGGATCATAAATAACATTTTCTATTAATTTGGCAAGTAAATAAAATAAGGATTTTATAATATTTTATATAAGTACTGTATGGGGATGCAATATTTTAAATACACAATATTCTCTGGTTAAATTAAGTTTTTATATCAGCTTGAGATTTGGTTGACTTGGCCAAATCCAAATACTGCTGAAAAAGGCTTGTGTTTAGCCTGGATCATAACTTGGCCTCCTTAGACATTATGTTGCAGAAATGACTATGTAATGGAGTAACTAAGAAACTACATTTTAGACATGCAAACTTTGACAGTAAAGAGGCAACTTTGCAATATATTAACTGAGAAAGAGTTTCCAATAGAAAATGTTGTAAAGCAAAACCTTGATGGTTTGATTGAAGCGTTAGTGTTGAGGTTGATAAGAAAACATGCATTTAAGGCATTTAAGTTAGGTGGAACAGCTAAAACTTTTATTAGGTACACAGAGTAGAGGTGATGCTGTATTGCAAGTTGGATTCACATGTCTCCCTTTTCCCCCAGGAGCCAGTTGAAAGTGCAATGGATAGGTAACAAGATAACAGCTGTCCCTGACACCTTTCCTGAATGATTTAGTTGCCTGAACTGATAGGAACTCCCTGTTTCTATGCTACTGACCCTGTTCTGCTTGGGGGTAATAGCACATGCTTGTGGAGAAACCCTCCTGTATTTTAGCAAGTGGGGAAATGAGCAAAACTTCCAAGATTGCCTTCTATTTGTTTTAGGGTGATTGGAGTCAGTGAGAGTCTCTGACACTAAAACACATGAATCGTTAGCTGCCTGCAGGAAGCATTTCCCTAAGGGTGACAGCACATAGGGGGTTATGCCAATTGAAATACACTGGGATTGGGAATTGCCAAAAAGGATCCTGTTCTCAGCCTGAAGACTATAAGCCTGTTGATTTTGCTAAAGTATTTGATAAAGTACAACAGGTGGTTGATTAAATTAAGGAATATTGGTCTGGAATATAACATTTGTACTTGGATGGAAAACTGGCTAAAATATTGATTACAAAGATCAGTGGTAAACAGAACATTTTCTATTTGGACCAGTGTTGTTAGCCCTCTTTTGCTGAGATCAGCACATCAGAGCACCGCCCCTAATGACATAACCATGCCCACTCCTGCTGTCACCTGTAGTCTCCTGCCCCCTGCCCAACCTTCCCAAACAGAAAAGGTAGCAACCCAATCACAATCCATTTAGGAGGAAAGCAGTAGTTTTTTTTTACCACAGATTAAACTTTGTGCCCTCCGTAAATCAGTTTTAATTCTTTTTTACAGAATGATAATTCATGTTAAATGATGTAGCATAAGAGGAAAACTAAATATAAGCAGTTAAATAGAACCATATGGGAAGACTGGAAATGAAAATGTATAAGTTCCTAAGATATAAGCTTATAAAGTAGAGAAAGTTCACTATAATTCACTTGTATTTTGTTTATTTGTTTTCCTAAAATCCTTTTAATATCAGTGTGAAATAACTTCACAAGAACAAAATTAATACTTCTATGATTAAGGGCAAATCAATTGCTCCTACACTGAAAGCCTTGTAGGCATTAAGTTAACTTGATCAAGCAATTAGACATTAGTGCTCCGATACACTGTAGTTCACATCTGTGTCTAACCAGAATGTGATTTATTCCATGTCTTCAAGCAAAAAACCTGTTAATTGATTTAGCCAAAGTTATTCTGTAAAATTGTTCCTATAAAAGACATCAATACTGTTTAAAGTCCACTTAACTTGGTGCACGCAAACTAAAAATAAAATTAGCAATTTAATGTGGAAATTGTCCTTGTTTCTTTTAATTTGTGCAGCACAGAAGCCAGTTATAAATGAGTGTTTTGTTGTTGTTGTTTTATTTCCTATTTCACTTACAAGGGCCATATCTATCAAAGGGTTTAGGCAGTGTTATGCATTGTTCCCAAAAGAACAAATTCTTGCCATGAGAATTGAATTAATGTACATAGTAAACATGCATGATTTACACTTTGCTTGAACTCCCATTCACCCCTTTTCCCGCCAGCAATCTAGGGGTTTAGTTGCACTTAAGGAAAGACATATTTCTTGGTAATGCATTTTTCCCCATAGCGTAAACCTTAACATGGGAAATGTAGGTACTACATTGTTGGCAGTATGCCACTACTGCTGATGCAATATTTCAAAGTTGGAAGTAAAAAGTTTTAATGCTATTACTATTTTCAGAAAGAGCTCCACATGTTTTTGATATAAACCAAAGAAACCTTTATTGCAGTATTTTTTCACAGTCTAAAATACCAGGTTCAGCCATTGCCCACAGCTGTCACACAGCTCCACAGAGTCAAACTTCTCCTTCTCTC
This sequence comes from Xenopus tropicalis, assembly GCF_000004195.4. Taxonomy (NCBI): domain Eukaryota; kingdom Metazoa; phylum Chordata; class Amphibia; order Anura; family Pipidae; genus Xenopus; species Xenopus tropicalis. Next base: position 42,890,920 of record NC_030680.2, read on the forward strand.
CTTTTTACTTACACAGCACACCACCCACGCAGCATAACTTACACTTTATTAAAATGGAGTCCAAAATTACACAGCAAGGGACCTCATAACGTCTAGAACAGGATCCCAACTCTGCTGCATGCAAAACACTTTGCATACAACAACCTACCCACTCTAGTTGCTCTCAATGTCTCAGGACCTATCCTAAACCTCTGGAGTTTCCTAACTGGTAGTGTCAGTCACTGCTCCACTACTCGCTTTTCAGGACCACGGCTGCTTTTGCTAATTAACCTCACTGTCTTTTAGGCGAACAAGACTAAAGGTGTCCATACATGTTCAGATTTTAGTCTTCTACTGACAAACATTTGGATGCAGATTGTACGGTTAAATGCATTTACATGAAATTGTAGGATAAAGGCAAGATAAATAAAAATAGTGACACTTTATGTAATATACTGTAAGTATATCCACTCACAGTCTCAAATAAGTGCAACTAAAAACAGACAGAATATTTGGTGAGGTGAGTGAGTGAGTGTACTCAGCCAGTCTGTATCTGTTTATCAATAGTGAGTAAAAGTCCTTACAAAAATACAGTTCAGAGTTCACACACTTGTATACCAAATATAGATTTGGATATGGAAATTCCCACTTATGGTCTCAATGTAATTCTTTAAAAAAAGGAAACCAATTATGGTGCATTAAACACATGCAGGTTTTATACCCCTGCTTGTGACTACTCACAAGAGATCCATAAACTTCAGGCACCTAGTTGCAATGCAGGCTGTTCTCCTCCTTTGTAGAGATGTAGTGAACTGTTCGCCGGCGAGCTAATTCGCACGAACATCGGGTTTTCGCAAGTTTACAAGTTCGTGAACTTTTCGCGCATGTTTGCAATTTGGGTTCGCCTTAGGGTGCCACACATGGCGTTTTTCCGCTGCGTTTTTTCTCGACCTAAAAACGCCGCACAAGCCACACATGGCGTTTTTCAGTCTAGTACTGGTGACGTAAGCAAATCCCGTTTCCATGGTGCTAATAGTGCGAAATAGCAAAAAACGCAGCGTATTTCCGCTTGGTCTGCCAGCTGCCTTTGCGTATACATAGGAATAGCTTGCGTTTTTACGCAACGCTGTGTCAACAACGTATTTTTCCGAGAAATTTTTGCCCTTGATCCCCCTCCTGCATGCCACTGTCCAGGTCGTGGCACCCTTTAAACAACTTTAAAATCAGTTTTCTGGCCAGAAATGGCTTCTCTAGGTTTTAAAGTTCGCCTTCCCATTGAAGTCTATGGGGTTCGCAAAGTTTTCGAAAGCTTTTTTTTGAGGTTCGCTACATCCCTACTCCTTTGTCTCTCCCTGCAACATTTCTCTGTAAAGGCAGTCTGGCTTCCAGGTGGTTGCATGGTCTCTCTATGGATGCTTATTCCAAATAAACAAATAAAAATGTATCTTACCTACACTTTGGTAAGTGGGCTAACGTGCTTTTCATGTACTTTTCATGTAACTATTGCTCTCTACTATCTTCTAGTGGACAATATATAGAGGAGAGTCCACACATTATTATAGCACAGTTTAACTCCCTACTCCCATCTAGAACTTTAGAAAAAATAAATAAAATGGAATGGATTAGATAGATAACATGGTCCATCTTCGCCCCCCCCCCCCCCCCCCCCCCGCCCGCCCCAGGCAAACATACAGTCTGTCCTACTAAATGATTTATAGAAAATCCTTTCCCATGGGCCCATAAACTGATTGGCATAGCTAGGAGCAACTTTACTTCCCATAGTTGTGCCTTGTGTCTGGAAAACAAATTCCTTGTTCACCCAATAATAATTATGGCCTAATATAAATTCTAACCCATCCAAAGCAAATTGCTTCTGGTCCTGTGTGATATATTTCCATCCTCACTTGGATGAAATAATGAGGTTACCACTCCAAACCCGAGTGGGTTTATTAAGGACTTATGTTCTTAGGTAAACAATAGAGTACCAGGATCCTTGGGTATTTTATCTTAATATAATCCCTTTCATTTTTATTCAAAACTCCATTTGCAAATGCTTGATCAACCAAATTATATAGTTTGGACATAATATCCTCAGTGGGATCCTTAGTTAATTTTTTATATGTATATGTATCTTATAAATTTCATTCATATAGGTGGACCTGCCACTATCCTACCCCTTCAAATTTAAAGTTTTTTCCAACTCCATTTTTTCAGCATCTTTTAGTACAAGATCACACACATGTACACATATGGTTACTCATCATGTGTCCAGGATTGAAAACAGACTTATTCCTTAGACCAGTGTGCTTATTCTGACTATCCAGTTGCTGCGTCTTCATTTCAGTTGACCCATTAAATATTTTTTTTTGCACATATACTTGTGAACATCAATGTAGGTGTTAACATTAACTTGTTAATGTGGTTTGTAGGTGCAAACATGAGTCCTTTTCCTAAAGTTTTAGTCTCAGCCTCAGTTAACTAATATGAGCTGGGCTTAAATATAGAAATCCCTTCTACAGCCTCTCTCTTTTAACCTGCCTCCCTCCTCTTTTCCCTCTTTCTCTATTTCTGTATACCTTTTTCTTTTTATTATTGGTGTAATTGGATAAGGGTACCACGTGTCTTTTATATCTGGGTCATTGATGTCCTTTCGCAGAAAAAAACTGTAACTATACCCTTTGCCAAGACTTAGATTTAAAACCTGTAGGGGAGTAAATCTATTGTTAGCTTGGTCCCATACTGTGATTCTATGTGAACCCTTATGGTCCAGTTTGGGTCTACCTGGCTGTATATTCCCTCTCCAACTACCTCTCCAATCCTTGCTCATTCCTGAATTTCTTGGTAAGGAATATTTCTTAGCACTGTGCAACCTTTCTTAATGCTATCTTTTTCTTCTCTTGTTTACAAGAGGAGAGAAAGATGGCAAATCGGAGGATGTTCTGAACTTGAAATAGTTGGCAGAGACCAATCGTACAACCATGACTTCCTTGGAATGCATTGTAGGTCCCCCACAGATGTAGTCAGATACACAATACATTCCCAGATTTTATTGTTATACGACCAACATTTTCTAACTTGTCTGAGATTATTAGGTAATAAGGTAATTAATATAACATTTGTACAAGGTAATAATCACAATTATAAGGTAATGATAAGGTCATTTTTGTCTCCTTTAAAATCTATTTTTTCTCAAGTGGCCCTGCTCTGCAGTAGAATCCTTCACTTATCCTAAGGTATTATTTAATCAGCTAATTATACAAACCTTTTAAAAAGTAAAAGAAGCTAATCCTATCCCTTTTTTAATTAGTCAAATACCCAGTTGCCTAGTATTCTAGCTGTTTGTTTACTAAGCAATGATAAGCCATACATTTAGAGGGCGATTTTTTTCTCAATTCTAGTTTTTTGTCGGGCAGGTTTGGGGAGGCTAAGCCTATAAAAGCATTTTATATTGCCCAAGCCCCTATCAAAAACCCACAAGACTTTTCTACTCCTTTTCCCCAGGTTCTCACTCTCAAAGGCCCCAGTTTTAGGCCTTTCTACTAGGTTCCTTGGCTTCCTTTTAGGTCCCTCCACACACAGGGACCAAACAGCTTTGTGTCTCTCCTGACACTTAAGAAGCACTGTATCCTTTAGACAGCCAAGGAAGAGCCCATAGATGTGGGTGCATACCCCTTTTACATAGTAACATAGTAAGTTAGGTTGAAAAAAGACGTATGCCCATCACATTCAACCATAATGCCTATATATAACCTGCCTAATTTCTAGTTGATCCAGAGGAAGGCAAAAAAAACCCATCTGAGCCTCTCTAATTTGTCGCAGAGGGGAAAAAATTCCTTCCTGACTCCAAGATGGAGATCGGACCAGTTCCTGGATCAACTTGTACTAAGAGCTATCTCCTATAACCCTGTATTCCCTCACTTGCTAAAAAGCCATCCAGCCCCTTCTTAAAGCTATATAATGTATCAGCCAGTACGATTCGAGGAGGGAATTCCACAACTTCACAGCTCTCACAGTAAAAAATCCTTTCCGAATATTTAAATGAAACCTCCCTTCTTCTAAACTGAGTGGGTGTCCTCGTGTCCGTTGGAAGGACCTACTGTTATATAAAGCATTAGAGAGGCTATTATATGATCCCTTTATATATTTATACATAGTTATCATGTCACCTCTTGAGCGCCTCCTCTCCAGTGTAAACAGACCCAACTTGGCCAGTCTTTCTTCATAACTGAGACTTTCCATACCCTTTACCAGCTTAGTTGCCCTTCTCTGGACCCTCTCTAATTCAATAATGTCCCGTTTGAGCACTGGAGACCAAAACTAAACAGCATATTCCAGATGGGGCCTTACCAGCGCCCAGACCCTCCTCCCGTGAATCTATACCCCTTTTAATACAGCTCAAAACCTTGTTTGCCCTTGCAGCTTCTGCCTGGCATTGCCTGCTACAGCCAAGTTTATTATCTACAAGGACTCCAAGGTCCTTCTCCATTATGGATTTGCCTAGTGCAGTCCTATTAAGGGTATAAGTGGCTGCATATTTTTACATCCCAGGTGCATGACCTTACATTTATCCACATTAAATCTCACCAGATTGCCAATTGGTCAAGATCCTGCTGCAAGGATGCCACATCCTGGATAGAAATGACTGGTCTGCAGAGTTTTGTGTTATCTGCAAACACTGATACATTACTCATAATACCCTCCCCTAAGTCATTTATGAACAAGTTGAACAAAAGTGGACCCAGTCCAGAACCCTGAGGGACCCCACTGAGAACCTTACTCCAAGCAGAGAATGTACCATTAACTACCACTCTCTGTACCCGATCCTGTAGCCAGTTTCCTATCTATGTGCAAACAACTTCACTAAGACCAACAGACCTTAGTTTAGAAAGCAGTCGTTTGTGGGGAACGGTATCAAATGCTTTGGCAAAATCCAAATAGATTATATCTACTGCATCCCTACTGTCCAGCTTCTTACTTACCTCATCATAAAAAGCAATTAAATTGGTCTGACATGACCTGTCCTTCATAAAGCCATGCTGATTACTGCTCATAATGCCATTCTCCAGTACATAATTTTGTATGTGATCCCTGTAACAAGCCTTCAAATAACTTGCCCACCACGGATGTCAAACTTACAGGCCTATAAATGCCTATAATCTTACTCCCTTTTTAAATATAGGAATGACATTAGTCTTCTTCCAATCCCAAAGTACCATACCTGATGAAAGCGAGTCTGAGACTATCAGAAACAAAGGCCACTGTAAATCTGACCCTAGCTCTCTCAGTACCCGAGGGTGTATTCCACCTGGCCCTGGTGCCTTGTTCACATTTATCTTGTGTAACCCTTTAAGCACCATATCCTGTGTCAATCACTGCGTAGTTGGAGCTAAGACAACAGTGCAGCTATTGGTTGGGACTTAGCACTCTGGCTCCTCTACTGTATACACAGAAGAAAAGAACTGGTTAAGCACATCTGCCTTTTCTGTATCCGCTGTAACCAAATTGTTACTATAACTCAATGGGGCCACACCCTCAACCTGTATCTTTTTACTATTAATATACTTTTGGGGTTAGTTTTGGCCTCTGCCGCAATGTGCTCCTCATTTTCTATCTTTGCCTTCCGGATTGCTGTTTTACAACACTTGCTAGTGTTTATATTCATTAAACGCAGCTACTGTCCTTTTTTTCCCTATTAACTTCTTTACCTCAGAGTTAAGCCACATAGGGTGTGCAGTAGCAGCTCTGCTCTCAGCTGCCACCTAATTACCTAGTAGGGAAAATCCCTTTTCTCCTAGGCCTCCCTCAGCAGCCCATGTAAAGCACCATAGAGGTACAATTATCTGTACATTATAAAGACTATACTATTAAAATTGGTATAAAAAAGGAATAATGGTTTCAACCTGGCAATTACAGGCTGCTAAGTTTAACATGTGCAGAATACAAGATATGCAAATATTTGCATATCATGCTTTAAAAGGAAAAAGCGAACTTCCGCAGTCCGGCGGATTTCGTGGATTTTTCACGAAGCATGTTTGTCACACGATTTTTTGTTGCCCACGTCCATTTTGACGTGACCGCGCCTTTTTTAGACGTGCCCATTTTGAGGCAACCGCAATTTTTCCGACGTGCGACAAACTTTTTAGCAGTGAATTTTAGCAGAAGTTTTGCAAAACAATTTGCCAATGGCGGACTGTGGAAATTTGCTGCAAACAAATGCGCTTATCACTAACAATGATCCATATAAAGATGTAGGAATTGCACAGGTTCCCCCACAGATTCACTCATCACTAATCTTTGTTGCTTCGTGTCATAATGGAAACTTACTCAGTCTGCTCTGCTTCCTAGTTCACGGAGGAACCACCACACTCAATGGCATTATAAATTCAATTTGTAGTTCAGATCAACACCCTTTAGTGTTTTCCTGATCCAAACTACTACAGTATATTATTTAAGGAACCTGCAATCAAGTTTCTACTTTGAGGGCCAAACTTTTCTCAAGGCAATGTAAGTCCAACTTTATGGGCTGGCCCTTAATAATGAAAACTCATACTGTTTGGAGTGTAAACGCTACTAGTATTTACAGTGCTGCAGACTAATATAGTAACATATTAGTTAAAGTTCAAAAGAGACGCATGGCCAAGTTTATCTTTCTTGTCTAAAACTGCTAGCTGATCCAGAGGAAAGCAAAAAAATCTGAAGCTATCTAAACCACTTCTGGAGATGTCATTTTTATTATTCTTTTTACATTTAATGAATGATTATCAATAATAATTATATACAAGTCATAATACAAACTTCCAGTTCCAAAGATATTTATGCTTCTTTTTCTTTCACATAAATGTATTATTACTGTTAAAATAAATACTTAATACATTTTTCAAGTGGACTCATTAGGAATTGTTTTTCCAGGTGCATTTCTAATCCCATACACATTGTTCCTTATAATTGCTGGAATGCCTCTTTTCTACATGGAATTAGCTCTTGGACAATACAACAGAGAAGGTGCAGCCACGGTATGGAAAATATGCCCCCTTTTCAAAGGTAAGTGGTATTTATTTGTTCTGTTTTCTTTCAGAATGCAGCAGAAAATCCCTTTGGTTAGATTAAGGGATCTTTCAAATTTAGAAATAATTAGCATGGTTGTTATATAAAAATGTGCTCATATGTATTAGCATTGTATCAGCAGTTCAGTCTAAAAAGCAGAGTTTCCAACAAACAGTTCTTTTGCTCCCAAGCAATCTATTTCATTCAGTATACAAATACACATAAAATAATATTTATCTGTACTATATGTTAATATGTAAAAATGCCTCAGTTAACTGCTAAAAAAAACAGTGGCATATCCTAACTTTTCTACAATGTATATAACTAAAGGTGGCTATACACAGGCTGATTCTAGCTGCGAATATCAGTCACTTAGACCGATTCAGCAGCTTATCGGCCTATGTATGGGCATTAATGACGGGGCTGCCTGACCGACATCTGGCCTCAAATAGGCCAGATCTCGATTGGCAGGTTTGATTTTTAGTCGGATCGAGGACCACATCGGCTCATTGATGCGGTCCCCGAACTGATGGACACCTATACCCATCGTCCTAATTTGAATTAGCCCGATATGACCACCCATAGGTGGGGATATTGGGAGAAGAGCCACTTGCTTGGAGGCATCACCAAGCGAGCGGATCTTAGCATGTTAAAGTGTGAAACTTAATTTATTCCTTTCTATTTTGATAGAAATCATCATCATTTTGACATTGATATTGTATTAACAATTTTAATATGCCCTGCATGTTGTTTAAGGGTAAGATTTTCAGGTCTGATAGTTGTACAGATCTTGGCACATTGTTTTCACTGCTAACAATTTCCCAGAAATGCAGACACTAACTGCCAAGCAATTTTAAGTTTCTTCTTCATAAACATTTATGAAATAAGAGAAATGTAATATTCTCTTTTTTCCATCCTAAATAAGCCAAGTGGCAATGTCTCTTGAGATACAGTAAACATTTTTTGTGAAATATAAAAAACATAAAAACTATAAAAAAAAATATATATATATATATACTGTATATACATATTTTGTTTATTTTTGTTAAACAAACTATGGCCCAGAGAGTTTCAGTGAGAAAAAGTTATTTCCTGTTTTTTACGTGATCAGGAATCAGATAAGAATTGATACCCCCAGTGGTTCCAGCAAGTCTGCTTCCATGAAAACAATAGGTAGTCAGCAGGGGCAGATAATCCAAGTATCCCATCTCCATACATCTGCATAATAACAATAGGGACTTGCTGAAAGGATGGGCCAACAGGGGCATAAAAAGAGCCTCAAAGAGAGACCTCTGGCAGTCTTCAGAGAGAGGGAAGAAGTACACATTGTAGCTACCACTTCACTAGCATTCGGCCATTATTCACTTTTTGCAGTTTTATTTGGACTGTGTATAGACTTTTGTGGGACTTCAGAACTGCCTTTTTGTTATCCATAGAAGGATTTATCTTTGGATTCTACAAAATAATTGGATAAACTGCCACATGGTTTTACTTCAATGTTTTGCCATGCTTCTATTACGTCACTGGCATGACAATGACATTTAGTTCGAGAAGAAAAATCCTTTTTCCTACTTCAGTTCCAGTTTTTTCTCCATAGTCTTAATAGAGTTTTCACGTGATAAACCTTTTTCTTGCTGAACTGAATCTAGCACTAACAGACAAATAAGTTTTTAAAAGGTGCAGTGATATAATGATATACCAAATGTATCCTTAACTTCCCCCCAGTTCATGAAATGGCCTAAAACTAAAAGAGCGTCTGTAGACTTTTACACCAAAATGAAATGGATAAGCACACCTCTGGTTGACCAGGGTTGGACTGGGCTGTCAGGGCACCAGGAAAAAACCCAATTGGCCCAGGCCCTTGTGGGCCCGCCAACCCAGACCCAATCCCCTTGGCACTCTGTCTGATCTTTTTCCCCCAACATGCCGAAGATAAGTAAAAAGTTACAAGCGCTCAGGGGAGGGGATTAGGCATGCAGTGGGAGGGAGCCTCTGGGATGGTAGCCCTGGTGAACTTTGCAGAGGCCAGACCCACCCTGTGGTTGACTGTGGAATAACATTTATAAGTTAGCTATTTTAAAGCATGCCCCCAGGTTTGTTTTAATTTTTTATACTAATACCAACAGATCTTAGTTTAAAAAGCAAGCGTTTATGTGACACAAAAGCTTTGGCAAGTTCTACTGTATCATAAAAAGCTATTTACTTTGCTTGACATGATCTATCCCTTGTAAGTCATGCTAATTATCACTTATACTGCAATTCTCCAGAACATAATCTTGAATGTCATCCCTTAATGTCAAATAACATAAATATAGGCCATCATAGACATCAAATTTACAGGCCTATAATTGCCAGGTCTTTTTTTTTTTTTTTTTAAATACTGGAATTTCATTAGCTTTCCTTCAATCAATTAGCACCATACCAAATGAAAAGGAGTCAGAAAAAATGAGAAGAAACAGCCTGGCTAAAACTTAGCTAAGATATCTATGCACTGAAGGGTGAGGGACAGATTATGTCACACAAATTGAATTGCTTTTTATCATGAAATTGGATGGAGGGGTTGCAGTAGCTGTGATCTACCAAAGCTTTTGATAATATGAAACATAAATGCTTACTTATAAAAGGGGAACTCCACCCAAAAAAACTTTTTAAAAAGTAAACATAATTTCAATCAACTTTACAATATACATCGATCAAAAAATATTCAGGCTTTTCATTATTTTTATTTTAATAATATGGTTTTAAACAGTTACCTATGCCTAGCCCCCTGTTGTTACAATTTGTAACAATGTTTTAGTTCATCCTCCCTGCCAGGATTTCAAATGATGCAGAAAGAGAAGTTTTGCAGCTTGATTTCAGCATATCAAAATTAGATTTATTGTCACTTTTTAAAGGAACAGATTACAGTGATAGGTATATTAGGGGTTTATGTGTTCTTTAACAAATTTTGGGTTGGAAGCCAAAGTTCCCCTTTAAATTAGAGTTGTATGTCCATGGATAATAAATTGGACCCTGTACAGAGGGTGGTTGTGAATAGCAGTTTCTCTGCTTAAATTAGTGTTCTCAATGGGATGCCACAGGGTTCTGCATTGGACCCTCTTTTTAATTAGTTTTTTTCATTAATGACACTGAGGAGGGCATTAAGAGTAGAGTAATTATGCAAGCCAATTAAGTCCATCAAGAGAGTGCAATATACAAGGGAATCATAAAATAAACTAATTAATGCTTTATTCAACGGTACCTATCAAGAATAAGTTGGATGCCCTTTTGAAAATAGAAAAAATACAGGGTCTGATTACTTTCTGAGGGGTTTCACCCCTGAGGCAAATTGTGTGTATTTCACAGATGAATTCAGACTAAAAAACACTAATAGGAGCATATATACTGTATTAACACTGGAGACAAACATCACCAGTGATGTTGCCCATAGCAACTAATCAGATATTTGCTTTTGTTTTCTATATTGTAGGTATCCATTCAAATCTAATTGCTGATTGGTTGCTATGGGCCCTGTCTCCAGTGTAAATAAATACTCCCCAAAATGTTTCAACTGCCATTGTGTATTGCCCTAGTTTTAGGGTGTTTTTTGGCTGTGTATTACAGCTAAAATTTTGGGGCTGTACACTAAGGGGCAGATTTATTATGCTCTGTAAAAAAATGGCAACAAAATTTGCTAGGCTTTGCCGTGTAAAAACATAATAAAACTAGCACATTTTTTTACGTTTTTTCTTCTACCAGAACATACGTAAAATAATGACGTAAAATCTGGCATTCGGACGGTGAACTTCTCCATTTATTTTACACAGCTTTTTTACACCGTTTATTTGGCAAATTTCATTTTACATAGCGTACTAAATAGGCCCCTAAATGCACATTATGCCAATGAAATGCTAATGTGAAATATCCCAAGAAAGCACTCTATATTTTGAAAAAGCACAAATTTAGCTATTAGACATGCCATACGTGTTTTCCCACCATACAGAATCCTGGATGCAATTCTTTGTAAGTTTCCTAAAAATGAAGAAAAAAAAGATTTCTCACCAACATCCCTATTTATCAAGTATAATACATGCTAAATTAACAACTTCTGTGTATAACTATACCCACTATTTATGGGTGTTGTCAGGGAGAAGGTACAGTAAGATTGAGCATAAAGCACTGTGTTATTACAGAGAAAAAAATCATCCTTAAAAAACAATTTGAAAAAAAAGTGTCTGTGGGTGATGGCTACTCCTTAATTTGGAGCTTTCTGGATAACGGGTTTCTAGATAACAGATCCCATACCTGTACAGTCTTTCTGTCTAACATGAAGTACGACAAGTAGGCCTACTGCCTGTCAAACCTTGCAAAAAAAAAATCCAACCATGTTCTATTTCAGCCTTTCATTTAGCTCACACAGACAGCTCTCCTGTGCCTTCCCTAAGACTGTAGCTCTCCTCACTGTGCCTTATGCTGCCTTTAAATAATTTACCTAATGAAAAAAATAAAACAGCCGGGCTGGACTACCAGTTCTGAAACAATCTGGGTTTTTTTTTTACTACTTTTACTCCAGCCACATAAAGAATATACAGTAGTTTCCCAATCAATAGGAATTAAAGAATTAAGTATTATTTAATGATATTTATATTGTGCTGACACATTTCCACAGTGTTTTACAAAGATTAATAACTGATCTTTACAGGAAAAAAGGCCCCATTTTTCCAGTTTCTTCAAAACACAGCATCCGCACAGCTCTTTAGGCAGACAGGGGAAGGGTTGGGAAGTGGTTGATGTGAAAAGCAAGGGGTACATAATAATGGCATCTGTGTTTTTTCTGCATTTTTTTCTCTGATTATGGATTATGGGGGGCTTAGCCATCTGAGATGCAAGGTCTGTCATCAAGCTAGTAGGGTGTGATGAATTTAAAAGTTCTTCTCCAGCTGATGTTTCAGGTTTTTACATTAACTGGCACATTAGAAGCTCATCCTTTGACATTTAATTTGATAAGTTATAGCCCTTTGGGTTTTTTGTGAGTACAGAGTTCAGCTTATTTTGAAAATTGACTTTTCATACAAATATTTTCTGCACAGGGTTACAGAATATGGGACTGACCCTGTTTAGACCCACAAACCTCAGGGGCGTGATAAAAGTTGTAAAAATCCTATTAACTGCCTCAGTTGCTTCACACTATAAGCAAGCTCTTATTTCCATCATCTTAGAGGAAGAACTGTCCAGAACCTCAGAGCAGCACAGGTATTAGACAAAGTATCTCTCTCTCCCTGTAAAGTTATTCTGCTTGCTGCTGGAACCTATCTGTCTGTGTCTTACGAGTGCTACAAATGCTTGTTTGTATTGTGTTGGTGCGCCTAAGACAGAGTTTGCAGTGTCCTTGGCTGAATCGTGAATATGATGGTCAATGCATGCATTCAGCAGCATTACTTTCACTGACTGTAGAAAAGTTAGTACTTATGCCAGTAGCTAGAGAGTGTTTAAACTTGATGAACTGCCAAAGCTGATCTATCTTTCTTTTTTTTCACTCTTTTTCTTTTAGTGCAAAACTGCACAAATAAAAAAAATCAATTAGGCAAGCTAAAATTGCATTGCCGCAAACAGGAGGAACAAAGTTGTTCATATATATAAAAAGTAACTCAAGTGTGTTTTATTTCATTCCTGGTCATTATAATAGCTTAGCTCTGTGGTTGTCATTTTACTTTCTCTTCTCAGGTTCTTACCTATGAATTGCAAATGTGGTGCTATTATTCAAACGTATCGTGTTCTAAACCTAAAATCTATAGGCCTGTCCTGAAGGGATAAGATATTGGAATACATTTCAAACGCAATACAGTGTTTGGACCAGCATGGTTTCATGCATACTAGATCCTGTCAGACAAATGTAACTGACTGCTATGTTGAGATGTGCAGAAACCTAGAAATGTGGTGGCACTGGATGTGATCTGCATTTATCTAGTTAAAGCATTTGATAAAATACAGATAAAGAACTGACTGATATATAGATTGCAAAGATGAGCAATAAATGTTACATTGAACCAGTGTTGTTAGAGTAGCATCTCAGATAGCTGTCATTGGTATTCTGCTTTATTTAAATTGGAGAACTGGGCAGCAAATTAGCAAAAGAAGTTCAATGCTAAAGACACAACCTTGAATTAGGTTAAATTTATATTACAGAAATTTATACACTAAATCAAAACATATTGGGGCCTGCCTAATTTAGAAGGATCTGGGGATTCTTGTGGTTAATAGACTGAACTCTTGGCAGTGTCATTCAGTATCTTTGAAAGCAAATAAAGTACTCTCTAAGTATGTAGTGCAGTTTTTGGTCCCAATCCTTAAAGGACACGTAAACCCTATATTTTCCTACAATGTATAGCAGTTGGGCAGGTCTCCTCAACCCAAATGGCATCATTTGTACTGCATATATCCCCTTTGTTTGCCAGCACCATCATTTTCATAAAACAAATAGCAGCTTTCACCCGGTGGCCATTTTTCCTCTGATACATCATCAGTTACATTTAAATCTGCAAACAGCATACACACACACAGACCCTTATTCAGCATACATTTCATCAAGAATACAGGCTCACACAGGCAGAACTGTCTTTGATAAAAGTTCTGCTTTGTTTGAGCACTGTAATGGTAAAGCTGAGCTCAGGAGAGGAGGTTAGGAGTTAAATTTCTATGTGAACCAGCAATGCCATCTCTGCATTGGCTGCTAGACTGGAGGGCGTGTTTAGTAATCTGAGCTGAGAAAAACTGACCATGTCCAGGAGCCAACAGCCAAAGCAAATTCCTGAGGGAGGGGGTTACAGGTGATGAAGGAAATCCAAGTGAATAAGGGGATACTGTAGCCTTACTGTTAACCTCTGGACAACCAGAGTGGCAGGTATTAAAAGAGTTCAAAGAGTCTGTTCACTGATTAAATTTTTGTGTGTGGGGTTTACATGTCCTTTAAAACATAATTTTAAAGGGCAGTGAAAGGGAAAACTGTTTTTTAGTTCATAATAATGGCCTATTTGAATAGTTGTCCTCACATGAAGAACATGGCTGTCCCTGACCCTAATGTCTGCAGAGATTACAAACAAGTAAACTTTTGACATGGAAATGCAGACTGGGCTGGCATGCAAATCTTGTATTCCCCCCCCCCCCCCATCACTACTCCATTGAGAAACATGAGTAGTGCTTAACAGTTTAATCTGGTGCATTTATAGAGTGCACTGAAGGCAAGTTGATTGACTGCTGTTCAAACATTTTACAAATGGAGCGGGTTAATATGAGGGAACATCGATTCTCACTTCCATGGAGATATAACTCCTTTACTGTTGCAGTTTATAGTGGTTTTTATACTTTCTCTGTTACTGTAGACTTTCCCATCTAGACATAGGCGGATTTTCAATAAGGCTAGGGGAGGCTAAGCCTCCCCAAACCTGCTCTGGCAACCTAAAAATGAAAAAAAATAAAAAATTACAAAAAAAACCTGGCTCCGTTTCTGCGCTGTCCTGCAAATCTTCTCCTGTCCCTGCAAGCTCCGGGTTCTGCTGTAATCAGCTGTGCTCTGATTGGATCTTTCTTCTTGTAGATTGTCCAATCAGAGCACAGCTTTCTTGACAGACAGTAAAATTGACCAATCAAGACACAGATGCAGACAGGGATCAGGAAATTTTGCAAACTGGAGACAGGCAGAAATGAAGACTAAAAAAAGAAGAATCTGCAGACTGTAAGTTTACCCATGAACCAGCTTTGAACTTTGCTGCAGTTTTCATCCCACAGGTACTATACTGTATATGTTCTAAAGGCTGAGTCACTAGCTGGAATTAAATTGTTTTTTGTCACCTGACATTTATAATATCCCCTACCCTAACAGATGGAGTGGTAAGTTAACTTTTTCCCCTGACAAAGCTCATTGTGCTTTTATATATTTGTTATGGTTTTTTGCACATTCTATTTTTTTTTTACTTTTGTCATTCTGTTATTGTTTTTTTCATTTCTAGTTAGTTACAGTGGAGCCAATGCTGTGTATCCGTGCCAGTGTTATAGTGCCAGGGCCTGAATATCTGCCCTCGGTACCCACTGCTCCTCATGGCATATAATGTGCTGGTTTTGTATATAAAGACTGCGTCTCACTGCATATAATGTGCTGGTTTTGTATATAAAGACTGTGTCTCACTACATATAATGTGCTGGTTTTGTATATAAAGACTGCGTCTCACTGCATATAATGTGCTGGTTTTGTATATAAAGACTGCAACAAAAAGCTAAATAACCGAAAAACCATTAAAAATAAAAGAGAACCAATTGCAAATTGTCTCAGAATATCGATGTCTACATCATATTAAAAGTTAATTTAAAGGTGAACTACCCCTTTAACCTAACTGAACACAAATGTATAGAGAACCCCTAACAGAAGTGCACGTATGAATGCTTTTACATCCTAAGCATTTTAGGGTTAAAAAAATCCCCCCCACCCGCACTTTTGCACAGTATCCCTGGGAGTCAGTGGGAACTGCCAGAGGTAGTTGGGAGGTTAATTTTTTACACCAGCAGTGAATCCACTAAGTCTCACATTAGCTGTAGGTCAGTCTGTATATGGCCCATATTTAGCCTCCCCAAACAAAAAAGTCACCCTCCGCCTATGCATCTAGAATATGAAGTGCAGTTTTGTCTCTAGTGCTCTCCAATGGGATATTATTGAATTAGAAATAATACAAAGAATGGCAACTAAGCTGATAAATGGTATGAAAAATCCCAGTTATGATGAAAGTCTGGCCAAGCTGGGTCTGTTTAAGATTGAGTAGATGTGCTTAAGGGGGAGGGGGTGATACATATGTATAAATATATAAGGAAGCAATAAAATAAATATTTTTAACCAGTAGGTCATTCCAGCTGAAGAAAGGGGATTCAACCTTAATATTCATAAAAGGCTATTAAAAAAGCCCTTAGTCCTAAGTTGATCCAGTAACAGGTCTGATTGCCATGGAGTCAGGAAGAAATATTCTTCTCTCTGAGGCAAATATAAGAGGCTTCAGATTAGGTTTTGTGCCTTTGTCAGGATCAACTGGCAGTTAAACAGGTTTCATAAGTTTGAACCTGATAGACAAATGTATATTTTCAATCAACAATACTCCAAATGGCCCTCACATAAACAACAACATGCAGTTGTGTTGATGCTTTTTATTTAAATCTCAGCAACATATTTTCAACCTATATAACTATCCTATTGTGATACAATATCCAAATAGTTGTGCCTGATTGGGCACAGGCCTGAAAACAATAAATGCACTAGGCCTAATAATATTAATACAGGGTATTAACAGTAAACTAGATAAACTTTCACCAGGTAATGCCTGTATTATATTATATTATGCATCTAGGTTTATAGGACATTTTTGCTGACTGGAGACTGACATATTGGTCAACTGGTGACAGACACCATAGGGAACCTGAGAAGGTTAGAAATAACAGCCTGGCACAAACTTAACCAAAAGATAGAAGTAAGAATTTATTCAATGGCCTATTAATGACCTATACTGTTTGCTCTGTTACACTTTCTATAAACTCACTAGTAGTCAGCACCACAACAGGCTCCATTTTTTCTTGGGTGCACATCCCACTGTGTTCACCTCACAGAAAAAACTCTCTTTAAATTATGAACAGCATTCTGTATTCCAATCTTCTTATAATAAAAATGCGGATCCCTTACACTTTCTGTCATCTCTGCTCTTGCTCCACCCCATGAATCCTATGATCAAAGGTGCGGACCCTAGTATTTAAAACGGCAATTTTTGATGTCAATGATAACATCATGAATTGTTTGATTTTTTTGAAAGATGTACCCATTCTGTATTTCTACATTTAACCTTGCCAGACCCCCTGGTACATTGTGAATATAGAACAGTGGTCCTCAGTTCATTACATGAAGTAAACAGTTCTGCATTCTAAGTTCTATTACTGAGTTATGATGGAATTAAATATTTTAAAGGTATGTTCTATCTGTGTTTTGTTATACAGGTGTGGGCTATACTGTGATATTAATAGCTCTCTATGTCGGATTCTATTACAATGTCATCATCGCTTGGTCTTTGTATTATCTCGTGTCTTCTTTCACATCTGAGTTGCCCTGGATCAAGTGTGGGAATGAATGGAACAGCCTCAACTGCACTGACCCAATGCTACTCAACATGTCCATGATCAGCTACAATACGAAATACTCTAAATTCAAGACAACACCAGCAGCTGAGTTTTATGAGTAAGCTTTTACATTTTTGTCACTTTGATTTACTTTGATTTTTTTGGGACAGAAAAGCTCAAAAATGCATGTTGAAATCTTTTGCACCTAGTTTAGTCAAGTTTAGTTTTGACTTGTTGTATTAAGTGTAGAGGTTAAATAGTGAACTGTAAACTTTTTTTGTGCATAGTAATTGAACTGCAAAGGACCTATTTATTAATTTATTAAGAAAAAAAAAGCATTATCAATTTGTTTGACACAGTTTTTTATCAGACCTAAACTTTCTTTTACATGAATATAACATTATTCTAAAGATAAAGTGATACGTGTTAAAGAGCCAAGATGGCAGAGTTCCCAGCCCGTAGGAGTTTACAGTGGGTGGACAGCTTACTGACACAAATAGAAGAATATTTAGTGGTTACCATTGCATTATAAGTGCAAGAAGTGGGTCAGACGTTATGATAGTTCTACAAAAGGTTTATTTTTGAAAAAAAATTCTCTCCAAAAGAATTCAGGGATGATGTTGCCAATTGCAAGGAACAGCTAGAGAGAAAGGTTTTAGGGAGGAAGCATCTGCTGTTGTTGGTGCTAAATTACAAAGTTTAAAGAACTATAAGGCTTTCAGCAAGTTTGCCAGAAGTTACATTACTCTATAGTTACATTTCCCTCAGTTTGAGGTGGGTGGAGTTTGATTAGTTGCACCTGAACAGACAGCATAAATAGAACCACTGGGACTACAGTGGAGCTTGCTCTGGTGGTTAGCTGCCCTTTAAGCGATTGCTCTTTAAGTGGGTTTTCTGTAAGTGGTGTTATAAACAACAGGAGTTAGTGCGGGCTCTGTAAGTGGAGTTATAAACACAGGAGTTAGTGGATGTTCTGTAAGTGGAGTTATAAACACAGGAGTTAAAAATTAAAGGTGTTTACAACAAGGTACAAAGTTTGTTATTTAATATAATGCTTTTTTCCCTGGTTTTGTTTAACTGTTTTCTGTAACTGGGAGAAGCAGCAAGATTGAAGTGCACAGCCTGCTACATGTATGCAGATTTGGAACAACAGTGGGGCTCAAGTCTTGGTGTAAAAAGGAATGGTTTGGGTTCTTAGAGCACTGGGCTGACTTTTCTTTGGGGTACAATCCATTTAACTGGATTGCACCTCAATTGAAGGGGGTCCGCAGTGCTAGGGGAAAGAATGGCTAAGAGGCTAGAGGAGTGTTTAACCTAATCAAGGGGATGGGTGAGCTAGAGTTTTATGGGAAAGCTAGTGTAGACCTGGCAGTGGGATTAGTAAGGGGCCATGGGGGAGGAGTGAGGGGCGTACAGTTTACCAGCTAAAGAGATTCATCTGTTACAAAGAAAACAGCCTAATAGTATCCTTACATCTAACTCTTTGTTACCTAATGTAAATATTAGTGGGGAAAAGTAGTAAACTCCACTCCATGCTGACTAATACAGCATGCAGGGAAATTGGGAGAGCTGGAGTCTATTTCATGTACTGAAAATAATTAAATGTAATGTAAATGGTTACATCTTTTTTAGGAGGGACAGAGGGATTTAAAAGTGTGGAGAGGTTTGTCTTTATGTAAAGTCAGATTTAAAGTCATGAACTAAAGAAATGACCACAGTCAGCAACGGGGAGGGTGTGGAATCCATTTGGGTAGAGATTTCAGCTGCAGATGGTGATATCTAATAATACTGAACTGATCTCTAACAATTGTGTGGGTGAGCATTTAGGGAATAGTGATCATAACATGTTGCAGAGACAGTTCTTTAAAAATTTTAAATGTGCAGATTTTGCCAGTATAAGGGCAATTCTGCAATGTATCAACTGTGAAAAGCTTTTTAACAGGGTTAAACATAGAAAGAAAATTGAATACCTTTAAAATATTGCTTAAAAAGTATACAGGCTAGTAAATTTACCTTATAAGCAAGGAAAGACATTGCCAAGCCAAACCTTTATGGTTGGTTAAAAGTGTTAGTGTCAAGGTTGGTAAGAAAAACACTGCTTTTAAAGCATTCAAGTTAGCTGGGACAGCAAAACTTTCATTAGGTACAAGGAAGCAAATGAAGCATGCAAAAAAGCTATCAGGCAAGCTAAAATAGAGATGGAAAGGATTGGAAATATTGCAGCTAGGAGTAAAAAGAATCCAAAATTATTTTTTAAATATGTAAGTAATAAAAAAATGAAGCAAGAAGGGGTGGGACCCTTATTATCACAGGGGGGTCAGTTGGTTGATGAGAACAGGGACATTCTGAACTCTTATTTTTCATCGTCTAGACAACTGAAAAAGCCAGCTAATGAAGGTTTCCCTTTTAATAGACCAAGTTCTAGTAATATAACTACTGATACTTGGCTCATTTAGGAGAAAACTGTAAAGAGACTTGAACATGTAAAGGTAAACAAAGGTCCAGGACCGGATGGTATTCATCCAAGGGTATTAATTGAGCTTAGCTCTGTGATCGCCAAACCTCTTTACTTAATTTTTTAGAATTCATTGAGGTCAGGCATGGTGCTGAGGGGCTAGCAAATAGCTAATTGCTAAAAAAAATTATTTTGCCTCTGGTGAGGCCTCACCTTGAGTATGCAGTGCAGTTTTAAGCTCCAGTCCTTAAGAAGGATATTAATGAGCTGGAGAGAGTGCAAAGATGTAGACTGTTAAGGTTGGGGTTGTTTTCTCTGGAAAAAAAGTTGTTTGCAAGGGGACATGATTACTCTTTACAAGTACATTAGAGGGGGGTTATAGACAGATATGGGATGTTCCCTTGGATGGGTTAAACTTGATGAACTTCGGTCTGTTTTCAACCAACTTAACTATGTAACTATGATATAAAAAACTGACAAACCTTGACATACCCTAACTATTTACCTCCCTGCATGCTAGCATTTCTTAGGATATGTGTCTCCTGTCTAAAGTGTCTAAATTACTTGTGAAACTCAGTAACCACTCATCCAATTTGGGAATAGTAATCAAACATTCCTCCAGCACTAAGGGGGTAAAGGAAATTTGTGTAAAATGTTAGACCAAGCCACAGAGGTGTGGGAGCTGGGAGATCCAAAGCCCCTGGGCTGCTGCAAATTTTTTTGCCAGGCATGATTTTGCAGCATATTTGGCCATTGGCAAATTGTTTCCCGAAACTTCCGCAAAACTGTGCTGCAAAAAATTTGTGGTCGCATCAAAAAAAAGGACAGTCTTATTAAGTATTATGTTGTACTTTTGTTATGTACTGTTACAAATTCAGAAAAATAAACCTTTAAAAAAAAAAAAAAAGGACAGTCACGTCAAAAAAAGCATGTCATGTAAAGCGGGCACGATTTTGTCAAAAAAGTCAGCAAAGTTGCACGGTACCCACATTTTCGCTCACCACTAGTAAATATTTTTCTATTCCAAACTACCAAACCACAAAGCTCTGCTAAAATTAGCAGTACTTTATGACATTTCTGCAAATAGTCTCAAAGCTTGCAGTTTGCAGCATCTTATCTGCCACAAATCCTTATGTACCAAGATCAAATATCTTGTAGGATGCTGGGGAGGCTAGGAAGAGAGAAAATGTAGAACACGTAGGGTACCATGGCAAATAAATAGCTATGACCGCTTTTCAAGTGTCACGCCCACTTTTAAAGCTCCACCCTTTAAAGCTTTAAATGGAAATTTTAAAAAATTAAACCTCACTCCCAGTCTATTAACCCACAATAAACTGATATTCTAAAGTAAGTATGATTTTTACTTTTCATCTTCCACATATTGTTATGCCAGCTGTCTACTGAACAGTTTGTGCGTGGGCTTATCCACGTATATTGCATATAGAGGTCCCAAAATCAAAATAACGTATACAAATTTTCATGGTCAACACTTGGCTGCTGCAAAAAAGGCATTTTTTTGTGCATTTTATAGGGTTTATTTAAGTCCCACAAGTCAAGTTGCTGTCATATGTGTGGTAAGTTCAGTTTTGCATTTTCAGCAAAAGTCTTGCAACGTGGGAAAAAAAATAGTTTTCCTAATGTTCAGCTTATGGAGCTGCTTTATGGAGTCTCTGGAGTCAATGAATACAAGTCCCCCATTCCAGTAGGCCACCCCAGGTAAACTAGGTTCCAAGAACAGCATTTGCTCGGTGATTAGGCTGCAGCTGTGCGGGGCTTGACTCCCCAAGAAAAGGATTTTTCAATGAGGGAGAATCTTGGTTAAGTGCAAAAGACTTAAGGTGGCCATACATGGTGTTCACACATGGGCCAATTTCAGATGCCGATATTGGTCCTTTAGACTGATTCGGCAGCTCATCTGCTTTTGTATGAGCACCACCGACAGGCCTCCCCAACCGACATCTGGCCTTAAATTGGCCAAATCTTGATTGGACGTGTTTTTTCCTTCAGATTGGTAATTACTAGTTGATCTAAAAGAAGGCAATAAAACTTTATAATACATTTAAGCCACAAATATCCAGTAAACTATATTTTTATAAAGGGTGCTTAGTGATCTCACCAGTTATAATTGGTGCTTAGTAAAGTCATTTGTCACATGACTCACTAAAACTTGTTCACTCCCTGTTGCAAAAAAATAAGGATATTATAAGTCCACAAATATAGCTTAATTGCGGACTCAAACTGCCAATTCTTTGGATGCAATTGCACTGCATGTACCACAGTTGTGTCCAATTCTCCAAAATGGATGCAATTGCACATGTTTCTCATCACTAATCTGGCGCAGTTACTCGGTGCAGTTACACTGAATATTTCTGCCTAGTCTGCCTAGCGTCCAGTGTTCGAGCAACATGTGCACCCTATACTTTGTAAGTGTGATACACCTATTGATGCAAGGCGCTAAGGGACATACCACCTGGTCAGGAAGTAGCAGTAGCTCCAGGGTGAATAAGGACGTGAATAAGGCCAGAGTGGCACTGAGCACAACTACATGGAAGTGCAATGAGAAAACTTAGATACTAGTACCTTTCATGAAAGTAGTCTTACACGCAACTGACTACGAGGAAAAGCACATGTTGCCCACTGCACTTCCAGATGTAAATGAGGCCTATTGTGTTTAAATCTAGCCACATGTAAAGCCAATGGATTTACATCCCTTTTAAGTTTATTTTGTTAATTTATTTCCTCGTGTTTATATTCCTGGATTCCGTTAACGATAGCCCTCAAATGTGATTATGTTCTGTAAACCTAGTTTTAAACATTAGATTTGTCTTACTGATGTATATGAATGAACAGGGGCAATTAATAAGTTACACACAGTGCCTGGTACAGAAATCAAAATGACACAAATGTTACTAAAAAGTAACAACATTAATTAACGTTAAATACTTTTTTTCAGTGAGGATTTAATGCTGTGACAGGTACTATTAACTTACAAACAAAGATGATTTTCAAACCTGAAAGTGTTTTTTAAAGTAATTGCAGCAAGTTTTCCTTAAAAAATGTCTAGCAGTCTGCATTCCCAACTCAAATGGGATGGCTGTGTACAATGACGTAATGCCAAAATTTCCCTCTGATAAATCTGTTATGGGCGCAATATCTCAAGAAAGTAAGCAGTTCACCAGAGACGCAAAATGGAGAAATGGTGGATTAATAAAATGTATGTGTGTTTTGGGAAGCCCATAAATTGCAGCCCACTGTGGTGCAGTTAAATTCAGAAACTTTGCCTCTGTAATTTGACTGGATGGTGACAGACTGGAGTTCATATGCTGGATAACTTTAGTTAACTGGCTAAAGGCAGCCTGCTGATAAATAGTAAATGAAAAAAATCTGGTCTAATAACAGGCCAAGGTCAGTGCAGGTGGCAGACTAATGGGTTAATTCACTAAAGTGCGTTAAAACGAGCTCTATTATTAGCATGTGTTAAAAATTTTTATTGTGTCTTATTTTTCGTGACTTATCGCACGATTCACTAAAAGGATACTTGCGTTAATTTAGACGCAATGCTGTTTGCGTTATTTAAGTCGCTATTTTCATGCGGTATTTGATGCAATGTGCGCTAATTAACGCATCGCGCACAAATTGTCGCAGCACGCAAAAAAACGCACGCCATATTAGCCATACACGCCATTACTTTTGGAAAACTACTGTTCTGAAAATGTCCATTTCCCTGCAAACTGGAGGATGCCAAATGGGCTTTCTTCAATAAGAAAAGGTTTGGCATCTAAAAGCTGCTGTGGCTCACCCTCCTGTGGCTCACCATGGTAATGCAGAAGCAGTTCATTACACAGTCTAGGATTGAGGCCAGGCAGATCCTTACAGTAATCCAACCATGGTGTATAAAATTAGACATTTCTCATCAAAATTTTGATGTAGGGTTAAATGTGAGTAGCTTTTTTAAACAGAATGATCCATCAATAATTAATAGCACATGAATAGTAAAAGTAATCCAGGACTACAACAGCCCCTCCCTTTTTTATCAGGCTTAATGATAACTCATGTCTGATCATCTTATCTTATCCATGCTGACATGGGGGTCTGGCAGCATCATCTTTTAGGCTTCTAACTTGCCTGTACCCTGAACCATTGTAGTTGCCCATGTGCAGGCACACACAGCAGATATTGGCAAAGAAACACAAGAGTTTGCATTTCAGAGCCAATATCCGCCACGCGTGCCTACACCCGGGCAAGGAAGGAAGGCTAATGCCACCAGAGGAGTTGATGTTTCTGCAGGCTGAGACTCAACTCTGTGAGGCATTAGCCTTAGAACCACAGTAAAGGTATCATGGTCCTACTTACTACATTAAAAGCAAGTACATTGTGATAACTGATAAAGGTCATTTGATTTTTCAGATCCCCCTTTAACCAAAATATGTTGTCTTAGAATGCCAAACTCTCAACTTATCTTTTTACTATTAAAGTATTTTCATAAAATTAGAATTTGTCTTTGCAAGTGAAGCAATTGGTTTCTCATTTTCTATTTTGGCCTATATGATCTCAAAGAAGCATTTGCCACCTTTTGTCTTTATTCCTATTAATCTCCTTAATAATTGTTTTACATCAGGTGGTCCTTAATGCTTTTATATTTCTTCCCCAAGGGAATACATTGAGAATAGTAAATGCTTAATAACATTTCAAAGCACAACCTTTTCTGTTCTTTTTCTAGCAGAAAATATTCCAGTCTGTGAGTGAAGTAATGACCTTAATGGTTTTAAGATTTGCATTGCTGAAATTTGAATTCTTGTTCATCCACTGTATGTTTATTTTTTCACAAAAACATTAAATGAAATACTTTTAGAGGTATAGATTATTTTTTTATCACAATTCAGTGGAATTAGTACACTAATGTCTATTCATGCTTTAAAAATTCAGGACTAATTTTTCCCTTAATTTAGTACTTGAAAAGAAAACTGGATGAAAGATAGATTACTAAGAGTAAACTGAATACTCTAAGGCTCTGTTGCATCATCATGGGCGTTCTGTGGTGTATCCACCTGTGCATATGTGTCGAGGTGCAATTTTTCTGCAAATCTCTGGCACTCATTTCTTGTTTGTGCGTCTATGTGCTCACACATCTGTGCATCTATACCTATACCCCGGTTTTGACACAATGACATCCACACACTCCCTGCAGGTTTGGTGCCAAAACCCTTGACCTTATTAGGACACCAGAGGAATTAAATAGCTCTTGGCTATAATCCTTGCTCCTGTTATTGGTTATTTCCGGTTAAGACTCCAACCTGATTTTGAATTCCCCCTTCTATTGAACTCTGCCTGCCTTTGACCTCTGCCTGTTACCGATCATGTTTGTACTCTGCCTGCATTTGACCTCAGCCTGTTTCCTTGAATTGTTTTGTAACCTTAGATATTGCTGTTTTTGTGGTACAATGCATGAAACTCTTCTCTACACTAATCTCTACCTGCCTTTCTGACAAATACTTTCTAATTGGACCAGCATTGTTAATGGAGTACCACAGAGGTCTGTCCTTGGCCCTTTGCTTTTTAATTTGTTTATTAATTACCTTAAGGTTGGCATTGTAAGTAGTGATTAGCAAAGTTTTTCGGCAGGCATGGATTTGCAGCGGAACTCGCCAGTGGCAAATTGGTTCCCGAAACATTGGAAAAATTTAGCCACAAAAAATTCCTGGTTGCGTAAAAAAGGGGCGGTTGCACTCAAAAAGGCACGGTTGTATAAAAAAAGTCACACCATACCCGCATTTCTCAATTTTTGTCGCTGTTTTGAGAATTATTCGGTGAAGGAAACAGGACAGATTCGTTCATCACTAATTGTAAACACTGTCTCTATTTTTGCTGATAATACTAAATTGTACTAAAAGTTGCATGCAGGATGTTGCCACTTTGCAGAGAGATTTGACTAAACTGGAGAACTGGGCAGAAAATTGGTAAATGAGGTTCAAAGCAAATAAAATGTTATATTGTATAAAAAGGGCATTAATGTAATTAATGAAAACATGACTTTGCCTCTTTATAGATCCCTTGTAAGGTCCCACCTTAGTATGTAGTGCAGTTTTGTGCCCTAGTCCGTAAGAAGGATATTGATGAGCTGGTGAGAGTTCAGAGAAATGCAACTAAAATTGTAAATTCAATAAAAGAGTTAAACTATGAGGAAAGACTGGGGTTTTCTCCGAAGAAAAGGTGCTTGTGAGGGGACATAATTGCTCTTTACAAGTACAGTATATTAGAGGACATTATAGACATATAGTGGGGGGTTCAATAGAAAAGATCAAAGAACAAGAGGCCTTGACTTTTAACGCAGAAAAGGGGGGTCTTCATGGTTAGGGCAGTAAGGTTCTAGAATGTCCTGCTGTGCTTTGGCTTTTATATATACCTAATAAGGCCACACCTTGAATTTTCATTTGAAGCAGTGCAAATGTTTTTTATCAGTATTAGCAATAAAAGTTAGAAATACCCAGCTCAGTGATGATGTCATGGCAGAGTGGCTTGGCTGATTTATTGAACTACTATAATATCCCAGGCTATGAGATCTTTTGATCTACCATTAGTTTAGGTATGATTTTATATGTGGTGTATAGATAGGTCTGTACATGCATGTATGCGCTCAGGTTCATTTGAAAGGGTGGTAACAGTTCCTTAAAAAGGTTATCTAGTTTACAATATATAACCACATTCCAGAAAAACTGAAAACATAGGTTACCACAGACATAAGTCTAGGGGCAGATTTACTAAGACATGAACGCTCTGAGCGTATTTCGGATCGCCAATACGATATTATCGTAACTAATACGATTTTTTCGTAAGCATTTTCGTGATATTTGCGATCTTCAGAAATTTTCATATCCGATCGGAATTTATCCCATTCCAGATTTGAACTCATGATTTTATGAATCTGCCCCTAGGTGTAGGACCCACAAACTACCAAAATTATCTGGTAGTAAAACATGGAATTAAATAGTTAAAGAGAAGAACAGAAAAGTGGAAATAGCCAGTAGGAAGAAATAATATTGCATTATTAGAGACAGAACTCACAAATGAAAACAGCCTCAACTAGATGAAGAGATAACTAAAAACTCTTTGTGGATAGTAAAAAACATTGTAAATGCTTATAATCTTACTCATCCTTACTGACAAGCATATAATGAATGTATTCCCAGAATGAAACCCTATTAGAAATAGCTTAGGCTATGTGGCACATGCAAGAAATTACCTTATAGCCAGACCTCAGGGCCACAGTAGAGAACTGACAGGATTCAGTAAACGGTTTGGTTTTAAATTAAGCATCTGCATCTAAGCAAGCCTGTAGTTCTGAATGAATGTATATATAAGTATCAAATACATGTAACACATATAGAGCTGTGAGCTACATTTAAGTAAATATTGGCTTGCCAACAGATAATCCTTATATACAGTTTGGAAACTGCTTTAAGCATTCAAAAACAATTTCAACAAACACTAAAATATTTAGCATATAAAGTACTTTAAGTTTGGATGTTACATTAAAGGACATGTAGCTTTGCAAAGGGAAAGAAGCACACCAGTTGTGTCGGCATGTGCTGTTTTGCTCATTTCTGCAAATAAATGATTTAAAGGCATTGCCGACACAACTGGTGTGCTTCTTTCCCTTTGCAAAGCTACATGGAGAAAAGGCTTGGGAGCGGCCGTGGAAGTTAAGCACCCTCTGAGAACATGTATGTAAGTGGTGTGCTGAAGATTTTTCTTTTCATTAAAGGACATGTCAACCCCAAAAATAATGTTTTGCCTAATAAAAGCAAACTTATTTCTAAACAACTTTCCAATATACATTCATTACATATTTTTAATGTTTTTTTTAGTTATTTGTATATATAACTGCTATTAGAAGCAGTGTCTGCCTGTCCTTATCTATTCTCTGCCCTGGTGGCTCTGGAGTTTAAAAAAATATAACACAAGGCAGCAGATTTTACAGACCTGAATTGCTATAGGAGCCTGGCGCTTCCAACATTGTTTAAAAAGTAACAACCAGGAGTTTAGCAAATGGTACTTTCTATAGGAAATACATTTACAAATAACTTTTAAAGCACTAATAATAATTAATAAATTGATATTGGAAAGTTGCTTAGGATTATGTTTTAGGCAAAAAAATTATTTTGGGGATTGACATGTCCTTTAAACACGTTTGCTTGCATCACTCTGCCAAGTGCTATATATCTTTTCTGGCTGCTGATCCCTTACTAACTGTACCTAAACTTTCAGACTGGTTGAACCAAGCAATGTTAAGCTATTGCAAGGCACCTGTTCCCTAGCTTTAGAACTGCTTAGAGAATATACAAATAAGCATCACAGTCACATTTAGAGGACAGCCATATTTAAACAAATGAGTTCTATTAGTTAGGGGTTATGTAATAAAAGACAGTGGGCTCATTTATCAACACTGGGAAACATTTGCCAGTGGGCAGTAATCCATAGGGACCAATTAGTGATTGGCTTTTTTCCAGCCACCTGCAGATGGAACAATACATACAACAATTTTATTGCTTGCCATGGGTTACTGCCCATTGGTAAAACTGCCCAGTGTTGCAAAGGTGCAGAAACCAATAGTGACCAATCAGCAGTTAGCATTTAACAGTTGCCTGTTAAAAGGAAATATTTTACAGGTTGCTATAGGTTATTGCACCCCCGGTTACTGCACCCCCAATGGGGGTAAGAGTTTACAAGAGACTTTACAGAGTTCCAACATTACCTTTGAACTAGCAGATTAAAAGCAATGTTTTTCTCCTTGCACTTTCATAGTTGCAACCAGTGCTGCTGATTTCATTCTGTCTCTTGTTACAAATTTTGTGCAAGTACATCCCTGACACAGGCAAACCCTGGAGCTATGGCAACCTCAGTTAACGGGAACTCCAGGGTTCCCACAAAGCAACTGATGCAAAATTGCACCTGAAGAATTGTGTGCACACTTGATTCTGATGCCAAGTGCAAAAGCTACTCCACCCAGAATATTCTGAGCACAACATCATCAGATTACTGACTAAGCACACTCGCACTCAAGTGTGCAAATTTTGATGCATATGCCAAAATGCACCTCCCCTATGGGAAAATGCTGCACTCTGCGTAAAACCATGGCTATTGTGAATGAAATTACATTATGTAAAGGACACCTTTAGTTTCTCCTTAGAAAAAAAGACAATATAATGTGTGTGAAATAACTTTGTAGTAATCCATAAGGGTGAAACATTGTAACTATTTTTTATGTATAACTATATCTTAGTACATTTTCAAAGTACAGACAGACCCGTTATCTGGAAAACAGATGACATACCTCAGTTGTTTTGTAAACCTGGTTTTCCTGAATGTAATTAGTCTTCTACTTCCTTCCATTAAGTGGTAAGTGCCTGATGCCCAGTGTAACTACACTTAAAAGTGGTGGCAGTTGGCCAAAGTTAATAATAAGAAACCTTTTTCTGTTTACTTCCTTTTATATTTATAATCTCCTATACAGTGCTAATTTTTCATCTCAGTAATACTATATGATTTGTACTACTACAAAAATATATGTATGTGTGGGGTAGTAATGTTTTGTTATACTAAACATAAACTATTCTTCTTAGTCTGCCATAGATTCTAATCTTATACTTCAGATTCCCATACTGCTACTCTTCTTGTTATATTTCTTTGCCTTATCATCTGAAA
This sequence comes from Xenopus tropicalis, assembly GCF_000004195.4. Classification (NCBI taxonomy): domain Eukaryota; kingdom Metazoa; phylum Chordata; class Amphibia; order Anura; family Pipidae; genus Xenopus; species Xenopus tropicalis. The sequence continues at coordinate 42,920,222 of NC_030680.2, forward strand.
AACAAAACCAGACATACTAATATGAAGAATTGACATCAGCTATGTTTCCTTGTCTTTGATGTCTTTCAAAGAGCACTAATAATTGTCTATCTTACATTTCTAGTCATATTTATTTTATGTGCATCCAGACAAAACATTGTCTAAATATGCTGGTCAGACAAATACACACACACACAGCATTTTTAGTATACAGGAATTGCAAAGATTTGGGCCCTTTTATAATTGTTCTCACGTAAAAGCAAAACACTGCTGTTTCCTTCATTGTCTTAAACCACTTGTCCGGCAAGCCATCAGGACATGGAGATTTCCCATTTAATACATAAATTTAAACAATGGCAAAATTCATTGGCTCTTTGGAGCTTGGCTGCTCTATATTCCCCTGATTAAATGGTACTAAGATTTGCTTATTTGGCAAGGTCACCAAACAAGCGGATCTTCACCCGATAGGCCCACTAAAAGGTGTGTGATATCAGGCCAAGTGGTCGGTTTACAAAGGCGGACCGACGATTGAATCAATAAGCTGTTGTAGTCCCCAATGCGACGGAAAATCCAACCTGCCTGATCAGGATATCGGTAAAATAGGCCCATCAGGGCCCATCATAATCTGCCAAATCCGCAGCTTATCTGCACATATATGGGCACCCCTGCCCATACACGTGCAGATAAACTGCCGAATTGGCAGCTAAAATCTGCATATATAGATACCTTAAGTCTCAAGATACAAGCATTCCTCTGCAATTTGCATTCTACGGCATTGCAGTTTACCTTCTACCTCCTACAATCTGCCACTTGAAATTTTGGTTAATTCTACCTGCTACCCACAACTTAACCTTTAGCACTTCTCTGGCAGTAGAGAATTGATACATATGTTGCACCATGTTAGCTGCCTAAGCACTGCTGAATATTGCTAAACTATATTGATAATATTAACATAAACAACATGATAAAACATTGACCCACTGTGAATTATTGCAACTCATGTTTGAAAGAATTAAGAGTTCAGTAAAAAGCACTGGCTGTGAATATTGACCAATATTGCAGTATTGAACAATATAGAAGGCTGTTGTCCCCGTGCATTTTCTTTTTCACTTAAAGGAAAACAGGAAAAATGCAGACATTATCATTATGTTCTGACATATATGTTTTGACTCATACAGCATGGTCTCACGTGTTTGTGCACAATTTTCAGTCCTAAGGTACAGAATTCAATTCCCAGGAAGGCTGTTTTTTGCATGTATATTGATAAAAACAGTTTGAGTTTTATTAACTTTAGTTTAAAACATTAGATTAAAGCCTACATCAGCTTTATTTGGGACATTAAGTCAATTTGGGGCAATTAGGTTAAAGTCTAGACCAGATCATAAACCTATATCCTATCATGGCTGACCCTGCTTCAGCTTATTGCCTATTTCAGTAATCAAATTAAGCCAATTTAGGAATATAATGTCCTAAAATAAATTATATAAAACACAAACTATTTTTATTAACGGCAAATAACTAGCTTTAGTCTGAATTGAACACTGAACCTTAGCAATGAAAAAGTGCAAGCCATAAGCTCAACCCCTATGCCACAGCACCTGTCGATTTCTTTGTGTATTAGAACATATGTTTCTGAATGGCCTACAGTCCACATGATCACATGAGTGATCACATTACAGATATTCCTTTACCCAGCATTCACCCTGGCACAGTTGGGGCATAGTGGAAAGAAACTTCTTTAACAAGGTAGGGCAATATATAGGCTATAACAGTTGATAACACTCTAGAACTCCACATGTTCAAAATTGCATTACTGATAATATATAAGTATAATTTGGAGCTGACCTTCAGTAGTATCTGTTGGTTAATCAAGCTATGTACATTGATCAAGATGGCCTTAATTAAATTCCCAACCATGGAAATATTCTTGTCATATTTTTCATCATACTATGTTCTTTGCATGTTTTTTTTTGTGTACCAAATGTATGAAATATGTAAATCTTACATACTTCTGTTGTCTTTATTAGGCGTGGGGTATTGCATCTACATGAAAGTAACGGAATTCATGACCTGGGACAGCCAAGGTGGCAACTGACTATCTGTCTAATTGTAGTGCTTATAGTATTGTTTTTCAGTTTATGGAAAGGAGTCAAAACTTCAGGAAAGGTGAGAAATTATTGCATCTAGGAAGATCAGTTGCATGCATTGTACGGATTGTTGTGTTTCTCATTTATTAGATAAGTGTAACAAACTGCACATTTAAGTGTGTGTAACCTCAAAAATCATGGTGGTGCTCGTACAGTATAAACTTATTGTTACACAAAACAATTATTTTTATTTCATCTTTCTGGAAGCCTTTTGCAATAATTTTATTCTCAACCAGACAAACAAAATTATGTGCATTTCAGTTTCATAGCAATCAATATTTCTACAAATAAAAACTAACTATGGGCCCATTATCAAGATTATTCATCTTATTGTAACATAGTAACATAGGCTGAAAAAAGACACTTGTTTCTTAAGTACAACCTTTATGCCTAGGTGAAACCTGCCTAACCACTAGTTGATCCACTGGAAGGTAAAAAAAAATTTAAATTGTCTCAGAGGGGGAAAAACTTCCTTCTTGGTTCCTCAATGAGACCAGTCCCTGGATCAACTTTGTACTAATAATGAATTTCAGTAGCTTTGTATTTCCTTTCTTCCTAAAAAGGCAACTAAGCCTTTTTTTTACACAACTTTAAAAAAAAAACCTTTACAAATAATACAGAACTTCCTTTCTTCTCATCTTAATGAATGTTCTTGAGTGAGTTGGAAGGGTCTACTGATAAAAAAGAATCAAATTTACTGTATTTTCCCCCTATGCATGGCCATTGTTTTATGAACTCAGATTTACCCTTTACCAGCTTAGTTACTCTTGTTTGGTTTTGGTTTTCTTATTAAGGCCAAGTTATTTATTTAGATCATTGCCTATAGCAACAGAGAAATCAGGAACTCTTACTCTTATAGTGTAGAATTTCAAATACACTTAAGTTTACACAAAGTGTTGTAGAAAATGCCAAAGTGTCTTTTCCTTTTTATATTCCAAACAGATGTGGAATATGTGTAGAATCAGATGTTCTATGGGTTCATGCTATTACAGGTAGTTAATCCAAAAGCCTCCACCTTTTAGTAGAAATGCCTACTTACAAACCAATGGTTGGAGCTGTTGCCTGTAGTCATTAAATTAAGCAGATCTCTCCTTTTCTTTAGATTCCAAAAAAAGATGAAAATTCAAATAGTATAATACTGTTTAATATATAAAATCACTAAAACAAATTGCACTCACATTAAGTCCATTGAGATCAGTCACATAAAATGCACCAGTTTTCAGTGTTACTGTTCCATTCCAGAGGAGGATCCTGCTGGCGTGTATGCTCCCTTTGTGGCTCTGCCTGTACCTGTGACATCATTCTTACCTTAAAATGTAAACTGGTGCATTTTATGTAACTGATCTCAATGTACTAAATGTGAGTGCAATTTGTTTTAGTGATTTTATATGTTAGCCCTGCAAACTGGTGTGAGAAAACAATCCTAAAAACACTCTCAAAAATACTTACTGTCTGACAAGTGATTTATTTACAAGAACTTCTAAGGCAGGGGTCCCCAACCTTTCTTACCACAGTCAAATGTAAAAAGACTTGGAGAGCACCACAAGCATCATAAAAGTTCATGAAGGTGCCAAATAAGGGTTCAGATTGGCTATTAGGCAGCCTGTATGCACACTATCAGCTTACAGGAGGTATTTGGGTAGTAAATCTTGTTTTTATTTAATCAAAACTTGCCACCAAGTCAGGAATTCAGAAATATCTACCTGGTTTGGGGGCACTGAAAGGTTGGTGAACAACATGTTGCTCATGAGACACTTTTTGGGGATCACTGCTCTAAAGGTTTACCTAACGCAGTCCTACTAAGTGGCTTGCATGTTTGTCTTTATTGTGTACAGCTGTATTTTAGCATGTGAACAGAAGACACATCCAACAACCCCTGGCTTAGGAGGACCTGCCAACGGTCCAGAGTTGTATCAGTTATTGTACCAATCTAAATGTAATTGCAGAAGAGTCTGCAGTGTACATGAACAATTGCTGCAATTGTCTCAAATAATAAACTTTGAGTTTATAATGATAATGTTTTCTCTCTTCTAATCTTAGGTGGTTTGGATAACTGCAACACTCCCATATGTGGTGCTGTTTGTCTTGCTTATACGGGGAATAACACTCCCTGGCTCTTCCAAAGGGATCAGTGCCTACCTTCACATAGATATCAAAAGACTTACTGATGCATCTGTAAGTAGGAAACTTCTTTGTTATTAGACAAGTTGTATCCCAAAAACATACTTATTTTCAAGGCACCTCAGTGTGATGTGACACCACTTTTCTCAAAAAATGTTGGCCCAGACATTATACTTTAGAGTGCCCCACATTCACACAAATCAACACCCTTGCTCTATGCATACCCATTATATACAGCTGCTGGCTCATTTACACCAAGCCACTAAAGTATTTAATGTACATGCTGAGCCAATGGCAACATGTTTGATACTGATAGAGAAGACAAGTTTTTTTTTTTCACCTGAGATGAAAAAAACCTGAGATTTAGGTTACTGGCTGGCGTCACTCCTTTGCCTTAAACATTGGCATTCTTCAAGTTTTTTGGACTTTTCTGGTCCTTGAAGATGAATAAGAAAGCACTTAAAGGACAAGGAAAGGTTAATTAAAATTAAAAGTACATAACATAGCATTGATCTATGCTACCAACTAATTTTCAGTTTCTATACTTCCTTTTCCTTCCTTTTCCTGAAAATCCTTGTTTACAACTGCCTGGTCTGGTATTTTACTCACAACTTAATTGACCTCTTGCATCTGAGCCAATGACCTTCTGTAGGGAACTTTTCCATATTCATCATTTTAGATACTTTTAAAAAACTTGGGTCAGTTCAATTATTTAATGAATTGTCTACATTGTTAGTCATTACGAAACAAATTCCATCAATCCAGTGACGCCTTCCTTTGCTGTTACCTAAATCTCCCTGTGCTACCAAAGAGTGCCCTCAGTCCCTTGCATGGTCCTGAATGCAATTTTTCTTGAGAAATCCCTCTTTTGCATTGCATGCATATATGGTAATCATACTTTATTTGCTGTGGTAAATCAAATGAAAATTGTGTCGCTCACATGTGACTTCTAAAGTGGAGTCTTATTTTATCTTTTTGTAGGTGTGGATTGATGCTGCAACTCAGATATTCTACTCATTAGGGGCAGGATTTGGAGTACTGATTGCATTTGCAAGCTATAATAAATTTGATAACAACTGTTACAGGTACGTAATAAGCATGGACAACCTCTGCTGTCAGAGCAGCCTCAAAAATTCATTCAATTCAGTCGTAATGCTACAGCTTATACTAATTTATTTTTCAAACTTGAAAGTTCAGTGTTTGTGCACTATATATTTCCCTATGGTTATTATTTATTGAGAAGACAATTTACTGAAGAGATAATTGTGGCTCGCTATAAACTGCATGGTAAAGAATAAATATTATGAAGAGATCAGCAGGAAACATTTTAGGTACATTGAACCTAGAAGACACACTGCTTTTTCCAAAACCAATATTTTGTAGACTTTTGGACAGTAGTCGCAGGGCTGGATTTCTAACCATGCCACCCTACTGTCAAATCTTCTCCCTCCTCCGTGCCCTTCTACTTCATAGTTCTTTCTGCATCTTTCCAGTTCCACCGAATCAAGACCCTTACAGAGTCTAGGGAGTGGGAGCCGTTTTCTAGATGAGCTATTGTTATACACTGTTGAGTCTGCAGAGGTTGATATTCGTGGAATGTCCAGGCATAAAACCAGCTTGGTCCAGGTGTATAAAAACAACAATGATCGAGTTTAATTCGAAGGAAGGAAAGGCTAATAAAGAGTTAATCTCAAGCTGCAGGCATACCTTCAGTTGTCTCAATAGTGCCCTTAAGTCTCCCCATATTTCACCTGTTCAGATGATCAGAAGTCAAACAGGAAGAAAAAATGCTAAGCTGTGTAAAGAAAGTTCCCATAATGCCTCACTCCTGCACAGACACCCAGACCAATTGAACATGCTCAGTTAGTTAAACTATGAGTCAGCTTTCTGCTGATTGGCTCAGATCCACATTCCTACGGGGAGAGAGTGAGTTCTTGGCATTCTTGAGGGAGGGGGGAGCAGGAGAAAGGAGACAGCAGAGAGCTGAGTGTCTCTGGCACATGAATTACAGATGCAAGAAATCTTTTCAAAGAGAAGTCAGTGCAGTGTTTCTGTGAGTGCTTATGGCTGTATTTATATAGACCTTTCTGATAAAGCTTACTTAGTTTTCTTTCTTTCTTTCTCCTTTAAGAGTTTACAGGTTTTGTATTGAGAGTTTCTTTTTATGTTCACCTGAGATTTAATTCTTCTTGTGATTTATCTGAAATTGGGTTACAGCCTGTGATCCAGATTTCCTTTGAGGAACTGTTGCCCATTTGGGGATGTTAGTTAGCTATGTCCCAGTAAGTATGACATGGAGTTGGACAGGGAAAATGAATAAATTATTTTCCTTTCCTAGATAATTCCATGTTATCAGATTCACATCCCTAGAAGCTTGTCTCGAGACCCTAGGGGTTGGGGTGTGGCTTTTAAAGCTTTAGGGAGGGTTCTTCTGATGGGAGCAGAGGGGTGTGGCAATATACAGTAGGTATGACAGAGTTGTAGGAAAATCACTGTAAATATCATACAATTTTCCTCCCTTGCAGAAATTGCTTTCTTAGACATTGTGTCTTGGAAACTTTAATTTATTTTGAATGTCTTTTGCTGTGCACACCCACTCAAGTCTTATCTATTCCATAATTTTTTTAGGCAAAACAAAAAAATGAAATGATAAGGGTGATGGCACATGACATTAGGTTGCTTGGGATTAATCTTTGCAACCACAGGCAAAAAAATGCCCGTTTCCCTCCAACCTAACTATATGTTAATCTTACTGCCCTATTAATAACCTTTACATGAAGTAGCATTTTGATCGGTTTATATGAAACTCAAAAGTTTATACCACTGGCAGTGCCAATTTTCCTGCACGCAAAACATATAACAGTGAGTGCAATGCGCTTTAACTTGGTGAATATTTATTAAAATTCAAATTTGTGAATGTTTTTACTTTTTTCTAATTCTAATAAAGGGGCAGATGTATCAAAATGTGAATTTAAAACTTAATACTTAAAACTCACCTATGTTCAATTTATTCCAAAAGGATTTTTAGAAGCATATTTATCAACTCTCATATTTATCAAACTCTAAATTTCACCCATTGATAAATATGCTTCTAAAAACCCCATATGAATGAATATAATTTAGGTTGTTATGTATTAAGCTCTAACTCACATTTTTATTGATCTGCCTCTAAAATTTACCAAATTCAAATGTGTGCTTATTTATTAAAACCCAAATGCAATGTATTCTACTCATAATTTTCTATGGGTCTAAAAACTCTCAATGGGTCTAGAAACGCTCAGAAAAATTTGAAAAAGTGAAATACATTTTACATTACATTTTGCTAAGAAAACCTATTGATTTCTACATGAACTCACAAGTTTTAAATGACAAAATTTTACATTTGAGTTTTTTTAAATTCTCCCATTTAATAAATAAAAAACATTCAAGTTTTAGAGACAATAATCCAAATTTGTGAGTTTTAGCACAAAAAATGTATATATATGTAATATAAACATAAGAGAGAAAAGTAGTAACCTTTGCTGCATGCTGGCAAATGCACAGAGCTTGTCAGGGAAATTAGGAGAGCCAGAGTTTATTGCATGTGCTGAAACTTATGATAACATTTGCATTACTGAGACCTGGTGGAATTAAACCTGTTACTGGGCTGTGAGTTTAAATGGTTGAGGCTTCCATTGTAACCCATCTAGGTAAAGGTTCAATATACAAAAGAGGATGATGGCTATTTGAGAAGCCCAGTAGTATTTCTTAATATCTGGGACCCATTGACCCCCCCCCCCCCCACCCTTAAATCTTGTGGCCATCATGGTTTGTCTGGGACTCTCTAGGAGGTTTCTCAGAATGTACTAAAACTAGCAGGGAACATAAATAATATAATGAATTTCCAACTGTGTAATTTTAAAACAACTTAAGTGTAGTAGAGGAAAAGGTGAATGGAACTATTGTAAATAGAAATAGAAGCAGTGATGGGAGTAAATTAGAAGAAGTCTGGAATGGAGAAAGTGATTTTTTTTGTGGAACAGATGTTTCAGTTCAAACTTAGGTTTGAAATAGCATAGTCTATTTGGCATACTGTACTGAAGGTCACATTCAATCCAGACTATAAAAGTTTTATCCCCTTTGCCATCTCAGATGTATTTCCTTCATGTTGCTGTTCTCTGAGTGTAAAATATATACAGTAAATCCCAGTGTGTACACCGGACAAGCCTGCCTCCTTCACTCCTAACTGCAATCATAGTAACATAGTAAGTTAGGTTGAAAAAAGAGACATGTCCATCAAGTTCAACCTTATATGCTTATAATTAACCTGCCTAACTGATAGTTGATTCAGAAGAAGCCAAAAAAACCCTCTGTATATATATATTTCAGTCACCCACAGGGACCACTACCAGGTGCTTGTGGTGAATGGAATGGAATAGTACATAAATAAAAGCTGTTTCAACCCTTTTAAGTGCCACAGAACATAGTACCTATGTTCTGTGGATAAAAGTACATAAGTGCTATTCCAAATCAGAAATTCTGAATGTTATACAAATCCAGAAACCCTGTTGACTAGTATGGGAGAGAGAGCTCCAGGCTTATAGGACAGGATTTTTAAAACAGCTTGCAAAGCATCAAGAGCAATAAGAACTAACAAGGCAATATATAAATTGGTCACTAGGTGGCATCGCATGCTGGCTAAACTACATAGATTCTGCCCCAATAGCTCTAACCTCTGCTGGCGGTGTAATAAATCTAAGGGAACACACACCCTCATCTGGCTTACTTGCTCCAAACTACAGCAGTTCTGGAAAAGGGTGTTGGAAACAATTAATAAAGTGACACAGCTCTCTATCAAAATAGAAAATGCTCCCATCCTACTATTGTATGCAATACCAGAAAAGAATAACACTTTGTCAGACCCACTTAACTTAGCACCTTCTGCAGGCCACAAAATCGCTGATTTCTCAAAAGTGGAAGTCCTCAAGTCCCCCTATGTACAATGAGCGGTTAGCAAAGGTAGAGGAATTAGGAAACTTGAGGAGATATCTTTCCCAATATACAACAGCAGTCAAACTTACCGCAATATCTGGTCACCCTAGATAGAATGCCTAAAGAATCTCGGCCAGCAAGGCTATATATGAGGATCGGTTGTTAACATAGGAAAACAGACCGGCAAACACACAACTTGATAGGTTTAAGTCTACATACTAAGTTGAAACTGGGAATTGTATTGGTTAATAATCTGCTAATGTAATATTACAAAGTAGCAATGACTTGTTGTCAGCTTTTGCTCAAATGATAAAAATGTCAAAAATATACTTGTATCTGATCCTCACCCTTCCCCCTCCCCTTCTTTCCTTCTGTACCCAATACCCTTAAAGTTATATGCAAAATTAAGAATTTAAAAAAAAAAAGTGCCACAGATCTTAGATTCAACATTCTGCTGCACTTCCGGGTTTGGGAGCGAAGGAGCAGCTTATAAAGTTATACAGTTACAGCACTCACACTTACTTGTACACACACACACAATTTTGTGGGGGGTTTTATTGCCACTGTGAATAGTTTATTGGCTAACCACACTGGGAAATACCCTTTGTATGTTATTTCGGTGCTCATCTTACATTTTTGGTGATTTGGATGCATTTTTAGTCATTTTGTTGCAATTTTTATCCTTTTAATTGCATTTTCATTTATGTATAGGTGTTGTTGACTTTATTTTGTCTGTAAAACTAATTTGGACAAACCATAATATTCAAACTGTGATTCTGACTGCAGAGGCAAAAAAACCCATTGATTTTATTGGATTTTAGCAATTTTATTGAATTGTGCATTGTTCTATGTTCCTTGTTTTTGCCCATGTAAATTTTGTCTGCTATATATCGATTTGGGTGCCACATAGATGGTAAATCTATGCATATTGGGCATCAAACTGTTCAGTTGGCTCCTGGTGTTCATATTTAGAATGTTTCATGTTGATACATTATGAAATGTGGGGTATATAATTGGGTAAAATGCTAGGTTTGTGATGAAGAAATGTTATAAAAACCACTACATTTAGCTTAGCTTTGTAGTTTGGTAATTTGCAGCAGAAAGATGTATTTATCAATTTTTGTTTCCTCAGAATGTGTACTTTCAGAAAATACATGGTAATCTAGGGTTTCCGTACTGTTAGGTGGTCTTATGGCACATAATACACATACTGGGTGGTTATACTGCAGCAGCCAACGTGTCAGATGTAAAAATTCATATGCACTATTTTCATTTTGGTGCCTCTGTACTCCACATAGTTTGGTAAATCTCTGCATATTGAGCATTAAACTGTTCAGCAGGTCTGTGTTGTTCATATTAAGAATGTATTTTGTTGGTATATTATGAAATGTGGGCTATAGAATGGGGTTTGTGCAAGCTTTCAGACAATTTTCAGAAATTACATAAAAATGTACTTTAAAGGATTACTTTGCTAATCCTAGGCACAATGGGCATTAAACTCTTCAGTGGGCCCTTGGCTTTTATATTTAGAATGAAAGTGGAAACCAATTTTGGTAAAGCATTGGGTACCAATTTTGAATTCACCCAAATGTGTACTTGGGGGGGGGGTCGAGATATTTTTTTTGAGTTTTTACTCAACAGAAATGTAGTAAATGTGCTGAATTTTCAGTAGCTGAATTGATCTCCAGGGCAATTAGTATTCAATAACTTAATTTTGGGGTCTCTAATGCCAGATACTTTGGTGATCCTATGCACAATTGACATCAATTGTTCAGTGGATCCTTGACTTTCATATTTAGGATGTTCTTGGTACCTAATGCTATATATCTAGTAGAATTAAGTCTAAAACAACTGGACTTTTTGGCGTTTTTTCCTTGAAAACGTTTCACCACTCATCCGAGTGGCTTCTTCAGTTCAAATGACTGGTAGGGAATTACCCGGGATTTAAACCCTCGAGGGTAGTACAGTCACAGGCATCCAATCATAATGGTTCCATTGAACTTATTCAGTTAGATATTGGCCGAATCTGACAGGTGTAAGGAGGTATGATCTAGTCACAATGGAACCATGATTATCATTGATGCAGGTGTTAATCCTTCAAAGTACATGACTGGAAGTGTGAACTGTTGTGAAACCGCTGGGGTAAGCATGTCAAAGCGGCACTGTATGTTGATGACAAGCGGTGTCGCAGGCCCCCTCCTTTGTTCAGTCTGTGACTGTTCTACCCTCAAGGGTTTAAATGCCTGGAAATTCCCTATCAGTCATTTGGACTGAAGAAGCCACTCAGATTAGTGGTAAATTGTTTTAGTAGACATGGTTATCTAGTTGGGATTCAGCAGAATGTGTATATTCCAAAATATAATGTTCCAAGATTTTCAGCTTTGGAATCTGAAGTATGCTGTATAATGCTGTAGTGATGAGAGATATCTTCATAAAACTATGCATAGCTGGTGTTGACAGAAATGTGATATTCTACTGGCATTTAAAGGGTTAAATGTCTTTATTTTGACGTCTTCAGAATAAACAGTATGTTTTGTGCATTGTGTTTGACATGATGGATAGATGTCACTTTTCATCTGTTTTTATGTTAATACTTAATAGCTCTTTTGTGTTACCTTCTAGGGATGCTCTTATGACTAGTACTATCAACTGTGTTACCAGTTTCATTTCGGGATTTGCTATCTTCTCTATACTTGGTTATATGGCCCACAAACACAATGTAAACATTGAGGATGTTGCAACTGAAGGTAGGAGGGAATATTCATGTACAACTGCTGATGAAGTTTTACCTGTCCTTTAAAAGAACAGTTGAGGGTAAAAATAAAACAGATTATGCAAAATAAAAAATGTCTAATATAGTTATTTAGGCAAAAATTTAATATTTAAAGGCTGGAATGACACAACACAACAGCCAGAACAATACTTCCTCCTTTCAGCGTTTTCCTTTTAGTTAGCCAGCGACTTGAGGTGGTCACATGGGACATAACTGTTCATTTAGTTTGATTTTGATACTGAGCACACAGACCAGGTTCAAAAGTAAACAGTTAGTAAATCAGTGAGTCCAGCATTCCTTGAAATGGCTATTTATCATTTTCTAATAAAATACATCTAACTTTTTACAACCACAGCTTTATGTACTCCATTGAGGGGCTGGCAAAAAGTTTTTAATTTGACTTAGCGCTATATACCCTATGACTGGGGCCTTAAATGTGAAGCTCTCTCCATATACTGTAGGATATTTTATTAATCTTACATTACTACTTTAACTGGGAGCAACAACAACACAGTAATTGTCATTCCTGTATGAATAGATGCAGTGTGCGAGCTTCTAAAGAGTCCCACACAGATGTTATTTTGAAGCTTTGAAGCTGAAAATGACATACAACAGCAAACATTTTCAGTGCAATTATGTCATGCAAATTTCTGCCCTGCCTCAATTACTGGGAAAAACTGCTGCATTGTGGATTAAAAAAACTTTTGTTGACAGTTTTCATACTGTTAGGGGGACTTAAAATACATAATACATATACAGGGTATATATTGCAGTAACCAGAGTGTTAGCCATGAAATCAGATATGCACTATTTTCATTTTGGCATCTGTAAATGGCACTTACTTGACTGTACTTGGCTTGTGTCTGCCCAGACAAATGTACAGATATGTGGGGTCTATGGCTTGAGATACCAGAAACAATAGCTGAACGTGCACATAGCTAATCCCATACAATGTCTATGTGTAAAGCCGCCTATTGACTTGACACTCATCACTGTCCATAAACCAAGTTTTGAATGAGCCCATCTGTTTCTTTACTGCCGCTCAGTAGAGACAATATACTGTAACATAAACAGTGCAACGCACAATGCATGTATTATATCATTTTTTATGTTGTATGTTTTGTTTCTTTTTATAAATGAAAAATAAAAACTTTAAAAAACTGCCATATGCAGGTGGCCTTTATACATTTTTTATTAATTTGTTGATTACAATATGGACTATCATCAGGAAGGATTCTTAACTTGGTTATTTAGTATAATTTGGTATATAGTTAAATTTTAATTTGTAATTAAGTTAGTAAGGTAGCAACCTCTATGGGTGAAGACACAAGGAGCTACTAGTGGCATCTACTTGTCACTGCTACTAAAATAGACAATGCTGATTATTTTCTGATAATTTTTAACTTTAACTTAACATGTGTTATCGCAGAGGCAATTCTCAGTATTGTCTGTGGCAGGGTATTTTCTGGTGTTTAATAGCTGGGACAAGTAACTACTACTAATTAGCTCCATGTGTCTTCGCCCTAAGGTTGGGCCTTGGTTAGAACCTCCCTTAAAGATTCTGTTGGAATCTCCAAGGGTAGTTCTAATCAAAGCCCAAACTTAAAGTCGCCAAGCGAGCGGATCTTCAAGGGCCAAAACTTAAAGTTGCCAAACAAGCAGATCTTGTCCCGATATCCCCACCTACGGTGGGCGATATTGGGTGAATTTAGGCTAATTTGGTTGTTTGGCCTTGGGGCCAAATGATTGAATTAGAACGCTGGTATCGGCGGAGTCAGTTTGGAGACCGAATCAACAACTTTTTGGGGATTACAACCTGTATAATTCTAGCCAGTTGACAGTCAGTGGCTTCTAAAGTTAATAAAGTGCTATCTTGGATAAAAAAAGTACATCAACCTGAGGGATAAAACATAATCTTGCCTTTTTATAGATCCCTGATAAGGCCTTACCTAGTGCAGTTTTAGGTCCCAATTATATTAATGAACTTGAAAGAGGTATTCAACTGGTAATAGGCAACTGCAAGGAGACATGATTACCAAGAATTTTAAAGGACATTATTCCACATATACATTTTACCATAGAAAAGAACAAGAGACCACCCATAAGACTTTGAGGAACTGGCCTTTCATTTGAAACAGTGGAAATGTTTTTTTTTATGTTGAGGTTTGTGGAATAGCCTGTCGGGTGATGTTGTCATGGCAGATTCTATTAATTCCTTTATGAGGGGCGTGGATGACTTTTTCAACAAGTATAATATCCAAGGCTATTGTGATCACAAGATCTACAGTTTAGAAGGGAAGGAAGCTCTGCCATTGACTTCTACATGAGGTTTAATCTGGTGAATTGTCAAATTCAGATTTTTAGTCATTTAGACACATAGGGGCTGATTTACTAACCCACGAATCCGACCCGAATTGGAAAAGTTCCGACTTGAAAACGAACATTTTGCGACTTTTTCGTATGTTTTGCGATTTTTTCGGATTCTTTACGAATTTTTCGTTACCAATACGATTTTTGCGTAAAAACGCGAGTTTTTCGTATCCATTACGAAAGTTGCGTAAAAAGTTGCGCATTTTTCGTAGCGTTAAAACTTACGCGAAAAGTTGCACATTTTTCGTAGCGTTAAAACTTACGCGAAACTTTGCACCTTTTAAGTTTTAACGCTACGAAAAATGCGCAACTTTTCGCGTAAGTTTTAACGCTACGAAAAATGCGCAACTTTTTACGCAACTTTCGTAATGGATACGAAAAACTCGCGTTTTTACGCAAAAATCGTATTGGTAACGAAAAATTCGTAGAGAATCCGAAAAAATCGCAAAACATACGAAAAAATCGCAAAATACCGATCATTACGAAAAAAACGCAATCGGACTCATTTCGACCCGTCAGTGGGTAAGTAAATCAGCCCCATAGTAAATCTCAGAAAAGTCACAGCGTTTTTTTCTCTGCGACTTTTTCAAAAACAATTTAAATTGAGTTTAAAATTAAAAATCAATAGTTAGTAAATGTGCCCCTAAATGATAACTTTGGGAGGGTTGAACGAAAATATTGAGTTTATTGTCCAAAAATCACTATTTTTTCGAGCAAAAAAATTTAAGTGATTTGTGAAATTTAAATGGGCGTTCATTTACATTAATCTTTTTTATTTTTCCCAACTATTAATCTATAGTTGCAGTTCTTTTGTGTCATTAGCAGACAGAAGTTCAAGAGAGTGAGGCAAAAACAACCTTCAATGAATATATTATTATTGTAATTACCTTCAGAGGTGGGGCTCATTGGGCTCATTGTGGGCGGCTCCATCATATCATCCATAGTTCTATGATAAATAGATGCAATGTATTTTCCATTTCATGAAATCTTACATCCCAACACAATATTTTAAAAGATAGATACATAGATTTCCAATCTACTAATCCAGTGATGTTCAACTTATTACATGTAGTGGGCCAATCATATGTTATACAGCATGTTGGAGGTCCAGAATTCTATTAAAATGATGATGTCACATAGTGAAATGTATGGAGCTTCTGAGCAGACTGGGGGCCATAAAAATGTTTTTTTAAACAGCCCTGTACTAATCTATTTTCAAAACCATTGAAATCAACTGTTAGTATAGGCCAGTTTTATAACATCTCTCCTAACAATATACATACTGGCATAGTAACATACCTTTGTGGTACAAAGAGAAGCCATCCTAAATATGAATGCATAGATTATGCATAGGATTAAAAAAAGATTATAGTATGTAAACAACCCAGAATGAAAATAATGCATATGAATTTTCATGGCTGACACTTTAGCTACTAAAAACATAATAAAAGCATAACTTCCTGCATTTTATTTGTTGTAAAATCCCCGAACAGTAAGCTGACCCTAGAAAGTTATATACTGAAAAGTAAGCACTCCTATGCATTACATTTAAAAAGGGTAAAATGATACCAAAAATTTATAGCATTTACAACCTACTTAAAAAGGTACAAATACAGTAAAAATTGTGCGTGTGTGCAAAACTGCCAAATTGTTAATTTTGTGTGTATACTATATTTTGTTTACTAGTGTGTGCTGTGAGTGTGCAAACCACACAAAAAGTAAGTGTATGTGTTAGTATAAAGTATTTGTGTTAGAGGCAGGCAGAAGATTAAGCAGGGAGATTTCCTGTCTGGTCATTTTCTAGGAGCCAATGGACAATTCTTTTAAAGCCAGTTCCCCTCTACCCATCCCTTAAAGGAGAAAGAAAGGTAAAAACTAAGTAAGCTTTATCAGAAAAGTCTATGTAAAGCCATAAGCACTCAAAGAAACGCTGCACTGAGTTCTCTGTCAGAAGATTTCTTGTGTCTGTAATTCCTGTGCCAGAGACACACAGCTTTCTGTTCTCTGCTCTCTGCTGCTCCCCCCTCCCTCAAGAATGCTAAGAACTCACTCCCCCCCTTAGGAATGTGGATCTGAGCCAATAAGCAGGACAACTCATAGTCTAACTAACTGAGCATGTACACTTGGTCTCGGTCTCCGTGCAGGAGTGAGGCATTATGGGAACTTTCTTTACCAAGCACAATGTTTTTTCTTCCTGTTTGGCTTCTTATCATCTGAACGGGAGAAATATGGGGAGACTTAAGGGCACTATTGAGACAACTGAAGGTATGCCTGCAGCTTGAGATTAACTCTTTATTAGCCTTTCCTTCTCCTTTAAGTGCTGCAGATCATAAAAGTTATTTGCAGAAGGAAGAGCCTTACATTTATAAATCACACTTTGCCTGATCTGTAGAAGCTAATCAGTTGAACCTATATGTTTTATTAAAATGTTTTTTTTATCCATAAGATTTGAAATGCTGTATATTATGTTATATTTCTATTCGCAACTTGCTTTCCTTGCTTTTTGTATAAGAGATGAATTATTATGTTTTGTTTTGTGTTTTCGCAGGAGCTGGATTAGTCTTTATAATATACCCAGAGGCAATCTCTACCCTTGCAGGATCGACATTCTGGGCTGTGGTCTTTTTCATTATGTTATTAACACTAGGCATTGATAGTGCTGTAAGTGATATCTTTTTAATAAAACAGCAGTTTTAATATATGAAAAGTTTGCTAAATAATTATTTATATATATATATATATATATATATATATATATATATATATATATATATATGTTTATATATATATATATAGTATTTATATATATATATATATATATTATTTATATATATATATTATTTATATATATATATATATAAATGTTCGTTTATGTTTAAATATATATATATATATAATGTTTATTTTAAAATTAAGTATACCTTTTATTTTTTTACTAAAACAACACTCTTAGAAATACATACATATATGTATATATATAGTAGTTCAAACGAGCGGCACTCACAGGTCTTATGCAAACAAAGGATGTTTATTCATTTTTGAATAAACATCCTTTGTTTGCATAAGACCTGTGAGTGTGGCTCCTTTGAACTACTGGATTCCTGCTTGATAAGGTTCTGCACCCAGGTAATTTATTTATTTATACGAAAGTGCCTACTTTACATGTTACATGTATGTATGTATGTATGTATGTATTTATAAGAAACAAAAAAAAAGAATTGTAGGGATAAGGGTACATGTATGTGTATATGTATAAATACATACAAAAAGAATGCACAAGTTGTCATTAAAAATAAGTTTCCACAAATACAGACAACTGCAACATTTTGAAGCTCACGCCACCACTTTGTCAAGCATAATAACACCACCAATGACAACAGTATTTAAAGCTTAATTCCATCCCCGAATTACTAGTGCCCAAAGGGTTCAAAGTAGGAACGCAGCTTTCAACTACACCTTACACTGCCGCAACTGACAAAATGCAGATGGAACTGCAAGCATGTAGATACACAAAAAGGCAGCAATATCAGAATGGTGCATGTACAGCCTGTACAAATAGCCTCTTAGAATGTCGCCACATTGAAAATAAACTTTGTAAAAAGCAATATGGTAGCACGCCTTATTGCAAAGGTGAAAAAGTGATTTATTTAGGTAATCTATATGTGCAACATTTCGGACCATATCATGCCCTTTATTAAGCCTTTATCAAAATAATAGATTTCAACTTTACAGAGGGTTTGATAGCAGAGTGTTAAGGCATGGGGAGAGTCTAGGTCGTCCTCTGAAGACAAAGGAGCTTGGCACTTGGTAGACTTAGGTCAAGATTTAGATACCCTATGGTTTGATTTGTCTAGCAATTAGTCAAGGTATACTGCTAATTTTAGTTTACCAGTGGTAAGTTGTATTGCCCAGGCAGGGGATCCTGGCTGGGTGTGGAAGGCAACGCAGGGGTATCCTGCAACACTTTCAGGGAAGGGTCCACCCTTGAATCACTTGTTAGAGAGAGGGTTGTGACTTCTTTAGCCTGTTGGGCCTCATCAGAGGTTTCCTTAGAACATGCTGAGAATATTGGTTACTTTCTTCCTGAGGCAAGATGTTTGCAGCACCATTTGCAAGTTAGGTATCTAACCTTTGTAGTATGCTAGGACCCCCTAGAAAAGGGTCCCTCTGCCATTAGCAGGCTATGTAGCCACTAATGGGATAGTCCCTGAAATTGCAATGCAGTGCTGTAAATAGCAATGCTAGCAGGGTCGGACTGGGGGGGTAGGGCCCACCGGGGTTCCCGCCCCAGGGGCCCTGCATAGGGTCCCCCACCCGATGTCCTTCATTGAGCTCGCATAAGTTTAACGCGTCAGGGGGGGAACGGTCGGGCAGGGGGAGCGCCAGAAAGGGTCAGGTCTGGGGCCAGTCCAACCCTGAATGCTAGTGTGGCAAAGTGATATTACTATAAAATAAGTTTAATTAAAATATTCCATATAAAGGATTGGCTGTTTTTCTCCTTCTGTGTCTGCCCTTTGTGTGATGGTGTCCCTGTCCGGGATTGAAATGAGGGTCAGGATGAAGAGCGGATGAAGAGTAAAAGTGCACAGTTGAGTGGAGCATCATAAATGACACAAGAAAAGTACGCAGTAGGGAAGAGCATTGGAAATGACATAGGAGTGTATGTGGTGTAACTGATGAGTGCATAAGGTAGCATTGTTTTAATACTGGCACACACTGGGCTGAAATCTGGGGCTGGATAAATATATGGAGTACACAATCTATACCAGAGTGGACACAGAGAAAGCTGTGTGCAGAATGTTATAAAAATGTGCTGTTTTTGGCAATGAACAGATTGCGCACTGGGTGACTTGGTGATATATAGCCAAGTACTGACCTGTACTGGACAGCTTCTGTTCTGTGAAAGTATAGGGGCCTAGTACTGTTCCCCCTAAATTAGTGACCCAAGTGTTAATATTCCCATGTGCGAGTAACCAATCTAGAGGACTTCTACAGCTAGAACTCTTGGTCAACCCCTGGTGCCAGCATTTACTAGCTGCAGAATCAGATCAGAGAAACAGACCTCTCTCAGAAAGTAATGAAGGCAATAGCAGCAGAGAGAAGGAGCCTTCCCTTCTCTTCTTCTGCTTCCTGGTGGTGGATGTTATTCCTTATGGTCCCACAGACCACTTCAAGAGAAAAAAAAGAAAAGGGCCTTATGATGCAATGCCCCCAATTCAGACAGTCTCGTAGCCGAGGATATAGCAATTAAGAAGGCAATAATCCACATGAGCAGTTTGATGTTGATGGAAGCCAGCGGCTCAACATGGGTGTTTTGGAGTGAGCAGAGTACAAGGTTCAAAATCGACAGAGGAAGGGGTTGCCTTTACACAGGTCTGATGTGATCAGTATTCTGGAGAAATGTCTTCAAATTTTCTAGCAATAATTTGGTGCTGAAAGAGGAGTAAAAGAGCCAAGACTTGAACATTTAAGGAGTTTAACCCCAAGCATGTGGAAAGTGTATGCTTGTCTTGCTGTCCATGTATGCACCAGGTGCAAAACATGAACAAGATATGGTGGTAAGAGGCTGAAGTAACCCGTTTGTGACCTATAAAAGCACAGAAGTTCCTTTGCTGGAGAATCCATTTTTGGTCCAGCTTTCAATAGCTATACCATCTCTGCTACTTTTTCCAGTCTGATGTGATGAGAATTGCCCTGTCAGGAGGTTTGGCCACAGAGAAAATTTCCATGGGGAGGCTATGAAGAGATTGCATAGATTGGAAAAATAGGTCCAGGTACAATAGCTGTTGTCTGGAACTGAGTAAGTCTGCAGAGAATGGGGTGTATCCTGGGAATGGGTGGGAAAATGGAAACCAGATCAAATTCCCAAGGGGTAATAGCATCCACAAAGTGTACCTGTGGGTCCCGGTACCTGGCTGATGGTTGAATGACACTCTATTCCACCTGTGGGTAATCCCAGTAGGTGCTGAGTTGGTGGAAGGCTGTTTTGTGAAAAGACTATTTCTCTAGATTGAGGATATTCCAGCTGATTAAGTCCACCTCCCAATTCAGTTATCTGGGAATGTAAACTGCTGCCAGGTAGCAGTGATTGGCCTCTGCCTATTGTAAAACATGGGAGACCTCTTTCCAAGCTGAGCTGCATTAATAATTGATCTAGGCCAATGTGTTGGCGTTGTCCAACTGCACCTTTATGGGGCACCCTCTGAGTAGGAGTGACTATTGGGTGAGGGAGAGCTCCAGAATGTTAATATGAGGTTTGGACAACACTTGGGACTATCTACCCTTAATTGTTTTGTTATTAAATCCCCCTCCCCAGCTGTAGTAATCATGGACCACTGAAGTGAGCAGGACTTTGCTAATTGTCTGAGCACAGACCTTTTTTTTTTTGAGGGTGGTATGTTGGACACGAGGAACTTGGATGGGGAATTTTGTCAAAATTAGATATTGTAAACGGAAGCAACAATTTGATGGACCCACTTTTTTGTTTGTTATCTTACGAAAGAGCATCATCTTATAACCTCTCCGTGTTGATTTCTGGAGTGGTAGCCCTTGTCCTTGTACAAATAAGATGGCTGGGATCTGGAGCACTGTGGCAAGCAAAATCCAAGGAGGAGTGAAAGGGCCACTTAGGCTCTGGGTGGTAAATTTGGGCAACCTAGCAACTGGAGCAACCACCCTTGGGACACATTCCCATTTGTCTCCACAGGATTAGTCAAAGGGGTAGCGAGTGATGTTTCTCTAATCCTTCATGCATCAGGTGTTTTCTACTCTTTTTTTTATGAGCTCATCCTCTGTTTCGTACACCAGGAAATGCTTTTAGGGCTTGTGGACTGAGCCAAAACCCATATATAGAGTCTTTTGTTTTTTCAGTTCCTCCTGGAGGGTATAAATCATCCTATGAGCAAGGTTTTGACAGTTATTGGAGCCTCAACCTCAAATGTATAGTCATCAGCCCTTGTACTCTGTGGAAGGAATTTTTCCCCCTTCTCTGCAGCAAATTAGAGAGGTTTCAGATGGGGTTTTTTGCCTTCCTCTGGATCAACTAGAAGTTAGGCAGGTTATATATAGGCATTATGGTTGAACGTGATGGACGTATGTCTTTTTTCAACCCAACTTACTATGTTACTATGTTACTATGAATAGCAGAGGTAACTTCCACTTTTTCTTCTTTGCCATCCTGTCTCCTAAAGACAAGAATGCATTATGTCCACATGAACCCTGTGATGCCAAGGGACATCCCGAGAAATAGTAGTGCTGATTTGAAAAAAAAGAGTCAGCGCAGAAGCATGCCACTGCTGTATTGCCCTGGTGTTCCCATAAAATGTGGGTGAGATATCAGAGGGTTGAGTACCTATGGGCAGTATTCCATCATGCTTTTTGTACAAGTTTCCTGCTAGCAATGGCAGTACAATAACATGGCTTACAAGAAAATCCATAGGCACTGAAAAGCACATGAATTTATGCTGTGTAGACAGTGCAACTGCATGTCTGTCCATAGCTTTAGTAGGGCAGAAGAGTCGATGTTCTTTTGT
Source organism: Xenopus tropicalis (assembly GCF_000004195.4). Classification (NCBI taxonomy): domain Eukaryota; kingdom Metazoa; phylum Chordata; class Amphibia; order Anura; family Pipidae; genus Xenopus; species Xenopus tropicalis. The sequence goes on from NC_030680.2 coordinate 42,942,115, forward strand.
AAAGCAGCATAAAAGCATGCCAACGGTAGAAATCTCCAGTGTAGGAGCTATGCATTTGCACAGACAACTGTGCATGCATTAATCAGAGGAAACTGGGTGGGAAAGGGGAGGGGTGGCTTGGTGTTCTGTAGTGGACAATAATCAAGGCAGTACTACCAGAAACCAAGTAGAAGCTCATCTGTAAGGGCTCAGGTGCTATTGCTCCAAAGTGTCAATAAAGGGAATGAAAACCAAAAATTAATGTAGTGATAGGTTCTCATTTAAACCCACAACCAAGTCAGTTAATAAATATAGACTTTTTAAGGGACTTTGTTAGTAAACATTTTACTATAATAATGTCTACTTTATATTTACTGGCCTGCTCATCAGTTTCTGTGAGTGGTTATTCCATATGGATTTCTTACAACTTACCATTCTTTTTTGTTTGGATATCTTTGTTTGGACAAACATATTTATAAATATACCTTATTAATGGCCCTGCTCATCAGTATCTGCGAGTGGTTCTCTCCATATGGAGTTTCAGCCACTGTTTTCTGTTTGGATATCTTAGATGCACATGTTTATAAATATGCCTTGTTAATTTTACACCAAAAAAAACCAATATAAACATTGGTGTAAAATTAACAACTTACTTGCAAAGTGCCAGCACTGACAACAATGCTAATTTTACTTTGCATGTTATGTCTGTATACAAATGTTTTGGTGCACCTATTTAATGCTGTATGCCAAAGTTTTACTGGAATTTATGCAATTATATTACACCACAATTAAAGTTATGAAGTAAATTGATATCCATGAAAACAAAAGCTGAAGATAAATACAATTATTTGATATGCTAGTATGGCACCAATACAGAGGTTTAGAAACCTCTTGATGGTTTTTAGATATGAAGGTTGGTTTATTAAGCGCCACCAAAAATTATATTTCTCCACCACGTTTCACCCTACTGTTATAAACATGTACCTATGTAAGAAATTGAAACCTGGACAAGTTTTCAGTTAGTTATTAAAGGGATTCTGTCATGATTTTTATGATGTACTTTTTATTTCTTAATTACACTGTTTACATAGAAAATAATTCACTCGACCATGTAAAATTGTGTTCTTAAACAAACAAATGTATTTTTTTAGTTGTAATATTGGTGTGTAGGCAGCCATCTCAGTGCATTGTGCCTGGTTCTGAGTTTTCAGGAGTCAGTGCTAAACATTAGAACTGTTTTCAGATAACTTATTTTTTCTCCTACTCCCATGTAACTGGAGGAGAGGGATTTGGATTTCTTACTATTGGGTGCTATTCTGTTATCTACTGGGAGCTGCTATCTTGCTACCTTCCCATTGTTCTGCTGATCAGCTGCAGGAAGGGCCCTGGTTATATCACTCCAACTTGCAGCGCAGCAGTAAAGTGTGACTGAAGTTTATCAGAGCACAGGTCACATGTCTGTAGTACCCTGTGAAATTTAGAAAAAATAAATAAAATCGATTTTTGTGTTTTTGAAAAATGGATTTCAATGCATTGATGTACTGATGAGTTTTGAACAAAAAAAATCTTAGTTTTTCTCTGTACTCTAGCCGCAACCATCCAGTAATTATTTGTTAATAAATGAATAAAGCAAAAATAAGAAAAAAGAAAAGGTATATTATAAAATATTATAAACGTATAAAGCATTATTGTGTGGGGAAAGAAGCTGTTGCTTCCTTTGCATCAGTTTGTATAGTCAACCAGTGAAATTTCACTAGGACTCTAGGAAGATCTAGGTACCCATCAGTGCCTAATGGTGGTGATTTTTGTGTATTCTGAAAATATGGATTTGTTGGGGCCTAAAACCATAGTCTTGTACCAGGTTTATCCATGATGCACACCAATTCTATTTTCATAAAATCTATTATTTCCTTTTAAATTACGCCACCTGAGCTATCAGCTTGGACTATGTTAACTTTTTCTGTGCTTTTCTTTTTCAGATGGGAGGCATGGAGGCTGTTATTACTGGCCTTGCAGATGATATCAGTATCCTGAAAAGACATCGTAAACTGTTTACCTTACTTGTGGCTTTCATCACATTTATATTTGCTCTCTTGTGTATAACTAATGTGGGTAGCATTTTTGATCACAACACATTTTAGTATTTTAATACGACATTTGTTAAATTATTGTGTTATTATGTGTTTTTCTCTATGACCTTTTCTGTTACAGAGGAATGTATTAAAACTAGACAAAGCTTGAAAAGTATATCAAAAGGCAGTACAGGTATTGGACCTATTATGCAGAATGTTTGGGCCAGGGGGGTTTCCAAATAAGGGTTCTTTCTGTAATTTGCATCACAATACTTTGTCTAGTAAAAAATCATTTAAACATTAAATAAACCTAATAGGATTATTTTCCCCCCAATAAGCATTAATTATATCTTTAACGGTATCAAGTACAAGGTACCGTTTTGTAATTACAGAGAAAATGGAAATACGTTTTAAAATGTTGAATTATTTTATTAAAATGGAGTATGTGGGAGATGACCTTCCTATTCTGTTAACAGATCCCATGCCTGTACTTCATAACTTGTTAGGAACAGTAGCACCAAAAAAATTATCAAAGTAATTAAATATAATGTACTGTTGCCCCACACTGGTAAAAGTTGTGTGTTTTCATCAGAAACACTACTATAGTTTATATAAACAAAGCTGCTGTGTAGCCAAGAGGGCAGCTATACCATTTGACATAGAGCTAAGGCTTCTGACAGGCATGGTGGATTCTCAGCCCTTCAGATAAACACAGGCCAAAAATCTGCCCCTATGCTCCAAAAAGCTTATTGATGTGCCTGCACCCAGAGCCATGGCATCTGCTCAGGTTCAGGTGCACATAGTGGATTTTGAGGCAGAGCTGATTATTTGAGTTGATTGGGGCCAAAATCTGGTCTGTGTGCCTGCACCCAAGACAACACAATGGCACTGGGAGCAGACACGTTAATAAGCTTTTTGGAGCATAGAAGCAGATTCTCCGCCTGCATTTATCTGCAGGCCGAAAATCCACCATGTGTGGCAATAGCCTTAATGAAGATGTCAACACTAATTTTTATTTCAGTTGTAATGCATAGTGCGCCTTACCCCGACCTGAACAGCATTCATTCCACTCCCCCAATCTCCTCCTACAGCCTGAACCGCCGCATTCTTCATTTCTTTGCCGTCACCCGGAGCCCATTTTGCCGAGGTGACGTCATCAAGCGTGCGTATGTGTTCCAAATGCGCATGTGCGCATAGCCCCTCCTGTCTAACCTCTTGAAGTTATCAGAATTATCTGATATGCACATGCTCATTAAAAACGGATTAGAAGTGCGCATGTGCACTAGGCTAAGAGACAAGCAGAATTCTGAAGGAAGGGGGAAGAGGGAGTTACAGCGCTGTGCAGAAGGAGAAGCATCAAAGGATCGCTGCAGCTTCACTGTTTGCTTTTGAGGGACCAGGGTGGCAGGTATTTAAAGAATGCTGTGAGGCTTTTCACTGTTACATTTTTTGGTTGGGGGTTTACATGTCCTTTAATGGCACTGATTATACAGAAGATAACATAGAAGTTCTGTAACACGCCATTGTATTCTATTGAGTTTATCTGTTATCTGCTGTGTAAACCTGTGCCTTTTCTTTTTTATCAGCTTGAAATGCTGCCCCTGTGGCTACACAGAAGTTTGTTTATATAAACTATAGTAGTCTTTCTAAAGTAAAAACACAACTTTTACCAGTGTAGAGCAAAATCACTTTATATTTTAATTACTTTAAAACACTTTCAGTTTTATTTGTTACTGCTCTTTAATTTGATAGGGATATTAACCAAATAGACTTGGTTTTGTATTTGTATTTCTATCTATATTTTTTTTTTTCCAAAGAAGAAATGGTGCCAGAACTGTGTTTGGTTTCAGATTTATAGTTGGAGTGGGGCAAGAAAAGGATTAATAGAAAGAGAGACTAATACTAGTATTGAACATGTATATTTTTAGGGGTTTCCCACATTACTGTAATCCCAGATCTGTGGAACTAGACATAATAAAATGTTGTTTTTTTAAAAGTGTGTAAGGAGGCAAAATGTAAATTGTTTATGTTAATGGATGGTGGCAGAGAGATGATGAAGTTGTATAAAAGAGAATTGTGAATAAAGTATTCCAGGCAGTGAGAGTTTGAGGAACATAAGAATTCTGTTTAGGGAAGGAATAGGCCTGATGGATTCTGCAGAATTCAAGTTAAAAGGTTATACTGTTGTGTGAAAAGAGTTGAGAAATAAAATCAGAGCATTCCATAGATTGAACTTTTTTGAACTTTACAAGTGGAAAGCATGATACCTCAAGATATTTGGACTATAGCCAAAAGCTTTGCTAGGAAACTGTTTGCTTAATACAATGAGGGTTGTACTGCATACATTAAGTAAGCTAGTGGTTTTGGACATCTGGTATGTTATTGGGTATTGATTCCCTTAGTTCACATTTTAGCACATATGTTTCCCTCAGTCTAAGCAAGACTCTGTATCCTTATCAATATCTGAGTTTACACTGATAAGACACATAAGTGAAAATTCCATTCACTAATTATTAGTCAAATTAATGGTGATATTGCTGCAATACCAAATGTGCAAGAGCATTCCACCTGTTGTGGGACACTTACACTGTTGTAAACACCTAAGCACACCTTTTACACATATCATAAATACTAAACCTGAGGTCTGTGGTTATGGAATATGTATCTACCCCTTAGATGGTGGGGGAGGCTGTAAAATGTTATTGATTAAGAGAAAGGTATGTTGTATAAATACTTCAGCCCCTAGTTGATTAAATTAGGATTATGACTTCGCAGAGATTTATGGTGCATGATTTGGGCTGCAGATGTTTGTCTTAGGAACCAATTTTTTCTTGTCCAGGTAATTGTACTGCAGCTGTATGCAGAGCTGCTACACTTAAGGAGGTGCAGACGCACACCTAGATTCTCTGTTTGTGGGAGAAAGAGGCAACAGTTTTCCATGTGTCTGAGAAAGAAAGACACCGCTCTACCTGGACAGTGTTGGACTGGGACCCCAGACCACAGACCCTAGGCCCACTCTCCAAACTATTTTTCCTCCTTTCCTTACCCAACCTCTTTATTCTCCTAGTCTCTTTTATTTACATGCTAGCGTCTATTCTTCCATCTACTGTATTTCTCCTCTTTTTTTACCATTTAGAAATAGGGAATGACCATGAAACGGGCCAAATGGTCAGAAGCAGAAGGGCCCATTCCTGGTATCCTGGTGGGCCAGTCCGACACTGTACCTGGAAGCTGCGAGCGAGCAGAGTGAAGCTGCATAAAATTCTGCGTGATTCAGGAAAGGAGGTCTAAGGCTAATGCCACACAAAGCGTAGGGCGGATATATTCGGCAAGCGTGAAAGCGCTTGCTGAAAATTCCGCCCTTCTCCTCCTACATGTGCCTGCACCCGAATGAATGAGATACGCTCAGGTGCTTTTTGGCTCACGCTTTGAAATTTGTGAAATTGAAATGGCCATTCATTTCCATGAATTATTTTTCCCAAACAGGAATTGCTCCAGCAGCCATTTTAGGAGCATTCTTAAAAAACAACAATGTGTTTAAGTTTCACTTGAAACTGAGTGAAATAGAAAACAATGATGGGATTGATTTCCCATTGAAACTTGGTGAAAAAGAAAACAATGATGGAATTAACTTCCCCTTAAAATATGTGAAATAGAATACAACAATGTGATTAACTTCCCCTTAAAAAAATGTGAAATAGAATACAACAATGTGATTAACTTGCCCTTGAAGTAAAAATAGAAAACAATGATGGGATTAATTCCCCTTGAAACTAGGTGCAATAGAAAACAATTATGGGATTAATTTTCCCTGGCTATTCTATTCCTCTACTATTCTAAGCCTCCATAGGACTCAATAGTCCTCGCCAGCTTAAAGTTTTCCAAATTTTGAATGTTAATGGTTTATGGCAAGTATTTTAGCAGACAAAGATAAGTGAAATAAACATATTTATTTACTGGCTTACCGCACAATTCCAGCCCCAATAGAACAAGGTGTAGCAAGTATATTTACACACAAACACCTTTGTATTAAATTAAACTCCCCGAATTCACCTTGAAGAGGAAGGCAGTTTACCTCTAATAACTAGGTAACACAGAGGGGGGGTAAAATAACTATATAAATATAGTTATTATAGGCTCTCTGATGCCTAAACATAGGAAGTTTTGAGGTGCAAAAAGGGGAGAAAACATTCTCCTTGAAGTGATTACACCGGCAGAAATACAAGACAATATTTATTGATAATATTGAACAACAATTATATAAAACACCATAACCCATATAATCAAAGGGAATGACCACTTCACAACAACAACTACAACAATTCACAGTTGTTAAATGTGCATGAATGTTGAACTATGAATATGCAACACTGCGTACTTATTATTTGTTCCGTATTCAAGAAACAATAGTAATCTTTGTGGGTTAATATGTTTGGGTCAAAATGAATAACTGTGCATTAAAGGAGAAAGAAAGGCATAATCAATGGAAGGTAACAAAATGTCAGGTGATTATAGTCCCTGAGACTGTTTGCTAAAAACTGCATTAAAAAACCATGTTTGTGGCTAAACAGTTGTCAAGGTGACAGGTTTTTGTATATTGTAGGTGAATTGCATAACATTGGATCACACTGGACTAAAATAGTCATTGAGTATTTTATGCGGTGGATCTTATTGCCTCGATTAGCTAACAGATACATGAACATAATATTACTGTAAGAGGCATTCTAGAAGCTCGGTTTACAAATCCTAAGCAAAAATTCCAATCTTGAGTGAATCCACTTCTTTACGAAGTACTACCTGTAACAGAAAGCCTAGTGTGAAAAAGGGAAACGGGAGGTGGATGCAAGAGTCAGTGCATCCCAAAAAGATTTGCCATAAAGATAGGAGTGTGAACTTAGGAATGGAATTTTAAGATGGGGCTGATTTTTCTAAAAGCCAAAGGCCAGCCTCTTTAGTAGAGGTGAAGTTAAAATTGTGGTTATTGGGATTTAATTATTAGGAATGCAGATAAGGTTATTGTTTGTCTAGATTTCTACAACCATTTAGTTTGCTGTGTTCTTGGTGCCAGGGTTCCACATGTGGTTGATTGGGCCAGGCCTACCTGTATCAGTACAGGAAAATGGTTAATGGAGGACCTGAAAAAGCAAGTTTGGATATCTAAGATCTAACCTAAAGAATAGGTCTTCTAAAACAAAATGCTCTTTTGAATTCTCTAAAAACTAATATACCAAATTTATCTCCAGCACTAGTTTGAGCATTTAGGGAACAACATGGCCTTCTTTGAAATTATGTCACAGTATGTAATACAAGGCACAAAGTTTTCAGGTCCAGTAAGCCATAGTAACCAATGAGACGATTGTTTATAAGCAGGTGGCCAGTAAATGCTACCTTCTTACTAGTTGCTATAGGTGATTAGACCTATAGTAAATATTCTACCTTTTACTAATAACCATCTATGAGTTGGTGCCAGAATGGCTTTATATGAAATAGATCTTGCCAGACAAATTAAATTGTCTTCCCTTCTGTAGGAAGGTAAGCAGAAACATTGAAATGACATAGACTTTGAGAGGGTTGTTTTTCTTTTCTCCTTAATGTTATTATAAACCTTGACATTGGGGTTGATTTATAAAGCATTTGATACAGTACCATACAAGGTTACTGATAAAATTAAGGAATATTGACCTAGAACATAATATTTGTACTTGGATAGAAAATCAAATAGATTACAATAGTGGCCATAAATAGAACTTGGGCTTGTGGGTGCAGGGGTCGGTCCTGGCTGTTTGCTTTATAAGTTGTTTATAACTGTCTCTATGTTTGCTGATGATACCACAGCCATTTTAATAAAACAGTTGCTGCCTTAATTGTTTAAAAAGGATATTTATGAGCTAGAAGGAGTTCAAAGACGTGCAAAAAAGCAGTAAAAGGACAATTAAATTATTAGGAAAGACAAAAAAAAAATAAGTTGTTTCTTTAGAAAACATTATGGAGAGATAGTAGGGTTTGTTTTTTTACATAGAATAGAAAAAAGAACAAGAAGCCACCCTTTATACTAGTAGAATGCAACTTTCATTTGAACCAATGCAATCACATGCTATATTAATCGTAAGATCTACAGTTAATTACTTATATGTATGTATGTGCATATATCTAAATGTACTAGTAATCATTTGCAGGGGTTGAACTTGATGTGGTGTTTTTGATAGTCCTGTCCATAAAACCTGTAGACAGATGTTATTTTTATAGCCATATCTTAAGGGTAAGCATTTAAAGCTACATGAGTCATGGGAAAATTAGACTTTCAACCACACCATAACGCCAGCATTGATCTTAAATTATTAGATCATAAGTTATCATATCATTAGAAAATGTAGACACACTTCTAAAAATTATATACCAGTTGCTTCACTGTAGCAATTGCAAGATGATTGCATTTAAATGTAGTATAGTCAGTGCAGCCATTTTAGTTGCATCTGTGAGAAATGTCCCTGATCTGGTAACCATATGTTAATCTGCCCTTTGTGCTGAAGATTATAAGAAAGATCATATCTATGAAATTAAAATGTGTCAATTATTTAGCAGTGCAGTTTTATGTCATAGTAAGTACTGATTCTTTGATTTATGTAAATTGTTCATCAGTGCTCACATCATAATAAGAGCTGATTTTTTGTTCAACAATGTTTTTTTTTCCTGTAATAGGGTGGAATCTATGTGCTAACTCTGCTGGATACATTTGCAGCTGGGACATCTATTTTATTTGCTGTTTTAATTGAAGCCATAGGAGTATCTTGGTTTTACGGTATGTAAAAAGGCAAACATGTCTTATATGGCTCCAGTGGGGACTATTGATTTTAAATGAATGGCAAGTATAAGCACATCAAGAAAGTCAACATGCCATAAAACATTTAAAACACCAGTGCATTATATCATATCTGTGCTATGTTAATCACAGTTCAACAGTTCAGCTATGTCTCAACCAGGCAGTCATTACTTTTGTGGATTGAATGCTAACTGAACCTGCCCATTCTAGGGAGATTAGGACTCCATGACTACATTAAAGAGATACTGACACCTGAAATTAGACCCTTTTACATCTATTATAACATTGTCTTTGCATGATATTTATAATTTTGCCATAAAAGTATTTACCAGATGATTTTACATTACCTGATTCCGCTTGATCCCCTATGTGGTGGCTGCCATATTTGTGCAGCAGTAGGCCATTAGCATTAGACGCTATAACTGAAAGTTTGGCGAAACAGTCAGGTTTAGGAACTAAACTAAACTATTGAATGGTTTTCAATAGATTTCCCCCATGTGCCCTGGAAAGCAAAGACATTCTCCTGGGCTGACAGGCCACTGAGCAATGCAGAGGGGGCAAAGGTTGGGTCTCTGTTATGCTAACTGTACAGTTAAGACCAGGAGTGGCCAGACTTTTTTATTCCGCAGTCGACTCATGACCCGGGAATGTGGAAGTGCGGCGTGAATGCGTATGTACGTGACGCAGCGTACGTATGCAAATACACAACACTTCCGCATCCGCGGCTTCATCGTGGTCGACCAGTGATCCACGGGGGATCGACTGGTGGGCCACGATCTACGTATTGGCCACCCCTGGTTTAGACCATAAGCCTGCCAATTTTAGGCCTACCTGAGGAAAATACATGGTCCCAAGAAAACAAAAGGAATATGGAGGCCACTTCTCATTGGTGTGCCCAGTTCTGATAAAGCAGGCCAAATCTATCAATTTGATGAATTTTAGGCCTACTTGATTGAAGTGCATGGTCCCTAAAAATCAGGGAACTTCTACATGCAGGCTACTTCTAACTGGTATACTCTGGGGACTTGTGGGACATTAGCAAATAAACAAGTGAAGGAGTGAAAGATAGAACTTGCAGCTGAGGGCCATAAATCAGCTGGAGGTATTATGCCTGCTGCATCTACCCTCCCCAGAGCAATTCACTATAACACACAAAATTAGGATACAAATATGTTAGTATGTCACACCCTGCAACCCCTGTAATTACAGTTCGATTACTAGTCTAGTACTAGGGCCTTTTCCCAATATATAAAGTGTAAGCTTTGTGTTTGGACTTGCCCATTACAAAATCATGCTGAAAATGTGATATGCAGCTTGACAAAAGTATTTTTTGAGCATTCTGTTTTACTATTCACTATCGTTCACTATTATGAATGCAGCCAAATGTATATGCACTATTATGGGGGGATGAAAACCTTAAATCTAAAAGATATCAAATTTGTTTTTTTTGTGCAACTTATTGGTTTGCTGTATTTTGTTATGGAAGCATATTCAAATAACATATACAGTTGGAAAATGTGGAAAAGAATGAGCCTTTTAGGGGCTATATTCATAAAATCAAGTTGTAATAAGAAAATGTAGAGAGGGCTCAAAAATATTGTAAGCAACTTTCCAGTATACATTAAATAAACATTTTGTCACAGATGGCAGTTCTCCTCCAGGTCTATTATTCAGCTGGATTCTGCTATATTGTTTTTCAGGAGTCAGAACCAAAAGTGCTGCCAAAATAAACAACCAGACAGATACTCCTTTCAATAGCAATTACACATACAACATAGTATCATCACAACAATACTTATATCTCTTAAATGCATTTTGTTAGATTCTTCCTCAGCAGGCATAATCCACCTCTTACTTCTCCAAGCATTTAACAGTAGTCTAAATCAAACTTTTGTTGTCCTTGCTAATGTCTACAACAGCTCCCTGAACTCGTTAGGCCATGTTTTACCTGTCACCTACAATGTGGAAAAATACCTAGCCAACATCCTAGTCCCTTTGGTTGGAAATGCAGATCAACATATCCAGAACGCCCAGGATTTTACAAATAAAATTCAAGGGTTAGTACCAGACACAGAAGAAACCATGGTGTCCTATGATGTCAAATCCCTTTTTTACATGCATTCCCATCACAGAGGCAGTTGAAAGGATGAGAATAGTTGCTAAAAGACAACACCCTTGGCAACAGTACCGCATATTTCAAGTACAAGGATCAATTCAACAGGCAGAAGAATGGCTGCACCATGGGATTGCCAGTTTCACCAATTGTGGCGAACCTGTACATGGAGGAAGTGGAAAGAAAGGCCCTGGATACCTTCAAAGGATGTCACCTGGGTTAAAATACACACACAAGAGGTACAGATGTTTACTGAACACAGTGGACCACAAAATCAAGCTTACACGGGAACATGTGCAAGATTAACACACTGGCTGTCTCCAAACACTAGATCACAAATTGGCAGTTATCAGAACCGTACACCACAGAAGAGACAAGATCCCCACCAGCACAGAGGCAGGCAAAAGAGTTGGAATATCTCAGAGGGGCCCTTAAAACTTGGTGGGCTTTTGTTAAAACCTGTAAAAAGAGAAGCAATAACACCAAAACTACCGGTGAAGGTGGACATGACAGTCGAAAGAACTTGGTGCTCCCTTATGTAACTGGGGTGTCTGAAAAAAAGCACAAGAAGAGTAACATTGTGTATACAGTGTAGTGCTCTGACTTGTATGTATGACACAGCACAGAAGAGCTAGCTACTCTGGGTAGCTGTGTACTTACATCTAAAGTAAAAAAGGACACACATTAAAAGACTGCCAAGTTCACATTCTGGACAGCGAGGAGGACTGGTTCAAAAGAGGTGTTAAAGAAGCCATATATGTGAAAATAGAGAAACCAAGCTTAAATAGGTGTGGTGGGGGGGGGGGGGGGGGGGGGGGGGGGGGGGGGGTTGTGCGACATCTATTGTCTGTTACATACAAAGCTGTTTTGACACCTCTCCCTGGACTGTTTAATAACACCTCATAGCTCCAATTATGCTAATACAATCACCTTATCTTAATGAAATTCCTGACCCCATGCTGGTTATGATAAACAGATTATGCTAATCTGAGCAATATTCCATGGTATTTATTCCAGGAAGATCTTTAAATTAATTCTAAATTTAGAAAGCCAGTCGGATGTCTGGCGAAACATCTTCAAGAAAAACACAGCCACAGTCCAGTTGACTTTACTACAAATATACCATGACCTGGATGAATGAGAGCCTTCACAAACATATGTCACCTTTTTGTTTATTTAACACAGGCATAAACCTTTTCTAACCCCCCCCCAATCAAATCATAGCAATGCTTGCATTCTATCATCTGATGAAGACAGATGTTATCAATTCTGCCTTCCCCCGCTCTAGTTATATCCCTCCTAGCTTATCATGGTAATATTACATAAGTTCTATCCAACAATAATGTGGTCCCAATTGTACCAACTTAGCTCTACCTTTCCCATGGTACCAATGTATGGCTTCTGATACTCCAGTGCCCCACCCTATTCATCATCCATACCATGTTTCCCCTCACTTCCTAATGTTTAATTAGGATATAAATTCCATATAGTTCCACTGCAATCAAAAAATTACCAAAAAATTACAAAACAATCTTTATTCAAATACAAATACAAATAGAATACATAATAGCCTAAAAATACGTGTATGAATACGTACTGCAACCACCTAAATAGCATATTTCCTATCTGATGCAGCATAAAACTGCAAATCTCAAAGTTACACATGTCTGGGGAAGTACAATGTTAAACTGGGTTCAAGTGCACCTTAAGAATGCTCCCAGCAGGTATTCTTTACTTATTAGGGACAGAAAGCGCACCTGTGATAAATGTGTTTGGATACATTATACATTCAAATGAGTGTGGCACAGATGCAGTTCTATTACTGGGTTTACAATAAGTCCCGCATTTGCCAGTAATAAAGCAAAATTTCAAGCAGAATTCCCAGGGGTGACCTTCAGAAATACAAAAATAGACAAAAACAGCAATCGTGTACCTCTAGTAGTTACATACAATCCTCACCTAGAGGTTCTAAGAAAAATCACAAAGCAGTTGCAACTGGTGGTTACATACTCCAATTAAATATTGCTGAACTCTCCTGTATACCCATCTATCCATGGGTTATGTTAGTATAAGGGTTTGTGAGTTTGCTCATTAGTAACCTGTGGCAACTAATCACATGTTGTTTTAATTGTCCTACCTACAGCTGGCTGAAAAAAAATGGAAAAACCTGATTATTTTCTTGGGTATTTTATTTGCAGCTTCTAATGCATCTGGGTACACTGGGAGATTGTGTCCCTTATTCCCCAGACACTTTTGCAGAATATAAACTTTACAGTCTGTAGCAAAGTCTAGACAGGGAAGGAGACTGGTTCAAAAGAGGTGTCAAAGAATCCATATATGTGAAAATGGAAAACCCAAGCTTGAATAGAGGCAGGGGGGTGCGACATGTATTGTTCTGATACATACATTGCTGTATACATAACATAGCTCCAATCATGATAAAAGCAATCAACGGCTCTTGACGGAGTTGGAGTAAGGATCAAGGAGAAAACTTAGGTACAGATAGTACAAAAAGTTCAAAGCAAGCTATCAGAAGGGTTAACCTGAGTTTCTAGTCAATATTCAGGCAAAGGTCAGTACAGGCGGCAGTCAGCAGAATCAGGATCAGGCAAAAGGGTCAAAACTGGCAAATCAATCCAAAAAATCAATTTGCTTTGCATCCAAGGAAGTAGTCCTATATTCGGGCATTGAACCTGGGACTTTAGCGTCTATTTATTTGGAATTTTGGCACTGGAACGGGGCACAATGTGGCGTGATGACATCAATAAGCGGGCATGAACGGCACCATCTTTACTTCAAAGCAGAGCACACCAAAATGGAGTATGCATATATATATGCCCACACATACAGTACATATACTAAAAGAACTGTAGACCTGTAGATTTTAAAGCCTTGAATATTATGCTTGCCCAAGAAATCATCCAAACCACATTAAAGGATAATTAATCCTACAAATGAATATGGCTTGAAATGCAATATTTTATATAATAAACTGACTGCACTGGCTTAAAGTTTCATCATCTCTACAGTAGTAATGATATGGGTCTTGGTGACAGTTGTCACAAGCTGAGCTTAGGGGTTGTTGCAAATTATCAAGCAGAAAATGAGGTTTGTCTGTCATAAAAACTGATGCTACAGGGCTAATTATTTAATTCTTTTGCAAATGCCTTGGTTTTAGATCTCCCATGTAATGTGTATCTGAATGAATCACTAATCAGCCATTTACTGTTACATTTATATTCTATCTATGCAGTATATCTTGTGATTAGTAATCATGTCTATTCGCAAGTGTCTTTTTTACAAACAAACCCCAGCCTTGACAGTCTTTCCTCATAGTTTGATTCTTTTAGTCCTCTTACCAGTTTGATTGCATGTCTCTGCACTCATTCCAGTTCATAAATATCAGAGGACCAAAACTGCATTTTTAAGGTGAGGCCTTAGCAGGGATCTATGAACAGGCAAAATTTGGTCTTATCCCTCAGGTTAATGCCCTTTTTATGCAAGACAGTACTTTATTTGCTTTAGTAGCCACTAACTGACACTGCCTAGAATAGCACAGTTAGTTATCCACAAAAATCCCCAACACAATACTATTTAATGTACAACTAGCATTTATTTTATTTCTACTTAACCATTTATTAACACTGAAGTTCATTTGCCAGTTAGCTGAACAGTTTCCAAATTTAGTCAAATCTCTTTTCATAGTGTCAATATCCTGCACAGTTTTGCACAATTTAGTATCATCAGCAAATACAGAGATCTAAATTAAATGTCTAAAAACCCATTGTCTAGGTTTCTGCTTACCTCCTCATAGAAGGCAATTCATTTTGTCTGGTAAAAGTTATTGTGCATAAGCCATGTTTGCACAAAGTAATTGTATTGTGATTTGGGATGTATAACAATACTATGAGGGGTATTTACTAATGCTCAATTTTTTCAGTTAGGGTTATTTGATGCCGAACCCCGATTTTGTTGTGAAAAGGCGATTTTGTCATGATTTATTATGCAACAAAATCAAATATAAAAATACGCCACCTAAAACCTGTCAAGATTAGCAATAAGTGATTTTTTTGCGAGGAATGAATTCACTGCAAAATTCTGCATTTTGCATTGGCAAATTTTTTTCACAAAAGTGCAGCAAAAATTCACCAAGACAAAAATGTTGCCATGAGAAAAAAGTTGCATCAAAATAGTCTTGTGGTAGCCACATTTTTCAGCAGTTTCACAGCATCATTTTATGCGCAATAGATCTTGTCAGATTACTTTGGTAATCATATGGATATTTGGTATTAAACTTTTAGAAGACCAATGGAGTTCATATTTACTCTTATTATGACACATAAAATGCCAGTGTCAGCCATGAAAATTTTTATGTTTTATTTTGGGGTATCTACATGCCACATAATTGGGTAATCCTTTGTATACCAAACTGCTTTTTGTACCTATATATATGCAGGAGATAAGATGATTTTTTAAAGTGTGTATGCAGTAGTAGGGGCTTCAACATACTTTTGTACATCTATGGATTTTAAACTGTTCAGTAGAGCCCTGGCACTATTTATATGATGTTTTATATGGAATATGGGGGATATACAAGCTCTAATAGATATTTCAGAAAGTTTATAAAAAGTGCTAACTTCAGTTTAGATTTGAATGTTCGTTGTTTGGAGTAGAAAGACATATATACCCACTGCGGCTACATCAACATATTTATTTTCCATATGTATTTGGTGTTTTGGAGTCAACTTATTTTTTTTGAGGTTATAATCATTCATAAAACGCAGACATGATTTTGATTTTGCCTTAGGTAAAGTGACAACCATGAAAATACATGCACTATTTTAATTCTGTGGCCTCTACATAAATAATATATTTTAGTAATTCTATTAAAGGAGACATATCGGATAAATATCGGATAATAGCTGCTGATTGGTTCCTATCCTACAGTGCACTGTACTGAGAGCTGCCGGCTCCCCAGCTCATCCAGAGAATTCAGCCAGCTGAAGTGGAATGGATGGGCGGGGCTAGTGGTGTTTTGGTGGAATTTCTCAATAAATCAGTCTGAAATACAACTTTTTAAGCACAATCTTTCTATATCTAGAGGAGTATAATTCACTGGTACATTCATAATTTTTATAGGATATGTCTCCTTTAATATTGGCCTGAAACTCTTAAAATCTGCTAAACTTTATATAAAGTTAAATATTGACCCATTTCAAATTTGTCAGAATGTAAACTAGCTAAATCACACTCACACTTTTTGATGCAAGTGGCCAATGGTCACATATACCTCAGAACTAAGGCTATTGCAAGCCATAAACTGAAGAGTAGTGTCTAGTACCTACAGCAAAGTAATAAAAACACTCAGCCATTGGAACTCAGACCATAGAATTTCATCCTCTATCTTTATTGCCAATCAGTGAAAAAAATGGGGTACATGTGCACAGCAAACAATTGACTCTAATTTCCCACATATAAAACATATCAAATGTAGTAAAAAGTTACATCATTGTTCAATTGTGGAAGCAATAGGGATGTCAGATTTTAACTGCACAAAAAAGTCCTTGTTCTTTTAGTAGCAAATGAAGTGGTAGTAAAGCTGCTGCATACCCTTAGGCAATGCAGCCATATGTCACACATTCATGTTACAAGTAGTGATGAGCAAATTTTTTCGGCAGACATGGATTGGTGAATTGTTTTGTGAAACTTCCTTGAAAGTTTGAACGAAAAAATTTGTTGCGCAGTCGCGTCAGATTTGGGTGCGGTCGTGTCAAAATTGGGTGTGGCCGCATCAAAGTTGGGCGCGGTCGTGTCAAAAAGATGCAGGCAAAAAAAAAGAACCTCCCGGAAATTCCTGTAAAGTGAAAGAGCACAGACTGTTCAAAATGTTTTATGGCATTAAACACAAATTAGTTCAAAATTATTTTGGAAGCGGAAGGGTTAAGCTCTCAGACATTGGGGCCGATTCACTAAAGGTCGATAACACTTATTGCATGCTTTTTTGCGTTAAAAAGCATGCAATAATTAAGTCCCGATTCCTCAAAGTCATTTTGCATGCGTTGACGCATATCGCATGAGCAAAAAATTGCACTACTGCTGCCCTTCACTGGTAAGAGTTGTGTTTAGAAAGACTACTATAGTTTATATAAATACCCTGCTGTGTAGTCATGTTAGGCAGCCATTCTAAAGGAGAAAAAGCACAGGTTACATAACAGATAAACTCTGTAACATCAGGATCGGACTGGGCCTGATGCTAGCCCCGGCAGCCCAGACCTGACCCTTGCCAGCGCTCCCCCTACCCGACCCTTCCTCCCTTGATGCGTTAAAATTACGCGTGCTCAGGGGAGGACGTCAGGTTTGGGGGGGCCCTACGGGTAGGGGGTTAGGGGAGATGGCACCTGCAGGGCCCCAGGGACGGGAGCCCCGGTGGGCCCTGCACCCCCCAGTCCGACCCTGTGTAGCATACATTTGTGTTTTATCTGTTATCTGCTATGTAACCTGTGCCTTTTCTCCAGCTTTAATGGCTGCTCCTGTGGCTACACAGCAGCTTATTTATATAAACTATAATAGTATTCCTGAAGCAAACATGCCAGTGCTTTAAAACACTTTACCATTACTTTAAAACCCTTTCATTTTTGGTGTTACTGTTCCTTTAACTTAGATATAAACTGTAATGCCATTAATATAACTATTCTATATAGCAGGGCTGAACACCACTTACATTTTTGCGGATGAAAATTAGCTCTTAGGTGTTTACCTCAGAAACACTCCCATAGTTTAAATAAATAATCTGCCATTCACTTGAACAGAACAGGCAGGTTATTTTATTGGTAAATCTGTTATTTACACAGAAAATAACAGATGAACTGTGTACTTTAGTTCTTATACACGAAAATAAAGATGGGTCAGATGCCATTCTTGGCTCTCTGGAGAACTATAGAATTAAACAGTTTTTTTTATATAAAATAGGTACATTTGTTGCCAGTAAATATTTTATTTGTAATACAAAGTTTTCTGCTTTTTTGGAGCACTGCTGTAATTTTTTTCTCAAAATCTGAGGGACATTTTATTAAAAAAATGATGTACTTTGATTATAAAGACAGTGTATGTCACCTTTCTCCTGACCTCTCTGCTGTTTCCCTGTGAAGTGATTTAAGCAACAAAAGTAAAAATTTAAGAAAAAAATGCATATGCTTACAGTATAGGTATGAGATCTATTATCCAGAATGCTTGGGACCTGAGTTGATAAGAGATGTTTCTGTAGTTTGGATCTCCATAACTTATGTCTGCCATAGATCATTTAAACTTAAAAGAAAACCTATTGGTTTGTTTTACTACCAATATGGATTTATGCAGCGAAAATATCATCATCATATACAAGGTAATAATAAACTGGAGATGGACTTAATTAAGAGCTTTGTGGATGACAGGTTCCCAATATCCCATTCCTCTACTGTAAATCTTAACCTTTTTTTTATCTCCATAGCCTGTTCAACAATTATAGCTGATTCCTATAATAAAATACAAATCCATTTATATCAGTAGCCTGGGACAGACCTATGAATTTTTGCTTGTCAGGCAAATGATTGGTGAATGGTTTTTTAAAAAAAAACAAGTATTTTTTTACATGAGCATGGGACTGAACATGGGTCAGGTTTTACGTGGTAAGATTTTATTTTGTATCAAAAACCTGCTAGATTTTAAACTCATCTGGCAGAAAGCCATAACAATCAAAGCAGAAAACATAAACATAAGTTAGTTCAGACATTGTTTGCTCAAAGCCAGGCAGGCTAAGACTTGTAATTCTGCCCCCAAGGGACTATAACAATAGTTGCTACTTACTACTAATACTTACTAATAAAAAAATAACAAAGAATTAACATTTTCAGTTTTCTATTACAACAACTTTCTGAACAGATCTAACAACCTTGGGAAAGAATTGAATTCCACTGCTCAAAGCACACAATTAATTTCTGACAAATGAAATCTTGTAATATTTTTACTTATGTATTTGTCTAAAGTGATAGCTTTTAAACTAAAATTTGCTTGCTTGTTACTAAAAGCTATGTTCATGATTTTATTTCAATCCCACTGAACCTTATCTGCCATTTATCTGACCATTTTGCAACAGTGGGCAAGTTTTACTTTTAGTAAGTACATTTGCAAGTATGTGATTATTCCTTTGCAAATAAGCACACCTTACTTTTAAAACCATCTTCAATGCCATTAATAAATGCACCAAAAATGTTATTATGGATTTTGTTTATTCTATTGTAACTATTGTAAAAAAACTAAAGTCATAAATTAACATCTTCTCTGTTTTGGTTGTTTCCTGGTCTAGGTGTAGACAGGTTCAGTGAAGACATTCATAGAATGCTTGGCTTCAGGCCTGGGCTCTACTGGAGACTCTGCTGGAAGTTTGTCAGCCCAGCATTTCTTCTGGTAAGTAAAGTTTATGATGATATATTTACTAACTGAAAATAAAATTAGTTAACAGGTAGTAAACCTCTATGTTAAAAAATGCGATTTATATGGCCATATACCACTTTGGGTTCTCAGAGGAAGACATTGGAGGCTAGGCTATGTTACAGTAATATCGCAGTTAACAAGACTGGTGAAGGAAGACAGAGATATCTTTGTGTGTTAAAATCTTCTACGTGGTCAGGCTCAACCTATTACATGCTTCCCTTTTCCCCTTGACAACAGTATGGAAGAGCGGTTTGTGTTTAACCATGCATGTTTGACACAAGCATTCACAAATACTGCCTGAGGAATAGGAATGACTTATAAGATCATTTACTCCAGGCTAGATGGTTTCCTAGATGAATTCACAGATAAACCCCCTGCATAATGGACATCTGCTCATAAAAGAGTCACAACAGAGGGTAAAGGTAGTGGGGTTGTATGCTGGTAATATAATTATCTATCTTGAAATATATATAGGTATCCTCCCTAAACTTTCAAGATAGATAATTATATTACCGGAAAAGAGGAAAGCACCTTCACGCAGATAAACTGCTTCAGTCTTTATTCAAACCACAGCACACAACATGTTTCAGGCTGTATCACGCCCTTTCTCAAGTGATATATATATATATATATATATATATATACATATACATATAAATTAAATATGGAATAGGGTAACCAGGTCACTTTAAAATTCAGGGACATGTCTAGAAAATCCATTAAGCAGAGCTGAATTGATAGCAGTTTAATTTAAATGCAATCAGTGCTGCTGTGCAACATGTATTTATTATAAGAACCATGCCCTATCAACCTTACCTTACAGTTGTTTTTTAGAGATGTAGTGAACCTCACAAAAAAAGTTCGCGAACCCGTTTGCGAACTTCCGCCAAAAAGTGCGAACTTTGCGAACCCCATAGACTTCAATGGGAAGGCGAACTTTAAAACCTAGAAAAGCCATTTCTGGCCAGAAACCTGATTTTAAAGTTGTTTAAAGGGTGCCACGACCTGGACAGTGGCATGCAGGAGGGGGATCAAGGGCAAAAATGTATCTGAAAAATACGTTGTTGACACAGCGTTGCGTTTTGTGCTGTAAAGGGCAGAAATCACACTACATTTCTAAACTTGTGTAATAAACTGCTTTAAAACGTCCGGCGTCTACATGCCAATCAAGTCGTGTAAAGGTTACAGCCGGTTCAATGTGTGGTTGGTGCTTAGTGCACTACTATGTGCAGCACACCTGTCTCCAACACACACAGACGGAGCTGCAGTACACAATGAAAAGAAGACTAGAGTAACAGTTATCAGAAAATAAAAGTAGTCCTTACAAGGACTATTGGGTTAGAGCAGATGAGATCAGCAGGACAGCTGTCCCCAGCAGCTACATACAGAGCAGTAGAAAGTATATTACTAGTCAGCAAAGCTACCTAAACTGTCCCTCAAACCCCTGCACAGCTCTCTCCCTATGCTAACTCATCAATCACACACAGGCAGAATGTAAAATGGCTGCTGGGCTTCGGTTTATATATGGAAGGGAGTGGTCTGGGGGTGGTCCAGGAGGGAGAGCTGCCTGATTGGCTGCCATGTATCTGCTGGCTCTGGGGTGAGAGGTCAGAATTTGTCTCCAGCTAAGGCGAACCCAAAATTGCGAACTTCGCTAAAAGTTCGCGAACTTGCGAACTTGCGAACACCCGATTTTCGTGCGAATTAGTTCTCCGGCGAACAGTTCGCTACATCTCTATTGTTTTTGTGGACCAGGGAAGGTTATTACTACACAATCTGTACTGACCCAGGGTGGCGGCAAGCCAATTTATAGTAGAACCTGCTATACAGTATATATAAAAGAGACAAAGGACTTTATATAAAAGAGATAAAATAAACTTTATAAAAGAGATAAAAGCCGAGACACAGGACTTCTGTAATTCCCAAAAGGGGAAATAAGTGCAGGATACCTTTAGTATTAGAAAAGGGCTACACTAGGACAAACATAGAGCAGTTGAAATCTCCATGTTTGCCCTGTTTAGCTTTAAAAAAAACAAAAAACTGTAGCGTTTTATTTATTAACACAATTGGAAATTGGAATTGGAACAGTTGTTTTGCACACCCATTCCTATGTACAGTATCAGAATAACCATATGGTTTGTTTTTTATATACAATACCTGACAAAATGGTCCTCCCCTTTTTCGTGTTTTAATATAGTAGGGGACGACAGAATTAGATCTTCACTGTTCATATTGCTAAGACTCCATTGAATGGTTTATTTTATAATATATAAATATATATACACAAATACAAATTTTAAACCCATATCGAAAATGTAATTTTAAACTAACAGCAAGAGACATCACCTGTAATGCGGATCAATATCCCAGTCACAGAAGCATTTCCATCATCCTATAGATGCTGTGAATTATCTGCTGGCAATTCTGAATTTTGTGGCTGTGACAGTGCATTTTAGTTATTATCCTTTATTACTATAACCCTAACATATTCCACAGTGCATTAAAAAAATAAGTAAAGGATATAAGGTGTACATACCTGGAATGGATGAAGTCAAGAGTTTGTTTAAACCCTCAAGTGGCACAGATTACAGATTCTATGATCTGCAGTACTTCTAGGGGGAAGCGGTGGAGTTGCTTTTAAAGCCGCTCCTTCGTTCTTCCATTGTTCCCCAGGCAATGAGCAAATGCAAGGAAAGAGTGCCCCCTGGGGTGGTCTTGCACACTCCAGAGCTGGCCACCACTGATCTTCATCAATATGGTAGCCCTCATCTGGGTCCCTTCAGTCTGTCTGCCTCAGGTTAGTGTCACACACACTCACAATACACACATTTTACATTTGCTTTACACTTTCTTGTGCACTAATAGCACTTACATACTTACATAACACACAAATTTCCAAGTATACACACACATACACATGCCTAGCTGCCTATCTTATTTGGAACAGTGAAACTATTTAAAGTACAATTCTGACTACCAATCCCACTAGATATAAAAAAAAATGCATTGATTGGTTTATTGCATTGACTAGATTTTAGTGATTATTTTGTATTCTGCTTTATTTTCATTTTTACATATTTGGTAAATATTGAAAGGGTAACTGTACAGTATACCCCTGGAGTTGATACTTGTATGTTGTATGTTGGTGAGGATATGTGGTCAGGTCCGCTCCTGCCAAGAGGTAAGGTGAGGCGTAATGAGTGCCCAGTTACCAGGGGCAGCAAAAAGCCGCCTCTGGTAACTCTAAGAGCTGAATTTTAACTTATCAGGGGTAACTGTTCTATCTTACTGGTACCTACTATACTCAAATTAGGTTGTTTTTATTGTGGCTTATTGTGGGGACCTACCGCCTTAGCAGTGGAATCAGAGATCCCTGGGACTGGGTGGTGCAGGGGAAGGGGCATTATTATGCCACACTCACCCCACATTTATAAAATACATGTTAGATGATTCTCCTTGCTGAAATCCCATAAGGCCACCCTTTACCTATCACTGCAGTATCCATGGGTAAGCAAGACTCAATGAAGTCCTTTCCATCTTATTGTGATATTTAACAAGGGATCAGTTATCTGTAGTAGGAGCATGAGGTCCTGCTGGATCTGGCAATGAAGAATAAACTCAAGAATGCAGTTTGGTTAGGATAAATAAAATGTTGGGACAGACTTCCACAGCTAATGCACAGTTCATCCACAGCAGATCAGCATGTGGTAGTACTTTTACATAAGTGACAATCTCTCAAAAAGGATCTCATGGTTAGAGCATAGTTCGTCTTTGCAGTGTGTCACAAATACATGAGCACTAGTCCAAGAGCATCAGGCCAAACAAGTATTGTCTCTGCACCCACTTTACTAAGTCCACATCTTTAATGGCACCATTTAACCTTTAAACTTCTCTTAGGTCGGAGATGTATGGCATGTGAAGATTTTACATATACAATGTCTTTGCAGATTAATTGCATTAGCTTTCCTGTGAATTGAGTAACCTGAGTGACTGAGGACCATAGCTCAGGAAGTCCATACCTGCATCCTGCCATTGTAAAGTTAAAAGGGGCCCTAAAAAATATTTCTTTTGATATTTGATATTGCCACTGCATTCATCCTGCTATAAGTTTAGGGGGTATTACACATAGATTTCAGTTTATTGTGTGGTAATACCTGTGTTATGTGCTCTGACTCATACTCTACTTCAGCTGCTGTTCAACTACAGCTCCTCACCAAAATGTATTCAGTGGGTTTTGTTAGAGAATGATAAGAGTTGTGGTTTATCAACAGCTAAAATAGATGTTAAGTTAGCTATATATTCACTGAAGGTATATCTGTAAAATTGTGTGTGGTTTATTGGGGGTGTGTCTCTTAAAGTTGGTGTGGCCTAAACATTTTGCCACTATCTCCACTCTGAAAATCTGATTACCTTATTGTAGCGTTCCTGTTGGGTAGGATAGTAATGCTAAGTAAGTGCAAAGAGGGGTTATTATACGTGAAATTGCTACTGTGGGACGTGACAGAGAGTTTCAGAGGATAGATGCTGTATTGCCTAAAATAATCTTAATGATGTCACCAGGGCCGCCATCAGGGAGCAGAGGGGGTACAGTTGCGCTGGGCCCCATGAAATCTTTTTTAAGGTGCCCAGTCACATCAAAAAAGTGATGCAAATTGTGTAAGTTACATATATGGTTACGCCAAAACCTACACAATTTACATGAGTTTCACAAAAAATGCCTATAAAACGATGTAACTTGCCTAGAAACTTGCGGAACTTGCATATAAAGCAAAAGGCAATGCAGAGAAGCTTTGCAGGATCAAACTCCACTGACCCCCAATGAATTAAAAAATGTATGAATTATTATGTTGGTTTGAAAAACCAATATATTCTTATTCAACTTAAGCTTATTCTTCCGCTTCTTCTTATTATGTTGGTTTGAAAAACCAACATATTGTTCTTCCACTTAAGCTTATCCTTCTACTTTTTAATCTTACTCTTATTTTGTTGGTCCTATAGTGGAGCAGGTTGCTTGTGCTTTTGTAATTTATTCCACCCCTTTTTGTGGCAGCACTACAAACACCCCAATTTTTTCTTGACTTTGACAGGGAAGATTTTCAAACTGTTGTCACTCGTACAGCTTTGAAACTACACGCACCAAACTTGACTAACATAATCATGGGGTCACCCTGAATGAAACAACAACATTTGTTAGACGACCCAAAGTGAGAGCTGCCAACAACAGGCAATCAAATTTTATCCATTGACTTTCAAAATTTAATTTTAAACTGCCACTCTTTAAAAACTATGCTAAACCAAACTTGAATAACAGAGTCATGGGGTCAACCTGAATGAAAAGATGATATACTGTATGTTGGATGCCCAAAAGTGGGGAGAGCTACAGACAGCCAATCAGATTTCACCCCTAAACTTTCAATGAGAGAATTTAACCCAAACTTCCCGATTTTCACAGGACAGTCACAATTTTAACAGCTTAGCCCGCAATCATGGATTACTATGGGCTATGGACTTACTAAAAAGTCCTTCATTTTACTTTAACCTCCTACAATGAACACTAAAAGATGCAATGTTTCTCAAACTTAATTAAATAAGTAGGCTTTTGGCAGAGAACCCAGAAGACTTAACAAGCTACACTTAGATACAATTGTAAGTAATACGCTAAATAGGTCTCTTGAGGAAACGGAGCCTTGCAGATTAAAGGGCTATTTCACCTTTTTTAGCCAAACAGTAATACCACTTAAAACAAGACCTCAAAGCCCCTAGAAATGTGTTCAAACTTTAAATAACCTGGCAAATTTTGTAAAAATGAAAGTGGTATTTAGAGGTGTGGTCAAAAACGGGCGCGGTAAAAAAAAATGTACTGCATACGCACAACATTTCTTTTTGTCCCTCTTGTCCCAACACGTTTCAAATGTTGGAAGGTATGTTTAACCTGCTGCCATTCTCACAGTATTAACACCAGGGTCCCCAAACCCTTCAGATTTAGCCACTGGTGGACTGAAGTTCAAGGTTAGTAAAAGTGGGCAGAGCCATCAACAGAATGCTGCCATTCTCACAAAATGGGTACACGTGTCTTTGTCAAAGCAGCAGACGTAATTGCTGAGGTTGGTTGGTGGATAATCACATCGCAGGACCAACATGACAGTCCCCCTGGCTTGTTGCCCAGGGACAGTCATTGCTCCTAAAAATGTAACCAAACTGGAACATAGATGTAAGTAAATATTGCCCTTTTACATTTTTTACCTTGAGCCACCATTTTGTCATGCTTTGTGTGCTCCCTCAAAGATCATCTGACCAGAAATGATGCAACTTTGTAACAGGTTGAAGTGTGAATGTAAAAGAGAGAACTTTGTCCATTAATAGGCTGATATGACATAACATTTATGTGTGCCCTTAGTTTGTTTGTATGCACCATGAATGGTATGATCCCAGGGGGCATCCCTCATTACTTAAAAGGGCAATTTTCTACTTAGGATTACCCAGTGGAACAGACTGCTTAAAAAGTATATTTTTATAAAAATGGTTTATTTACACTTAACTACACTTAATGGTTTATTTACACTTAACAAAGTAGAGAGGTTTGTGGTAAGTGGCCTCACTCTATCTAGTTGGGGGTCTATCACCATGTTATAATTCCCTGTCCATAGTACTGGGAGCATTTGTGCTGCCTTAGCCCAGAAGCAGTTGGGGGTCAGACTGTGAGGGTAGATAGACATCTAATAAAGATAGCTTTAAGTATTATAAAACAATCAAAATTATAAGAAAAAAGTAATTCTACACCAAAGTGCAAGGCCTGTCTATGAAATAAAGTTACACTCCTAGGGGCCCATTTATCAATGTATGATTGGTTATGATTACAAAAAATGTGTATTTTTTCTAACTTTTAGAACTATGCGTATTTTCTGCAATTTTTTTTCGTAAATTTCATCGACTTTTTCATGCTTTGCGACAATTCGTGACAATTTGTACATGCGTCTTTTTTGCCACAACCACACCCTTTTCGACGCGACTGAGCCATTTTTGGACATGCTCGCGCCTTTTTTTGATTTGTCTGCAAATTTTTCATGACAAAGTTTTGCAAAACAATTCACCAATGGCAAAATGTGAAATTTCACTGCAAATCCATGCCTGTCAAAAAAATTTGCTCAACACTAATAGATTTATTTTCTAATTAACCATGTAATTCAAGTTCATGTTTAAGTAATCTTATTGGTGGTTGCAACCATTGACTAGTGATAAAAGTGTTGTTTCAATTGCACATTCACTCTTAATATAGATGTAATAATTCTACAGGGGTAATGTTTATGTACATATTTTTTACTGTTTAAATAGGAGTGTGCTACTAGTAGGACCCCTCTCCCCCTCCCCATTTTTTTTTCACCATGAGTGACATATTTCTGTTGCCCACATTCCAAGGGGCCTTCTTATTAAAAAAATTGCAATTTTTGCTAGAGATCATATGGAATTTACTTTAATATGGAACAATATCCTATCTAGATGTTTATAGAATTGATGTCCCTCATTGTAGATTATAAAAAAGGATATTCTTGAAGATGTTAAGAAAAACAATTAAAACTATGCAGTCAGTAGTAGAAACTTTTGGGGGAAAAAATTGATCAGGAGTTAAAATCACATTTAAACAACCTTAAAGTATAATTAAAGAAAGAAAAAAAAGATGCAAGTTTGTAAGGGACAAACAAGATTATAAAAATAATTTGGTTTACTCATGCTCCCATCCAAAATCAATTTTGAAAAGGTATACACAATACATAGTTACATAGGGTTGAAAACAGACCAGAGTCCATCAAGTTCAACTCTTCCAAGTAAACTCAGCACCCACAAACCTATACTGACCTATCTATACACTCACATACATAAACCATACATACCAACATTAATACTAACTGAAGATATTAGTATCACAATAGCCTTGCATACTATGCTTATTCAAAAACTCATCCAAGCCCCTTTTAAAGACAATAACAGAATCTGCCATTACAATATCACTAGGAAGGGCATTCCACAAAATCACTGACTTCACCGTGAAAAAGCCACCTATGCTGCTTCAAATGTAAGTTCCGTTCCTCTAACCTAAAGGAGTGGCCTCTGGTGCGCTGGTCATTTTTATGGAAAAGAACATCCCCTATCTCTCTATAATCCCCTATTATGTACTTGTACAGAGTAATCATATCCCCATGCAAGCACCTTTTTTCCAGAGAAAACAGCCCCAATCTTGACAGTCTAACCTTGTCCTGCACATCTCTGCACTCTCTCCAGCTAAATAATATCCTTCCTAAGGACTGGAGCCCAAAACTGCACCACATACTCAAGGTGAGGCCTTACCAGAGACCTATAAAGAGGCAAAATTATGTTTTCAACATGCCCTTTTTTATACAAGACAGCACTTTATTTGCTTTAGTAGCCACAGAATGACACTGTCTGGAATTAGACAACTTGCTATCTACAAAAATCCCCAGATCCTTTTCATTTAATGATATCCCAAACACACTATCATTTGGGGGCCCATTTACTTACTCACGAACGGGCCGAATGCGTCCGATTGCGTTTTTTTCGTAATGATCGGTATTTTGCGTTTTTTTTGGAAAATTGTCGCGACTTTTTCGTTACCAATACGATTTTTGCGGAAAAACGCAAGTTTTTCGTAGCCATTCCGAAAGTTGCGATTTTTTCGTAGCGTTAAAACTTGCGCAAAAAGTTGCGATTTTTTCGTAGTGTTAAAACTTGCGCAAAACGTCGCGCCTTTTAAATTTTAACGCTACGAAAAAAACGCAACTTTTCTCGCAAGTTTTAACGCTACGAAAAACTCGCAACTTTCGGAATGGCTACGAAAAACTCGCGTTTTTCGCGCAAATCGTATTGGTAACGAAAAAGTCGCGATAATTTCCGAAGAGTCATAAAGGCGCCGAAAAAATCGCAAAAAATACGAAAAAGTCGCAAAATGTTCGTTTTCCAATCGGAATTTTTCCAATTCGGTCGGAATTCGTGTCTTAGTAAATCAGCCCCTTAGTGTATAACTTGCATTTATATTATTTCTACCA
Source organism: Xenopus tropicalis (assembly GCF_000004195.4). Taxonomy (NCBI): domain Eukaryota; kingdom Metazoa; phylum Chordata; class Amphibia; order Anura; family Pipidae; genus Xenopus; species Xenopus tropicalis. The sequence goes on from NC_030680.2 coordinate 42,970,627, forward strand.
AAGTGCATAACTTTGCACTTGTCAACATTGAACCTCATTTTCCATTTTGCTGCCCAGTTTTCCAATTTTATCAAATCATTCTACAAAGTGGCAGCATCCTGCATGGAACTTCGGAGAGAACAGCACCAGCCCAGGGTAGCTGCAGCACTTCCTGCTTCGCTCATGCGCGCATGCACAGTCGAGTGCAAAGCCGAACTTTAACAGAAAAGTTGACTTTTCACTCTACTGTGCATGCGCCGACCACTGGCATTTGCCGGAAAACGAAGCAGGAAGGAGGAAGCGCTTGCTACAGGTACCCCGGGCTGGTGCTGTTTTCTCCAAACAGGGGCACCAGCCTGGAGTACAAGGTAGGCGATTAAAGTCACTTGGGGGTGCCTAACATTTTGGCACCCCTAAGTGACTTTGCCTTTCCTTCTCCTTTAAGCAAAATCTAAGTACATGACATCCACTGCCATTCCAGCATTGAGGTTCCTGCTCACCTCCTCATAAAAGGCAATTAAATTAGTCTGGCAAGATCTGTTATGCATAAAACCATGCTAGCACAAACATATAGTATTGTGATTTGCAATGTATTCAAGTACCCTATCCCTTATTACCCCTTCCAAAAGATTTCCTGCTATTGATGTCAGACTTACAGGCCTATAATTTTCAGTCTGAAAATGGGATCCCTTTTTAAATAACAGCACCGCATTAGCAATTTTCCAGTCTCTTGGCACCATGCCAGACCTCAACAAATCCTGAAAAATTAAGTAGAGAGGTTTGGCAATAAGAGAGCTAAGCTCATTTACTACCCTGCAATGAATACCATCCAGCTGTGGACCTTTGTTTAGCTTTAAATGTTCAAGTCTATTTTGAATTTCCTCCTGAGTAACCCATGTGTCAGTAGCTATATTACTAGAACTGGGCATATTAAAAGGGAAGCCTTCATTAGCTGGCTCCTCAGATGTATAGACAGATGAAAATTAAGAGTTCAAACTTTTTGCTTTTTCCATGTTCGCATCAACCAACTGACCCCCCCCCCCCCCCCGTGATAATAAGGTTCCCACCCCTTCTTGCTTAATTTTTTTGCTATTTACATATTTAAAAATAATTTTGGATTCCTTTTACTCCTATCTGCACTACTCCTGTCTGCTTTTTTGCATGCTTTATTTGCTTCCTTGTACCTGATGAAAGTTTCTGCTGTCCCAGCTAACTTGAATGCTTTAAAAGCACGTCTTTTCTTACCAACCTTGACACTAACACTTTTATTCAGCCATAAAGGTTTTGCTTTGCGATGCCTCTCCTTGCTTACAAGGGGAATATAATGATCTGTATACTTGCTAAGCAACATTTTAAAGATTCCTTTTTCCTTTTGTGTTTAACCCTGTAAAAAGTCTTTCCCAGTTTTGATCACTGTTCCCTAAATGCTTACCCACACAAATGTTAGGCTGATGGCAGACGAGGTGTAGAGCTGATATTTTTGGCAAGCGGAAAAACGCTTGGCGAAAATACCGCCCTACGCCTGCTACTTGTGCCTGAAGCCGAATGAATGAGATACGCTCGGGTGCAGGCACATGTAGTCGATATACACAAAAAAAAGCGAGACTTTGCATTATCTCGCGTATTCATGCGTATTTCGGTTGCCAACCCCTTTCTGCACAAACCTGTGTCACCATGTTGAAGCTCTGTGTAACACTGAGTACTGGTAGTAGGAGCTTCTAAAGCTACTGCGCATGTCTGCTTCCTGTCTCTTTCTTCATGCTTCTTCTCTGATTGGCTGCTAAAGTTACAGGCATGTAACATGATCTAGTGATGCTGCTGTCTCCTGCTATAAATGTTTGGGGGGGGGGGGAAGCTCACATGTGACTCACACTGTAGACAGAAGAAACTCTCCTCCTCCCTGAAAAGTTTTTCTGTAACTTATTCAGATACATAGATACACAGTCTTTGCATGGCACATAATTTCATACTCCGGGGAACATAATATATCATTTTTTTGGTAGCAGTGAGAAAAGGTGGACAACCCCTTTAAGCGGGGTGGACTTTTAAACTGATCTTAGAGGGCACTCTAATTACAGAAGGTGACTTTACCTTTACCTTCTAACCAGCTATGTATTGCTCTCTACAGAATGAGAGCATCCCCCATTCATATCTAGCAGCAGCCAAAAATCTATTCCATCTCACAGTATCATATGAAGCTCACTAAATCCCACAAGTGACTACTCTAGTGTCCACCAACTCTATAAACCCATTGACTATTTTGTGACCCCACAGGATCAACTACCATTCTACACAGCTAACATAGGTTTTAAAACATGGTCTGAACATGCCCTCTGAACGTGCCAAGCCCTCTGTCCAGAACTTGGCAATGGAAGCTCAGTGACTCATTACTTGATGACCCAAATAAAATAAGAGGAAGCCTGGGGCTACCAGATCTACTCACCTACTACATTGCATCTGTGCTGCAAAAAAGGCATGACATCTCCTCTCTTTTGAATACAAATTATGAGTTGCTGTCAAACAACAGAATGTAAAGAATCTCAGAATCTCTAGAATCCCTTTTATAGCTGCCTACTCACAATCACCCACTTAAAATTTGGCTCTATCACCTCTGGGATCAAAATTTGGGATACAATAAAAATTAAAAAACACCTGACTAACCCACTGAACAGGCTTCTACCCATTCTTCACAACCAAGAACTCCCACCTTGTCTGCCGTCTATCAATTTCAAGAATTGGAATGGGCAGGTTCTCACTTGGCACATCACATTATGTTAGGCAGGAAACTTAAACAACTACATAAGATTATTAAACCAGACTCAATCTCCTCTTCAGACAAATTACCACAGCTCTTAATTCACACTGGGCATATGGGAACAGGAACTTGGTACGACTTTAGAGTGGGATTTCATATCAGAATACTTTTTCAAAACTGCCACCTGTTGCAGACTATAGGAAGGGCTACTTAAAGTACAAAACATTTAGCAGTTTAAAAACCTTTAATGGCACAAGCTTAGGAAGACAAGTTCTCACGCAAATGGCGCTACTGACTTCTATTTACTCACAAGAATATTGAAATGTGGTCACCGAAGTATCCCGGACAACAATGATTAAACACACTGAAGAACCCATCAAACCAGATGCTGTATCTCAAGGTAATGCCAAGAAGAGCCTTCACATGAATTCCCCCTTGGTCCCCCTGTCCAAGCAACCAACCCCCACTAGACCAACCGATATCTGGCACAAATTGGGTCACTCTCTTCTCTCTCTGGCTTTTTCTCTTCTTTAGTCTCTCTTTCTTTCCCCTCACATTAATAGACTTTATATCAGTATGAGTATTTTTTATACATTGCTAGTTGCCTTAATATAAAGCTTGTACTGGTTTTTTTTTTTTTTTTTTAGATATTTAGAAGTCTATATCTTGTTAAAGTGATACTGACACCAAAAAATTTCTTTTAAAAATATGAACCTACTTCCAAACCTACCTATAGGTCATGTTGACTGTTTTTTCCTAAAAGTCCTGTATCTCTACATAAGTCCTAATGAAGATCCTGACTGTAGCTTCTCAATATGTCAAAAGGACTACGTCATAAACTGGGAGGATTCAGCTTGCCATTTGCTTCAAAGAGTTTGCTGTCACTCCTCGCATCGCCATTGTGAACTAGATAGCAGGCAGGCTTGATCTTTCCGTTGCCTGCCTGCTTCAAAGGGCTTCCCCCCCTCTCTGCTTTTCCCACAAAGAATTTAAATAGCAGGCCAGCTTAAGCTTTCCCGTGCCTGCTTCTAAGGGCTCTCCCTCCCCAATACACATAGACAACAGAGCTGAGCTTGTCACAGAAGCAGAAGGGGCGTTGCAGGTCTGTGATTGGGCATATTTATTCACGTGGGAGGCATTTAAATTAAAACCCGGAAGAGGGGAACAAACACGGCTGCTCCATGGGTCTGTAATTCGTGCTACCATAATTATGAAGCAAAAAAACTTTGCAGGTTTAGTTTAGAAGGAACTTAAAGCTGATACAAATTAAAACACAACAGCAGGTGTAAAACATTTTTAATTGGCTGTCAGTATCACTTTAAAGTGGAATTACACAAACATTCTAGCTCATCAAAAAACAAACAATATATAGTTTTCCTAGGTAAACTAAAAGTCCTCCCAGGAAATTCTCCTGAAGTGAAAGAGCATAAAATGTTTCAAAACTGTCTGGTAATAAAAATTCTAGAAGCACCAAATCAGATGGCAGTGAAAGGGTTAAGGTCTAGCAACGTAGCAAAAGATGAGGCTTAATATGCATTCATATCCTGTCAGTGTTATGAATTAATATATCAGATTTCTTAGGCCCCAATCATTAACCTTTCATTCTCTTTTAAGATCTGTTTTAAATGCATAAAAGGATCATATGCCCATGGCATATTTTCTATATTTACAGCTGGAAATTGCCCTTGATATTCAAGCAAATGGCCTCCTGCCTGAATGTATTCAAATACTCAGGCATTTTAGGATGTTATCTTTGACTCTGGGTGTATAACCTGTGACATGAGGATTTTCTCAAGCATTTGTAGTGCCTTATTCTTCGTACAATATGGCAAAGTATACCTTAGGCTAAAATGATCTTGAACTAAACATTCTTTGGATTAACCTATTGTTTTGCAGAATTTTGTTTTTGAATTTTGCTTTTCTAACAAGGAAGCAACTAAAGGTAGCTTTAGGTATTCCTTATTGGTTATACACTTTTCTAAGGTGTATTTCTATACTTCCTTGACGTTGGTACCTTGCCTTTTTCTTGCCTCTTTTACTTGATGTTTTTTATCCTGACACAATAGTGTTCCATAATGGTTGCATAATTTTTTTTTTCTATTTTCTGCGGTACTAACTTAATTTATAAAGATTTTTTATTTTAATATCTCCATGCTTGGTTATTTTCACTGTGTAGCTTTGACTATGTTTTAATACTGGTGGGTTGCTGTGCCTGCTAACATAAATGCAAATACAAAAGTATGACTGTTTTCATACATGTTTATATCTTGGAAGCTGCAGTTACCATTCAAGTCCCTAAAGTGGTTGCTTCACTGAGCACTCTGGGAATGATGTGCTCTGAGTTGCAACAAGTAAACTTAAATAGCTCCACTGGTAACTCCACTTCTAGTGATAACAGATGTCTTATCTTATAAGAGTATACTTTTATACAAATCGCACTATTGCACAAATTGCAAAATCGCGCAAATTGCACTATTATTCGTAATGTAATACTTAGACCAAGAGAGGGCAACATTTTGTACCACACTGTTTTCTATATGTGCTAATAGTCGCACAACCTGTGTTGGGATATACCTGTTTTCTGAATTTTTACTGATTATCTGTATTCTATTTATTCCTTGTATAACCAAAATGTTGAGCATTTGAGCACTCATGTAATCAGCTGTATAGAGAGAAGTGGAATTTTAACTTCAATTCCAATAATGCACAGTGGCATAATCATATGGCTGCCATTATGGGGCGCATTTACCAATGTACGATTGTGTCCGAATGCTAAAAATTCATATTTTTTCAAAGTTTTAGAACTGTGCGTATTTTCTGCAATGTTTTTGTTAATTTGCGCAACTTTATCAGTCTTTGTGACAATTTGTGAGACAAAATTGCATTTGTCGCAATGAGTACAAAAGTTATGGAAATCATTCAAGCTTTGGTATCGTGACTTTCCTTTGGCCAGGTTGGAGCTGCAAAGTGCCATTGAGTCCTATGGGAGGCTTCCAAAATCATGTTCAAAGTCAGAAAGGTTTTTGCACCGTTTACGGTCGTTCGGATACAAAAATTTCATAACTTTCGGATCATACCACAATATTTTCGTACAAGCATGATGCGACTTCTGGCAAACTTAACGCACATCAGAAATTTTCGTATTTAATGCAAATTGTCACAAACCGTACTCGTAATTCACACTTTAATGAATTGGCCCCTATATGTTATCAACTCTGCTTTAGCGCTGTCTGCTTGTGCTCACTGTTCACCTTTGCAATCAGTACTAAAAGCGGGAGGTTTTGCCACTTCCAAATTGCCTCACACCATGTTTCTGCTATTTGGCACACTGTTATCCACATCTTCTGGGAATTCCACAGAGTCCTCACTTCTGCCTACGTGCACATCCTTTAGGCATCATCAGAGTTTTATATTAGCATTTCCCCTACTCCTTTTATCACAATCCCTGTGAATGCTCTGCTGGTTGCTCTGGTTACCCATTAACAAGTTCTTAAACTTTT